>NC_086114.1:61621498-61948543 GCF_963921235.1 Mobula hypostoma
TCTTCTGCTGCTTTCAAGAATTTTTTCTTGCCTGACTTAAGGTGTTGTTTCAGGGAGCTTCTCCATTTGGTGCAGTTGGCTGCAAGTTTCTCCTACAACTCTATGTTAACATCCAGCACTTTCATACAGACTTGCAGTGCAGTTGCGTGCGGACAGCGCTTCTCTTGCCTGAAGCCAGCTCACTAAAGAAGATGGCTTTTGGCATTGGGCCATCCTGCATGGGGCAGACATGGCCCAGTCAGCTCAGCCTACACTGCCTGAGCAGGGTGTAATACTAGGGAGGCCAACATAATAGAGAACCTCAGCATCGGGTACTCTACCTCTCCAAAAAATGCCCCAGATGTGATGAAGGCACCTTAAATAGAAAGTGTTGAGCCTTCTCTCCTGCTTAGCATATGTTGTCCAGGTCTCACTGCTGTAAAGATGCAGGAAGATTGTTCCCGATGTTGGGGAAGTCCAGAACGAGGATCACAGTTTGAGGATAAAGGCGAAGCCTTTTAGGACTGAGATTAGGAAAAACTTCTTCACACAGAGAGTGGTGAATCTGTGGAATTCTCTGCCACAAGAAACAGTTGAGGCCAGTTCATTGGCTATATTTAAGAGGGAGTTAGATATGGCCCTTGTGGCTAGGGGGATCAGAGGGTATGGAGGGAAGGCTGGTGCAGGGTTCTGAGTTGGATGATCAGCCATGATCATAATAAATGGCGGTGCAGGCTCGAAGGGCCGAATGGCCTACTCCTGCACCTATTTTCTATGTTTCTAAGTTTCTATGTATTGGCGAGCAAGCATTATACACTGCCATCTTTGCTTCCCAACATACCGTAAATTCCAGTGTATAATCTGAAAATTTGATCCTAAAATTAGGGGGTCGGCTTATACAGAGGGTGCCAACTTTGGAAAAACAAATACATGGAAGACAGGTCGTATTTATTGGCTGTTTTTGAGTCAAATACAAAAGAAAAGATCTACAAAACACATTCTGTTTCTCAATTTACTTGTACACACAGTTGTCGTCAAATGTTCAGAGCTTGAAACTTTCACCTTCTTCATTATCTGACTCTCCGAAAATCGTGTCCCATTCTTCGGCAGTCACCATATCATCGTAAGGATTGTCAATTTTTGCTTCGACATCATCATTTGCAGCTTTACTGGCTGCCAAATCTCCATCGTCTTCTTCCTAAAGCAAACGATCTTCAGTGCCATCCACAGCATTGCTGATGCTGCACTTCTTGAAGGCCTTCACAAAGCACTCGGCCTTCGTTTTCTCCCACGATTGCACTATCCACTCGCCAACTGTAGCTAGAGATGTGGCCCTCATATTTCTCACTGGAGTGAATGACTGATTTCCAGACATCATCCATTCGTTCCACTATCGACGCATTAATTCTTTGAATGGTTTGTTTAAACTCACATCTAGTGGCTGGAGCATGGACGTCAAATCGCCGGGGATGACTGCAATGTCCGTATTTTTAGCTTTCAATGCTGCTTTTGTCTCACCTGACAAGTGCGCTTTGAACATGTCCCAGACAAGTAGCGACTTTTCCTTCCTGAAACCTTCGGGATGTGGACGCCACACCTCTTTAACCCACTTCGTCCATCCAGCCGCATTCCTCAACGTAAACAACAACATCCCGTGGGAATTTTTCTTTCCTTGGGAATGTTTTCCTCTTAAAGATCACCATCGGTGGTAGTTTGGTCCCAACAGCCATATACTTTAACACGACAGTAAAATGTTGCTTCTCGTGTCCAGTTGTTTTAACAAGGACTGTTTTCTCCCCCCTCTGATTGACAGTGCGGTTGCCAGCAAAATCAAAAAACATTGGTGTCTCGTCCACGTTACCAATCAGTGAGAGCGGGTAAGAATGTGCTTTTCGATGCTTGATTACAAACGACTGGAAGGCCGTAATCTTATTCTCAAGGTCGTTCGGCAACTTCTGAGCAATCTTTGTTTTTTGTCTCAACACAAGATCACATCTATTCATAAATCGGGTGCACCAACTTCACGTAGCTTTGAAATTTTCGCTGACCTGACGGTGTTTTTTGTCCCATTTCAACACTTAACTCGAATCATTTCTCCGGTAACAATGTATCCAGACGATCGCTGGTGATTCACCCACTCTAAAACTTTTTCTTCCAGTTCTGGCCACTGGCATGTTTTCCCACAGTTTGCACATTTCTTTTTTGGCATTTCCCTCAGCATGTCCTCTGCCTTTCTCCACTCTCTCACTTGTTTCTCATTTACACTAAACTTCTTAGCAGCTGCAGAATTATTCGTTCCTTTAGCAAAATCAACAACGTTCAGCTTGAGCCAGCATCATATCGCATTCGTTTTAATCTTTTGTACATGGTGGTTGTAAACTCCATACTGAGTACACATACTGATCCCATCACCCCATGTTATGTTTTAACGAGATTACGATGGGTGCTAAATGGTTTCATGAGGGTTATATTTCAGAGGATTCTTTACCATTGGGAACCTAACCAAAAACTTCCCTCCCTGATCCAAAACCTCTACAAAAGGGGTTGGCTTATACAAAGGTAACATGAAAAAGTCACTTTGTTAAGGGGGCTCGGCATATACACCGGAATTTACAGTACCTTCTTCAATCACCAATAATAATTAGGAGCTGGCAGATTTCTTTTTAACAAATAAAAGTTTAAGGTGAAAGTGTCAGACCTGTGGGGCAACTTCTCCACGTAGATTTTGGTGTATACATGTATGGAACAAGTGACTGAGGCAGGTACAATAGTAACATTTAAGAGACATTCATACAGGTACATGTTAGAAGAAGAAGAAGAAGAATATCTTTATTGTCATTGTTGTGGAGCAATGAAACACAGTTTAGCAGCTCAACATTTTGCAGCATGACAAAGAATATATACATAAAATAAACTCTAAAACCTCAGGAGTGCAGTCCAAAATTAATAATATATGGATGGGGGGGTAGGACTATTGCACACCTGCCATTCCTGGAAGTGTGATGCATTTAGCTGCCATTGCCTTAGGAGGGGGGCAGGAGAAGGGAAGCGGGTGTTATACATCTCACTGCTTGTGGGTAGAAGCGGTTAAGGAGTCTCTTTGTTTTCATCCTTAATGCTCTGTATCTCTTCCCAGAAGGTAGAGGGGAAAACAGGTGATGTCCAGGATGAGTGGGATCCTTTGAAATACAAGTAGCCTTCTTTTGAAGTCTGCCAGTATAAATGTCTCTGAGGGAGGGTAATGTTGTGCCAATAACCCGCTCTGCTACCCTCACCACCCGCTGCAAGTCCTTCCTGTTCTGTTCCGTGCAGCTGGTAAACCACACTGCACAGCAATACGTCAGTAGGCTCTCTATAGTTGTCCGATAGAAGTTGATCAGCAGGTGATGAGGGAGGAGAGCATGCTTTAGCTTCCTTAGGAAGTAGAGCCTCTGTTGGGCCTTCCCCACCTGATAAGAGATATGGGCAGTCCAGGTGAGGTCAGCCGAGACGTGGACGCCGAGGAACTTGAAACTCTCTACTCTCTCCACCTCTTTCCCGTATATGTGCAGAGCAGAGTGCTCGACGCGCTTTGATTTCCTGAAGTCTACTATCAGCTCCTTGGTTTTTGTGATGTTCAAGTCCAGGTTATTATGACAACACCATTCTGTCAAATGCTGTACCTCCTCCCTATAGGCTGTCTCATCACAGTCTGATATGATACCCATTAGGGTGGTATCGTCAGCAAATTTGACAATGATGTTGGTGGAGTGAATGGTAGAGCAGTCATGGGTGAAAAGAAAATAGAGGATGGGGCTGAGAACACACCCCCGTGGTGTACCGGTGTTCAGGATGAAAGTAGATGATGTGTGTTCTCCCATCCTGACACTTTGGGGTCTGTTACTCAGAAAATCTAGTATCCGTGAGCACAGTGAGCTGCCAAGGCCCAGGTTGCTCAGTTTCTGCACCAGTTTGTAGGAAAGGGTTAGAGGGAAATGGGCCAAATACTGGTAAATGAGACTAACTTAGATGGATATCTTGGTTGGCATGAATGAGCTGGGCTGAAAGAATTGCTTCTTTGCTATATCACTATAGCTTTATATAATACTTGGAATTTTCCCCTCTAGCCATTGTACCAACAATACGCTATTTGACTATTTGGAAATTTTAATACTCTGGTACCTGGTTCACCCTCTGATCTTCACACCTTCTGTTCACCTGGACCTGGTTCCCGCACTCTCTTCTACTCACCCGAGTCTCCAGATCCCATTCTCCCCAGCCACTTGGTGGGCCCCAGATCCTACACTCGCTTTAGCTTACTGGGTTCTGTTCAGCCCTCCCTTGAAACTTACCTGGTTTTGAGAAAGGATCAGGTACTTTCCTGGCGTATAGGACAAATAAAATCTCCTCGGGCTACCTCAAGTACAGCTATCGATAATTACTGATGTTTCGTCATCTCTAATGAAGACGGTGAATTTGCCATCGAAACATCGGTTATAATTGTTAACTGTACCCGGCTTACTTGGTTTTGTTTCCTGCACTCTCTTGTGGCTTGAAAAAGTGAATTAAGTTTGTATAAGAATGTTATTAAAATAACATCTGATAGTCAAGAAAATCCAACACTAAAGTCTCAAATATTCCAGATCAATGGAGCTACACTGGCATTAAATTCCCCATCATTCCACACAAAACTGGTTACCTATTCTACACTGTCTTCCGAACACAACCCCAAAATCTTATCCATGTGGTTGGTTCCTTCAAATATGAACAGTCCACTTTAGTGATCCTGCCTCCTATTTTCATAAAATAAAACAAATAACTGCGTGCAGAAGAACTAAAAGTAAAACTTACTGTAAACACCTAACAGAAAGAGAAACAGTTAACACTTCAAACTGAAAGCCCCTTTGAACGAAATGGGAAGGACAGGGAAACAACTTAATTTCAAACTGCAGAGAGAATGGGAGAAGTATGGATAGACAGAACAGAGGAAATATATGACAGGGTGAGACTGGGTTCGCTATGGGGATAAATTGTAGAGATCATCCAGTTGATGAGTTTACAAGGAGATCTTGATCAGCTGGGGAAGTGAGCCAAGAAATGGCAAATGGCATTCAGTCAAGATAAATGCATCATGTTGCATTTGGGGAAGATAAATGAGGATAGGACCTTCACAGTGAACAGTAGTGCCCTGGGGAGGATTGGTAAACAGTGGGACCTAGGAGTGCAGGTACATTGTTCAAAAGTGGCATTACAAGTAAACAGGATGGAAAAGGAGGTGTTTAGCACTCTAGTCTTTATCAATTAGGTCAATAACTGCAGGTGTTGGGACATTATGTTGCAGTTCAACAAACATTGGTGAAGCCACGCTTGGACACTCCATTATTAGAAAGACAAAATTTAGGTGGAAAGATTGCAAAAAAGATTTACTGGAAGGTTGCAAGCAAAGTTGAAAAGGTGACGGTTACTTCTTCAGCAGTTTGAACTGTGCTAGCACGTGGAGGTCAGCCAGTGAGAACAGCGGGAAGAGTTTAAAAGGAAGACAGATTTACAGAGTGGGCATCAGAGGAGTGGGTGATGGAGTAGTACAAAAAAGGACAGGTTGCACTTGAATCAGAGGGGGACTAATATCCTGGTGGGAAGGTTTGCTAAGGCTGTTGGGGAGAGTTTAAACTAGAATTGCTGAGGGGTGGGAACCAAACTGAAGTGACAGAGGAAAGGGAGGTTGGTTCACAAATAGAGAAAGCTTGGAGACAGTGCGAAAGGGAGGATAGACAGGTGACAGAGAAGGGACGCACTCAGTCCGATGGTTTGAGATGTGTCTATTTTAATGCAAGGAGTATCATGAATAAAGCGGATGAGTTTAGAGCGTGGATCAGCACTTGGAGCTATGATGTTGAGGCCATTACAGAGATCTGAATGGTGCAGGGGCAGGAATGGCTACTTCAAGTGCCAGGCTTTAGATGTTTCAGGAAGGATAGGGAGGGAGGTAGTAGAGGTGGGGGCATGGCACTGTTGATCAGAGATAGTGTCACAGCTGCAGAAAAGGAGGAAGTCATCGAGGGGTTGTCTACGGAGTCTCTGTGGGTGGAAATTAGGAATAGGAAGGGGTCAATAACTCTACTGGGTGTTTTTTTATAGACCACCCAATAGTAACAGGAACACCGAGGAGCAGATAGGGAGACAGATTCTGGAAAGGAGTAATAATAACAGGGTTGTTGTGGTGGGAGATTTTAATTTCCCAAATATTGATTGGCATCTTCCTAGAGTGAGGGGTTTAGATGGGGTAAAATTTGGTAGGTGTGTTCAGGAAAGTTTCTTGACACAATATGTAGATAAGCCTGCAAGATTAGAGGTGTACTTGATCTGGTATTGGGAAATGAACCTGGTCAGGTGTCAGGTCTCTCAGTAGGAGAGCATTTTGGAGATAGTGATCACAATTCTATCTCATTTACTGTAGCATTGGAGACGGATAGGAACAGACAAGTTAGGGAAACATTTAATTGGAGTAAGGGGAACTATGAGGCTATCAGTTAGGAACTTGAAAGCATAAATTGGAAACAGATGTCCTCAGGGAAACGTATAGAATAAATGTGGCAAATGTTCAGGGGATATTAGCATGGGGCTCTCAGTAGGTACTTTCCAATGAGATATGGAAAGGACGGTAGGGTACAAGATCCGTGGGGTACAAAGGCTGTTGTAAATCTATTCAAGAAGAGCTTACGAAAGGTTCAAAAAACTGGGTAATGATAGGAATCTAGAAGATTATAAGGCTAGCAGGAAGAAGCTTAAGAATGAAATTAGCAGAGCCAGAAGGGGCCATGAGAAGGCCTTGGGGGACAGGATTAAGGAAAACCCCAAGGCACTCTACAAGTATGTGAAGTGCAAGAGGATAAGACATGAGAGAATAGGACCAATCAAGTGTGACAGTGGAAAAGTGTGTATGGAACCGGAGGAAACAACTGAGGTACTTAATGAATACTTTGCTTCAGTATTCACTACGGAAAAGGATCTTGGCGATTGTAGGGATGACTTGCAGTGGACTGACAAGCTTGAGAATGTAGATATTAAGGAAAAGGATGTGCTGGAGCTTTTGGAAAGCATCAAGTTGGATAAGTCAGCGGGACCGGATGGGATGTACCTCAGGCTACTGTGGGAAGCGAGGGAGGAGATTGCTGAGCCTCTGGCAATGATCTTTGCATCATCAAAGAGGACGGGAGAGAATCCGGAGGATTGGAGGGTTGCGGATGTTGTTCTCTTATTCAAAAAAGGGAGTAGGGATAGCCCAGGAAATTATAGGCCTGTGAGTCTTACTTCAGTGGTTGGTAAGTTGATGGAGAAGATCCTGAGAGGCAGGATTTATGAATATTTGGAGAGGCATAACGTGATTAGGAATAGTCAGCATGGCTTTGTCAAAGGTAGGTCGTGCCTTATGAGCCTGATGAATTTTTTGAGGAAGTGACTAAGCACATTGATGAAGGTCGAGCCGTAGATGTAGTGTATATGGATTTTAGCAAGGCATTTGATAAGGTACCCCATGCAAGGCTCATTAAGAAAGTAAGGAGGCATAGGATCCAAGGGGACATTGCTTTGTGGATCCAGAACTGACTTGCCCACAGAAGGCAAAGAGTGGTTGTAGATGGGTCATATTCTACATGGAGGCCGGTGACCAGTGGTGCGCCTCAGGGATCTGTTCCGGGACCTCTACTCTTCATGAGTTTTATAAATGACCTGGATGAGGAAGTGGAGGGAAGGGTTAGTAAATTTGCATACGGTACATTGGCCTTCATACATCGTGGGATTGAATTTAAGAGCCAAGAGGTATTGTTGCAGCTATATAGGACTCTGGTCAGACCCCACTTGGAGTACTGTGCTCAGTTCTGGTCGCCTCACTACAGGAAGGACGTGGAAACTATAGAAAGGATACAGAGGAGATTTACAAGGATGTTGCCTGGAATGGGAAGCATGCCTTATGAGAATAGGTTGAGTGAACTTGGCCTTTTCTCCTTGGAGCGACAGAGGATGAGAGGTAACCTGATAGAGGTGTATAAGATAATGAGAGGCATTGATCATGTGGATAGTCAGAGGCTTTTCCCCAGGGCTGAAATGGCTAGCACGAGAGGCCATAGTTTTAAGGTGCTTGGAAGTAGGTACAGAGGAGATATCAGGGGTAAGTTTTTTTTACGCAGAGAGTGGTGAGTGCATGGAATGGGCTGCCAACGGCCGTGGTGGATGCGGAAACTGTAGGGTCTTTTAAGAGACCCCTGGATGACTACATGGAGCTTAGAAAAATAGAGGGCTATGGGCAAAGCCTAGGTAGTTCTAAAGTAGGGACTTTGTGGGTCGAAGGACCTGTATTGTGCTGTAAGTTTCCTATGTTTCTATGTTGCCAGGCACTGAAGACCTGAGTTACAGAGAAAGAGAATTTCATTCCTTGGAACATCAGACTGAGGTGGTGACTTTATAGTGGTGTACAAAATCATGAGGGGCATAGATAGGATGAATGGAGGTAGTCTTTTGTACTGGGAAAGAGAATGAAAAAACTAGGTGGTGTAGGCTTAAGGTGATAGGGGAAAAAATTAAAAGGGATGACAGGCAACCTGTTTACATGGAGAGTGATGCGTATATGGAATGAGCTGCGTGAGGCAGGACAAGAACAATAGTTAAAAGATTCTATGACAGGTACGTGGAAAGGAAAGGTTTAGAGCAGGGGTTCCCCACCTTTTTTATACCATGGACCCCAAGTTGGGAACCTTTAGAGGAATACAAGATAAACAGGGGTAAATTGCACAGGTTTATAAGATCATCTAGGTTGGCATGGGGGATGTTGGTTCTATGTTGTATGACGATGAGACAGCAGCTCCACTAACTGCGCCACTGTGCTGCCCCATTTGTCCAAAGCCTACTTGCTTTGTGCTTTTCGTTCTGATGAAGGGTCTTTGACCTGAAACATTAACTTTGCTTCTATTTCCATTGATATGGCCTGACCTGTTGATATTCCAGATCTGCGCTTTTTTCACATTTTATTTAGTGTTACCAGCTTTTTTAGTATTTTCAATTCCCTTTCTCCATCCTCGATAAATTTTAGCTCATCATAAACTGAAATGAAATTAAATTTCATTTATATACATATTTCTGCAATTATACAGAAATATTAAAATAAACTCTCTTCATACAACAATCTCCCCACTTTTATATTACCCCAATTGTTTAAAGCAGCATGTTCCACTTACTTAAAGATAAGGTCATCAACATCTGTTAATGTAGCTCCAATACTTTTGAGCAAAATGTGGATAGACTGGAGTCGTGCTGCCTCTTGCTTTTCTTTAGTAGACTCCTCTCCCCCCGAGTCCAAAGACAAGCTTAGATGCAACTGTTTAGAAAAGAACAGAATGGCTAAATTCACCAACAACTTCTGCGGCGGAATCTTGGCTTGGATTATGCTTTTAACACAGTGCCTATAAAAAGTATTCACCGTCTTTGGAAGTATTCAATGTGTTATTGTTTTATAACATTGAACTGCAGTGGATTTAACTTGTCAACAGAAAAGACTCTTTCATGTCAAAGTGAAAACAAACTTCTACAAATTAGTCTAAATTTATTACAATTATTAAACACAAAATAATCAATTGCATAATTACTCACCCCTTCCAAGTCAGCATTTAGTAGGTGTACCTTTGGCAGCAATTACAGCCTTGAGTCTGTGTGGATAGGTCTCTATCAGCTTTGCACATTCTTTACAAAACTGCTCAAGCTCTGCCAGATTGCATGGGGATCATGAGTGAATAGCCTGTTTCAAGTCCAGTCACAAATTCTCAATTGGATTGAGATCTGGACTCTGTCTTGGCCACTCCAGGACATTAACTGTGTTGTTTTTAAGTCATTCCTGTGTAGCTTTAGCTTTATGCTTGGGGTCATTGTCTTGCTGGAAAATAAATCTTCTCCTAAATTGCAGTTCTCTTGCAGACTGCATCACATTTTCCTCCAGGATTTCCCTGTATTATTCTGCATTCATTTTACCCTTTACCTTCACAAGCCTTCCAGAGCCTGCTGCAGCGAAGCATCTCCGCGACATGATGCAGCCACCACGTTTCGCAGTACGGATGGTGTGGTTTTGATGATGTACGGTGTTTGGCTTACGCCAAATATAGCATTTAGTCTGGTGGCGAAAAAGCCCAATTTTGGTTTCATCAGACTATAGACCTTCTTCAAGCTGACTTTAGAGTCTTCCACGCCTTCTGGCAACCTCCAGCCGAGATTTTAAGTGAGTTTTTTTTTCAAACAGTGGCTTTCTTTTTGTCTCTCCCATCTCAGCAACTGAAGCTTGGAACTCCTCCGGAGTTGTCATAGGTCTCTTGGTGGCCTCTCTCACTAGTCCCCTTCTTGCATGGTCACTCAATAGCCTGCTCTAGGCAGATTTACAGCTGTGCCATATTCCATTTCTATTCCATTCCATTTTTTTCCATTTCTTGATGATTGACTTAACTGTATTTCAAAGGATATTCAGTGACTTGAAAATTTTCTTGTATCCATCTCCTGACTTGTGCTTTTCAATAAACTTCTTGCAGAATTGCTTGTTGTGTTATTTTATCTTCATGGTGTAGTTTTTGCCAGGATACTGACTCACCAGCAGAGGACCTTCCAGATACAGATGTATTTTTTATTACAATCAATTGAAACACCTTGACTGTACACGGTGATCTCCATTTAACTAATTATGTGACTTCTAAAACCAATTAGCTGCACCAGTGTGTCATATTAAAGGGGGTGAATACTTATACAATCATTTTGTGTTTTATACTTGTAATAAATTTTGTTTCACTTTGTAGAGATCTGTTTGCACTTTGACATGAAAGAGTCTTTTCTGTTGATCAGTGTCACAAAAAGCAAAATTAAATCCATTATTCAATGTTGTAAAACAATAAAACATGAAAACTTCCAAGGGGTTGGGGTGAATACTTTTTATATACACTATACCAGTTAACCTCACCTCCGCTTATGTGCTTTTATTTAATTGATAAGTATTTGTACAGACCACAACAATATCGATAATCATCTTGAATGTAAATGAAGATTTGGAGGATGCAACAGTTCCTGACTAGTGTAGTCGTGTGCACCTGTGTGGCCATTAGACACTACACACGCTAACCAGTTTTTAATCAGAATCAGGTTTCATATCACTGGCGTATGTGGTGTAATTTGTTATTTTGTGGCAGCAGTATATTGCAATATAGAATATTAAAAGCAATAAATTACATAAAGCAATATTTAAAAAATAAATTTAATAATTAGTGCAAAAAGAGAGGAAAAAATATTGAGGTAGTGTTCGTGGATTCATTGTCCATTCAGAAATCTGATGGTGGAGGGGGAGAAGCTGTTCCTGTTACTTTGAGTGTGTGTCTTCAGGCTCCCGTACCTCCTCCTTGAGGGCAGCAATGAGAAAAGGGCATGTCCTGGGCAATGGAGGTCCTTAATGATGGATGCCGCCTTTTATACATATCACCTTTTGAAGATGTCCTGGATCCTGAAGAGGCTAGCGCCCATGATGGAGGTGACTGAGTTCATAACTTTCTGCAGTTTTTCCGATCCTTTTCAGCGGCCCCGCCATACTAGCTGGTGATGCAACCAGTTAGAATGTTCTCCATGATATATCTGTATAAATGTGCAAGTGTCTTTGGTGACATACCAAGTCTCCTCAAACTCCTAACGAAATATAGCTGCTGTTCTACCTTCATTGCAATTACAGCAATATGTTGGGCCCAGGATAGATCCTCAGAGACGTTGAAACATGCTAGGTTTCACTTTGTAGGAAGTAATAAGCTGCAAACCCAGTTAAAGCTAATGTGCATCTGATTCCGCCTCTAACCTCAATGGGAATCATTTTTTTGCCCTTGAAATAGCCTTCCATAGGTCACACCTGTCCCCCTTGTATAGTTCTGGATCACCAGTCTTGAATGCCACATCTAGTCCTTAGCAGACTGAGAATCTCCTGGTTCGAGTATGTCAGGTATGTTCTTGAAGGCACAGACTCACTTACACAAGTCTTGATGAAGTTGGTGACAACTGTGGCGTATCTATTCAGACTTGAAGATGAATCCCTGAATATTGTCCAGCCTATTGACTCAAAAGTCCTGTAAGCACTGCTCTGCCTCCTTGACCATACCCTCTTGGTCCTTAGCCTCTGCCTATACACTGGGAGTATATGTACAGCCAGGTGATTGGACTTTATAAGAGTATGGATATCATGGCACAGTAAATGTTATGATGGAGTATAATGCTTGTCAAATGTGTTGGCTCCTCTGGTTCTACAGGCAATATGTTGGCAGTAGTTGTTCAGAGACTTCTTCAAGCTGGCCTGGTTAAAATCTCCCGCAATGAGAGGGAAGATATCAGGTTGCACAGTAAACAGTGTCAGTTGCATATACTTATGTTATATTATTCACTTGGGCTGACCGACACTGAATTAAAAAGCTGTGATTTTTTACACTACTTCATACAGGAAAGCAATGAAAACAACCCTCATCTGCATTGATATTGTTAATTTACAGTTGATCAAAAGAACAGCACAGTGTACACTGTATGAATTCCTCCATCGATAACTATTGGGAACTAATACACAGTTTTATAGTCCTGTAGTAACATTGGTAGTGTTCTAATTTGTTTTGTACTTCATTTAAATACATAATTTGTTACTCAGTTAACGGGAGTTTGCCTTTTTTAAACTATTTCCATGAAAATTTGGCTAATTAGGACAGCCACCTAATTGGGCCAAAATCTGAAGTTCCCAATGTGTCCTAATTAATCAGAATCCACTGTATATGCGCAAAGCTCTCAAGCTAGTGCAAACTTGGGAAAAGAACTCAATTTCAGCTGATGAATAAAACACTTACATTCAAGAGAGAAAACAAAAATAATGGCCAACATAAGTTAATATTAAACCCATATACAAGAAAAAGGAGCAAAAGTGAATGAGGTATCAAATCTAGCACAAAATTACTACCATAGTTATCGTTAACTTTTTTATAAATGTAACTTCTTCATTAAACTGAAAATGAGTTGATTATTCTACCTTTATTGGCGAGATGTGGAAATACTCAAAGAAACTCAGGCTTGAAGCATCAGTCATTGATGTTTCTATCAGTTCTGCCTTTATCGATTCCATATCTCGATCTATCAAATTGGTCTACAAAAGTAAACAAAATAACATTAACTGAATCATATCAATGCCAGCTGTGTCAACAAAACTATTGTGCAAATAAGCAATAAACAAATTAACCATAGTCATGTCTCATTTCTGTGATGCAAATCTTTTATCCAAGGGTAATTTTCATCTTTAGAGCTTTTCTTCCCTTTACTCCACTGTAATACAGATACGTCTGACTTTATCTTCTCCCTCTCAAACTGCAGGGTGAATTCTATCATATTATGATCATTGTCTCCCAAGGGTTCCGTTACCTTAAACTCCCATAACTGATCTGGTTCATTACACAACAGTCAATCCAGAATTGCCTTTCCCAATAGTGGGCTCAATACAAGCTGCTCTAAAAACCCATCTCATGGGCATTCTACAAATTCTATCTCTTGGGATCCAACACCAACCTGATTTTCCAAATCTACCTGCATATTGAAATCCTCCATGACTATATCTTCCCATTCTACGTCACCTTCCTCTTAGGATTTAATTTCACTTATTTTTACCTACAGAGCCACTCGATCCCCCCTACCTATCTGCCTGTCCTGACGATACAAAGTGCATCGATGGATGTTAAGCTCCCAACTGTGATCTTCTTACAGCCACAACTCAGTGAGGACAACAACATCACACCAGCTAATCTTTTAATGTTCTACAGGAACAACTACCTTATTCCATATATTGTGCACATTCAAACATAACACCTTCGATCCTCTATTCATCACACTTTTCAATTTTGCCACCACGTTAAACTTCAACATCCCACTATCTGCAATTCTACCCTACCAACTGCCCAAACTCAGCCCCATTACTCTGGTTTCTTTCCCCTTACCAATTTAGTTTAAACCCTCCCCAACAACTCTAACAAATCTGCCTGCAAAGATATTGGTCCCGCTCAAGTTCAGGTGTATCCCATCCCTTTTGTACAGGTCATATCTTTCCAGAAGAGATCCCAATGATCTAGAAAACTCGAATGCTATACCCTGCACCAGTGTTCCTCAGTCACTCATTTATCTATACCACCACCCTATTCCTGCCCTGATTAGCACGTGACATTGGGAGTAATTCAGAGATTACTACACTGGAGGTCCTGCTTTTTAGCCTCTTCCCCAACTCCCTGCACACGATCTCTTCCTCCTTTCTACCTATTGGTGCCAGCGTGCACCACAAACTCTGACTGTTCATGCTCCCTCTTGTGAATATGCTGCAGCCACTCTGAAACATCCTTGACCCTAGCACCTGGGAAGCAACACACCATCATAGCCACAGAATCTCCTGTCTGTCCCCTAACTTTTGAGTCTTCAATCACTATCACTCTACCTGACCTTACTTTTCCCTGCTAAGCCTCAGAGCTGGCCTGGCTGCTGGTGCAGTGGCCTGATAGGTCATTCCCCCCACCCCTGCTCCCCAGCAGTATCCAAATGGGCATACTCAGCGCTGAGGGAAATGACACAGAGGAACCCTGCACTAACTGCTTACTCTCCTTACTTCTCCCAGTAGTCCCTCACCCACTATCTGAGGCCTGCACTCTGCGTGTAACCACCTCAGTAAACGCCTCATCAATGAGGTTTTCGGCCTCCTAGATGGTCCTGAGTATATGCAGCACCAGTTCTTTGACCTTGTCAGTCAGGAGTTGAGATTGCATGCACTTCCTGCAGATGTAGTTATCACAGAGACTGTTAGGTCCCCTGCAATCCCACATTTTACAGCAGGAGCATGTTACTGTCTGAAGTACCATCCTGCCTGCACTTGTTATATCTTTGGCTCTAACGTCTTAAGCTTAAGTTCGTCAATCAACCAATTGAGTCCAAGTGACCTAGGATGTTTAGCATCTGCCTGTTCTTGCCTAAGCTGTTGAGCCAATGCCTGACCATTCTAACATTGGCCCCCATCAGCAATGGCCCTGATTTTATAGTTTTGTCCCACGAGGGATCTTCGCCATCTATAAGGGAAACTCTTTGCTGACTTGTCTAAATAAATCTAAACAGTGAAAATGTTTGAGTACTTGACTGAAAAGATTCATAGCCATTCAATTCCATCAACTAATGGTCAATTCTCTTTGTAAATAAAAGCCTAGATAAAAACTAAGTAGTGCATGTATTTAAGATAAAAATCCATCTTAGCCCTCTGAAGTTGATCACAAGTAAGTAAGGGCTTTAATATGGCACTAAAATGGTTGAATAATCTATCTTTGTTTAGGTGAAGCTCCAAAATATCGTCTCTTATTTTCATTGATAGCGTTTTCTAATCTCTCTTTCAAATTCATTGCTCATTCTCTTTACATTTACCAGGTTCACTTTTATGGTGTGCATTGCACTAATCTGAATTTCACTACCATTTAGTATTTAACTGTTTGATTTCCCATGGCATTGTCACAAAGAGTGAAGGCCTATTTAATCTGCAGTGAAATGAGTTTAAATGGGTTCTGATATGATTCTTTCATTACTTGATATGACATTCAAGGATCTTGGCCCAAACAATAAGGATGTAACGGTGCTTTCGCATCCAAATCAGGATGGTACACAATTCAGAGTAAGATGTGATTCCTATAAAACTGTACGCAGTAATTATTGCATCCACTGTGCACTCATAATGATGAACTAAACTTGTGTAGGTTCACATCAGAGCAGCAGCTGGTCAAAGAAGGCAATAAGACAAAACGTTCTCTCTTCCTAGCCAACCTAGGCCACCATTTAAAAGCTGAGAAAGATAACGGAAACCTATTAAATCCTAGTATATATCTACCTCATCTTTGTTAACATATATTTGCCAAAAACTGGTCAAGGCAATATATTTTATTTGCAAAATAGCCATTACACAAACAGATTCAGATGAAAGTTGGTGAGCTTCAGAAAGCTAAATAAGCCATGTCATAATTACCAGGAACAACTTTCATCTAACGAGGCTGCTCTAACAACTGCTCATGGCTAAGGAATTGTTGCAGTACCACCAATTAATAAGCACTTAACATACATTGTGCTGAGATTACCTTCTGTGTCCCTGCAAGAAGATCGGAGGTTGGAGTAAACAATGCAACAACAGCACTGAGAAAGCCCTGATCGATCTTCACAGCCATTTCCTGAATCAAAACCATGAAGTATCTGAAAGTTAAATAGAGGGAAAAAAACTTAGTTTAAAGTTTTGGGTCTCGACCCGAAACGTCGACTGTACTTCTTCCTATAGATGCTGCCTGGCCTGCTGCATTCCACCAACATTTTGTGTGTGTTAGTTTGAACAGCATGTTTTTTCCATAATATCTTTATTTCAGCAACAAAATAAGGGCATATCACAAAAGTACTTATTATTCTGATTGTATTAGCTTTAGTTTTAAGAGATCCCCATGTGGCACAAAGGAGTAATTGATGAAGTTTAACACTGTTCCTAATCTGCTGAACTTTTCCCTAACAGTTTGCCTTGTCCAATTTCAGAAAGATGCCAGAAAGAGGAACAGATTCATGGTTCAGGAATAACGATAATTAAAAAGTTGGAAAAAATAGCATTTGGTTTTCCTTTAATTATGTACAGGAAATTTCTAGTCATTCAATTGCTGATATTGGACAAGTTAAAACACAATGAAGAAGTTTAGAATTGTGATTGTGCAGTAAAGCTGGGTGTGATCAGGACAGGTGAAAAATAACTCTATTTGATGATGATATCAATGAGAAATAGTCTGTGATTAAGGATAGATCCTGCTGACAAGTATACAAAAATGGAATAGTGACAGGATGGAATGAAGATAGGTGGGCAGTGGTTAGCATGTAGCATAAATATCAAAAGAGAACTACTATACTTACAAAATTTGCAATAAACTTAATTGGACCCCATTTAAAGCGGAGTATAGATCCAAATCCCCAGAAAATATAACTGAGTATCCGCTAAATAATGTTTTAAAACTGCACATTAGCATCAATAAATTGAACAACTACAAATGAGAAAGATACTTTACTCACTTGAACTGTGTCACTTGACTGTGTTCATTAAATCTTGTGATGATACTTATGTCAATGAATGGCTTTGGTTCTGAAAAGAGCATAGATGAAACATGAACATTTGCAATGATATCTGCAGATAATACACTGTTTGGGGATATAAGTAAATTCACCTGAATCCAATGCAATTGACTTGGGCGGAAGTACAGGATAGAATGCAGTTGGAAATATTGCTCCAGTAAGCTGATTGTCAACCTGCAACAGAAAAACAGATGAAGTAGTCTGAAAGTATTAGAGCTATTTATTTGGTCATTTCAGAAAAAAGTATCATGGTGTTTGGGCCACTAATGCCCAATTGTCCTGAAAAAGGGACAATGTAAATCATCTCTATTTCTCTTTCGAATGTTACTGTCTGACCTGCTCATTGCTTCCATTGTTTTGAGTCGAGGTTTCAAACATCTATAGAAATCTTGATTTTTATTTTATGTCTAAGGTTTATTATTCATGGATATATAAATAATAATATCAACATTTCAATGTATTTCTTTTGAGGCCTCAAAGACCAAAAATGCAATGATAAACTAGAACTGAAGCACAAATATCTCCACTCTCAGAAGTACTTAAAAGATATTCAGATGAAAGCCTTTATTAACTGTAAACAACTTAAAACATTTCAGAACATAGAACAGTACAGCACAGTACAGTACAGGTAATTCAGGCCACAATGTTGTGCCAACCTTTTCACCTATTCCAAGATCAATCTAACCTTTACCTTCCACAAAGTTCTCCATTTTTCTTTCATTCAAGTGACTACCTAAGAGATTCTTAAATGTTTCTAACGTACCTACCTCTACCACCACCATGCACTCCAGCACTTACCACTCTCTGTGTAGAATACCTAACTCTAACATCCGCCCTATACTTTCCTCCAATCAGCTTCAAAGTATGCCCTCTCACATTAGCCATTTCCTCCTTGTAAAAATGTGTGAGCTGTCCACTCCATCTATGCCTCTTATCATCTTATACACCTCTACTAAGTTGTTCTTCACTCCAAAGAGGAAAAAGCCTAGCTTGCTCAATCTTTCCTCATAAGACATATTCTCCAATCCAGGAAGCATCTGGTAAATCTCCTCTGCACACTCTCTAAATTTTTCACATCGTTCCTACAATGAGTCAACCAGAAATGAACTTCAAAAGTGAATAAGTAATTTTAGAGTACCTATTGTTCTAATATAGGCAAATGCCATCTAACAGCGCCATATCAATGAATGCAGAATCTTGTTTAGTGATGCAGATTGTAGGGTAAATATTGGACAGGATACCCTATATTGTGACCTGAACCCACAACTTCTGTCTCAGTGAGGAAATTTGTCAAGAGTTGTGAATCTCCCTAATGGAGTCACTGGACAGTGAGCAAGCAGTAGACAGGAAACTGTATAGGTATACTACTGAATAGTTAAAAAGAGCTTTAATAGTCTTAGAAAACTGTAGATCCATTGGTCTTACATAAATCTTGTGTAAAATATCAAATCATATAATCAGTAACAAACTTGACAATATGAGTAAAATTTTAACCAACATGACTTTAAACAGGGGCCATTCCAGCATTGAAATATTATGCCTTGCCTTGCCCTGCACCCTTAACTCCTGGTGGAGTCATCGGGATGCCGTCACGACAAGCTTTGCACCAGTCTGTTCCATCTGTCACGGTTGTGTGCCAGAGCCTGGGTCACCGCAGATGTTTTCCTTGTCCATTCTTTAATTTTGTCCAACCATCTTTTCCTCTGTCTACCCCTCCTTTTCCACTCCACAGTTCCTCGTAGAATGGTCTTTGCAAGGCCACTGGATCTTGTTACGTGGCTGTACCATCTCAGTTTCCTTTTCTTCACCATTGTGAGAAAGTCTTCATGGGGGCCAATGTGGAGCCGAATGGTCTTGCAGAACTGCTCATTTGTGATGTAGTCCAAGTATGAGAAGCCCAAGATGTTGCGATAGCATCTCATTTCCAATGCCTCTATCTTCCTCTGTAGCTCTGCTGTGAGAGTCCATCTCTCACATGCGTACAAGAAGATGAAGAATACCAATGCACACAAGAGTCTGATCTTGTACTTCATGGTGATGTTGCTGTCCCTCCATATTGTCTTGAGTTTGGATAGTGCAGTCATTGTCTGTGTGGTTCTTGCCAGGACTTCTGGTCTTGATCCTTCACACTGATGATTGCCCCCAGGTATTTGAACTGCTGCACTGTCTCAAGTTTCTGACCATGGACTGAGATGTCTGTTGTGATGGCACCATTGGCATTTGCCATGAGCTTGGTTTTCTCGGCACTTATTTCCATTCCAAACTTTGTGGAGGCTCTGTCAAGATGGCTGACCAGGTTGGCCAGTTTGTCCTCTTTTCCTGCAAGTCCATCAATGTCGTCAGCAAATCTTAGGTTTGTGATGCTCTTCCCTCCGATGCTGACTGTGCCCACATGATCTTCAAAGGCAACACTCATGATTCGTTCCAGGAAGACGTTGAAGAGAGTTGGGGAGAGGAGGCAGCCCTGATGGGACTCCTACAGAGGTACGGAACCACTCCCCGATGGTGCCCTGAGCAAGTACTACACTGGTTGCCTTGGCGTAAAGCTGATGGATTGTATGAATGAGGTTCTGCCCCATGCTGAATTTCTTCATGGTGGCCCATAAGGCATCATGCCAGACTCTGTCAAACGCCTTCTTGAAGTTTATGAAGACATGGTTGAACTCTCTCTGGTGCTGAAGGTGTTTCTCACAGAGGGTGCAGAGATTGAAAATCTGCTAAGTGGTGCTTCTGCCCTTAAGGAAGCCTGCTTGTTCCTTGGCAATGATGTCTTCTGCCTGTTCTTCCCTCTGTTGTGTTTTTATCTTTCTTTAATTTACTTCTTGAGTCACACATATCCAGTATCTTGTTAGTGACCCATCATTTAGACTTGCGGCGGCTTTAAAATATTATACCACCACCTTAACCACCAATATACTTATTGTCAGACCTCCTTAAGTTTAAGGTGACAAACCAGTGATCAGTTTGACCGCAGAATATCAGATGGAAGAGCCAATCTAAACCCATAAGACCATAAGATATAGGAGCAGAATTAGGCCATTTGGCCTATTAAGTCTTCTCCACTATTTCATCATGGCTGATCCATTTTTTCTCTCAACCTCATTACCCTGCCTTCTCCTCGTAACTTTTCACGCCCTGACTAATCAAGAACCTATCAAGCTCCGGCTTAAATACATCCAATAACTGGGTCTCCACAGATTGAACATCCTCTGGTTCAAGGAATCCCTCATCCCCTTTCTAAATAGACATCCCTTGATTGTGAGACAGTGCCCTCTGGTCTAAGACTCCCCCACTACAGGAAAAGTCCTCTCCACATCTACTCTAGCAGGGTTTTTCAACATTTGATATGTTTCAATGAGATCCCCACTCATTCTTCGAAATTCCAGCAAGTACAGGCCCAGAGCCACCAAACACTCCTCACACGATAACACTTTCATTCTCGGAATCATTCTTGTAAACCTTGTCTGAACCCTCTATAGTGTCAGCACATCTTTTCCTAGATAAGGCGCACAGAACTGCTCGCAATACTCCAAGTGAGGCCTCCACCAGTGCCTTGTAAAGCCTCAGCATTACATCCTTGCTTTTATATTCTAGTTATCTCAAAATGAATGCTAAGGTTGCATTTCCCTTCCTAAACACCAACTCAAACTGCAAGTTAAACTTTAGGGAGTCCTGCATAAGGACTCCCAAATCCCTCTGCACCTTGGAATTTTGAAGTTTATGCCCATTTAGAAAATAGTCTATGCTTTTGTTCTATCAAAGTGAATGACCATACATTTCCTGACACTATATTCCATCTGCCACTTCTCTGCCCATTCTCCTAATCTAATTTCTTCTGCAGCCTCTTCTCCTTCCTCTCAACGCAACCTGTCCCTCCACAAACTGTCTTATTGTCCGCAAACATGCCCACAAAGACATTAAGTCACCCATAAAAGCATTATGTTATATGCTTTTATACTTATATAACATAAAAGCAATCCCAACACCACTACTCACTAGCAGCCAACTAGAAAAGGCTCCCTTTATCCACACTCTCTGCCTTCTGTCAATCAGCCGATGCTTTATCCATGCTAGAATCTTTCCTGTAATACTATACTTGGGCACGTGGCCAAGTGGTTAAGGCATTGGACTAACGACCTGAGGGTCGTAAGTTCGAGCCCCAGCCAAGGTACTTAATCACACATTGCTCTGCAACAACACTGGTGCCAAGTTGTATGGGTCCTAATGCCCTTCCCTTGGACAACATTGGTGTCGTGGAGACTGCAGCATAGGCAACTGCTGGTCTTCCATACAACCTTGCCCAGGCCTGCGCCCTGGACAGTGAAGACTTTCCAGGCGCAGATCCATGGTCTCGCAAGTCTAATGGATGCTTTAATATACTATAGGCTTGTAGCTTGTTAAGCAGCCTCATGTGTGGCACCTTGTGAAAGGAATTCCAAAAATCCAAGTGTGCAACATCTACCTTTGTCTATCCTGTTGTTATTTCCTCAAAGAATTTCAACAGATTTGTCAAGCAAGATTTTCCATTAAGGAAACCATGCTGACTTTGGCCTATTTTATTATGTGCTTCCAAGTACCCTGAGACCTCGTCCTTCACAATCGACTCCAAAAACTTCCCAATCACTGCAGTCAGACTAACTGGCCTATAACTTCCTTTCTTCTGCCTCCTCCTCCTTATTGTACCTTTGAACCATCCATGTACCTATCCAAATTTCTCATAAATGTTGAAATCAAGCTCGCATGGACCACTTCTGCTGGCATCTCATTCCACACCTTCACGACACTCTGAGTGAAGAAGTTTCCCCTCAAACTTCTCATTTTTCACCCTTAAGGCACGACCTCTGGTTGTAAACCCACCCAACCTCAGTGGAAAAATCCTGCTTATATTTACCCTACCTATACCCCTCATAATTTTGTATACCTCTATCAAATCTCCTCTCAATCTTCTACATTTTAAAGAATAAAGTCCTAGCCTATTCAATCTTACCTTATAACTCAGGTCCTCCAGACCTGGCAACATCCTTGTGAATTTTCTCTGCACTCTTTCAATCTTGTTTACATCTTTCCTGACTAAAACTGCACACAATACTCCAAATTAGGCTTCACCAACGTCCTATACAACTTCAACCTAACATCCCATCTTCTGTACTCAATACATTGATCTATGAAGACCAATGTGCCAAAAACTTTCTTTACGATCCTATCTACCCGTGACACCACTTTCAACTGATTATGTACCTGTATTCCCAGATCCCTTTGTTCTACACACTCCTTAGTGCCCTACCATTCACTGTGTAAGATCTACCCTGGTTGGTCCCACTGAAGTGCAACACCTCACACTTGTCTGCATTAATTTCCATCTGCCATTTTTCAGCCCATTTTTCCATGTGATGCAGATCCCTTTGCAAGCCATGATAGCCTTCCTCACTGTCCACTACACCCTGAATTTTGGTGTTATTCGCAAATTTGCTGATCCAGTTAACCACATTTTCATCCAGAAATAGATGACAAATAACAAAGGACCCAGCACTGATACCTGTGGCACACCACTAGTCAGGAGCCACCAGTCAGAGAGGCAACCCTCCTTGACCACTCTCAGGCTTCTCTGACAAAGCCAATGTCAAATCTAATCTACCACCTCATCTTGAGTGCCAAGTGACTGAACCTTCTTGACCAGCCTCCTATGCGGGGACCTTGTCAAATACCTTACTAAAATCCATGTAGACAAAATCCACTGCCTTGCCTTAATCCACTTTCCTCGTAACTTCCTCAAAAATTTCTAAAAAATTGGTTAGACATGACTTTTCACGCATTAAGCCATGCTAACTATTCTTAATCAGTCCATGTCGATCCAAATACTTACATATCCAGTCCCTTAGAGTCCTCCTGAGAGTTCCTTGACCTTAAGCTCCCTCGTTAAATCTGGTTCAATACACAACAACCAATCCAGAATAGCCTTTCCCCTAGTGGACTCCACCATAAGCTGCTCTCAAAAGCCAGCTCACAGGCATTCCGCAAATGGTCTCTCTCAGGATCAAGCACCAACCTGATTTTCCCAATCCACCTGCATATTGAAATTCTTTGTGACTATTTTAACACTGTCTTTTTGACATGCGTTTTTTAAAATCTCCTGGTATATTGGGCAGCACTGTAGCATAGAAGTTAGCACAATGCTTTACAATACCAGCAACCTGTGTTCAATTCCCTCCGCCGTCTAAAAGGAATTTGTACGTTCTCCCTCTGACCATGTGGGTTTCCTCTGGATACTCCAGTTTCCTCCCAAGTCCAGAGACGTACCAGTTGGCAGATTAATTGGTCATTATATATTGTCCCATAATTAGTCTGTGGTTAAATTGGAGGTTGCTGCGGCTCGAAAGGCTAGAAGGGCCTATTTTGCACTGTATCTCAATAAATAAATAAATAATATATTAATTAATTTGCAGCCCACATCCTGGCAACTGTTTGGAGGACTGTATTACAGTTCCTTGATGCTACCCACAAAGATTCTACATCCTCCAATCCTATGTTACCTCTTTCTAAGGATTTGATTTCTTTTTTTTTACCAACAGAGCCACCACACCCCTTCTACCAACCTGCTTGTCCTTTTGATACAATCTGTATCCTTGGATTCTAAGCTCCCAAATATGATTTTCTTACAACTCTATGATGCTCACATCACATCTGCCAATCTCTAATTATGCTACAAGATCACCTATCTTATTCTGTATACTGCGTGTGTTCAAATATAACACTTTCAGTCATGTATTCATCACTATTTTCAACTTTGCCCCCATGTTACGCTTGAGCTCCTCCCACTGACTGCAATTTTGCTCCATCATCTGCCTGTTCTTTCCTCACAGACTCACTACAGACTGCATCTAGTTGTATACAAACTGCCCCATCTTCAGCCTTATCACTACGGTTCCCATGTCCTTGACAACTGTTTAAATTCTCCCCAACAGCTCTAGCAAACCTACCTGCTTTTTTTTTTCACAGATCATAACTACCCAGAAGATAAAACTCAATGATCCAGAAATTTGAACCCCTGCCCTCTGCACCAGCTCCTCAGCCACGCATTCATCAGCCAAATCATCCTATCTTTACCTTCACTGGCACGCGGCACAGGCAGCAATCCAGAGATTACTATCCTGGAGCTCCTGTTTTTCAGCTTTCTACGCAATTCCCTAAATTTTCTCTTCAGGATCTCCTTCCTTTTCCTACCTATATCATTGGTGCCAATATGTACCAAGACTTCTGGCTGCTCACCCTCGCACTTTAGAATACCGTGCACCCGATCCAAGACATCCCAGACCCTAGCAACTGGGAGGCAAAATACCATTCGGGTGTCTCTTTCATGTCCACAGAGTCTCATGTCTACTCCTCTAATTGTGGAATCCCCTGTCAGTACTGCAGTCCTCTTCTCCCCCCTTCCCTTCTGAGCCACCGCACCAGACTCAGTGTCAGAAACTCGGTCACTGCTGCTCACTCTGGTAGGTCGTCCTCCTCAACAGAATCCAAAGTGGTATACTTATTATTGAGGGGAATGTCCACAGGGGTACTCTGCACTGGCTGCCCATTTCCTTTCCCTCTCCTGACAGTACCTGCCTTTTGCAACTTAGGAGTGACTCCTGTAGCTCCTATCAACTCCTAACATTTTCCTACGAGCTGAAGATCTTTGAGCTGCAGCTCTAGTTCCTTAACATGTTCTCTGAGGAATTGCATCTCGGTGCACCTGATGCAGATGTAGTTATCTGGGAGACTGGAGGTCTTTCAGAATTCTCACACCTCAAAGAACACAACACTGTCTCTGGATCCATTTTCATGCCACTAACTATGCACTAACAGATGAAGAATGAAGATGCTGCTTAACAGAATCTTACCTCACCCAAGCCTGCTGTGCCAAAGCTTCCCCACTCTAACACTGGTCCACTCACACAACAGCTGCTCTGCTTGTCCCTACCGTGGCTTTATTTGCCCTTGCTTAAGAATTGCGATTCGATTGGGCTGCCTGGAAAGTTAAAAACCTGCAAACGCTCATTTTTAAATCTCTCACCTTGACCTGTGTGTAGTCTTCTTTCTTAACTTCAAAACTAAGCCGACCTTAATAAAACAATACCATCAGAATGCAAGAGGATTGAAACTTTACCTGTAGCCAATATAATTGTGCACGTAAGCTCCTATGATGAGCTGACTGTTTATATTCAACATGAATTCCTGATATAAAGTCTCGCTTGATACTCATTTGCTGAGGCAATCGAGTTTCCATCCGGTGAAAATTAGCCTAAAATAAAAAAGCAGGGTAATCTTGCATCAAACAGAAATGGCACCACAGTAGCAAATCAACTGTGGGTACATTATCCTGTACCCAGATCACTGCATGGCTTTCACTCACTTAAAGTGTTTCACTGCTGTTAGACAAACATAAATGAGTACGCGTTCCTTCAAGAATGCTATCAAAAAGACAAGTAATTGAAAGGCAAAGTTACATTAAAGAATTATTCTGCATGACCACCAAGGACTGAAGATTTCTGTTCTATGTGTAATCTATAAATGCAGTTTTCAAATTGGCATTATCTTTTATGTCAGAATTCCCACAGGTTGAAAGCAGAGAAAAGGAGAAAAAGTTTTCCTATTAGCCAACGGAACTTAATTAGAAACAGGAAATGTGCTTGTGCTGATTCCTTTAGACAGGTTGATTTGTTTCCCAATATACTATATATATCTATTCTCTGTACATAGCACAAATATATGGTGGAAGTGCAAATGATGGATCAATAATTTTCGTAGTGGTAATTTTAGAGAAGTATACAGAAAACAATATTCCAAATGTTGTTGAATGTCACTCACGAAAGGGAAATCATCAAGTGACTTACTGACTTCTGGAGTTTGGAATGTTCCAATGAAAAAGTCAAGAACTATTGTTGTGAGACATATTCACCAGAACCCAGGCTCAGTTAGACAAGAGCTCTTTATGTTACCTCTAAGTTACTATCCAACTTTATCCAGTGCTCTTCAGTCCTTGTCGTCAGATGTTTTTGATAGGCCCGTTCCAAAAGATTGATGTGCTTTTGACTAAATGGCTTCCACCGCTGCTTGCGTTTCATTTCCCAGACAACACCAGAGCTGAAGATAGAATGAAGACTGATTAAAAATTAAATAATGCTTAAACATTTTACTGAGCTGTGTGGCGTCAAGGTAGCGTAGGGGTTAAGCGCAATGCTATTTCAGCTCACGGCATTGTGGAGTACAGAGTTCAATTCCAGCATCATATGTAAGGAATTGTATATTCTCCCCCTGACTGCATGGGTTTCCTCTGGGTGCTCTGGTTTACTCCCACTGTCCAAAGATGGACAAGTTAGTAGGTTAATCAGTCATTGTAAAATTCTCGTGTGTTTAGGCTAAGGTTAAATAAGTGGGCTGCTGGATGGAGCAGCTCTTTGGGCTGAAAGGACTTGTTCTGGCCTGTCTCTAAATAAAATAAATAAAGGGATAGAAAACCTTCAGAAATAATTCTTCCTCCACACCAACTTTACTTACCTATTTTTTAATGTTTCAATACTTCAAAAACAAAATATTAATTATAGAGACGGCTTCAGAGAATAACTTTGACATACCAATCTTCAACAAATGTATTCAGCTGAACTTTTCCACTTTTTGTTTCCAAAAATTTTACATTTGTATTTTGTGTTTTTTGACCATTTACTGCTATGATGAACGTTTCAAAAATACAGTTAACCTCAACATTTCTCAAAAGTTGTAGCAACCTTCCAAATTTAACTAAGAACTGTATATAGGGTAGTACTACTCAGCACTGTTCCAGGGAAACAGGTCCAATCAGGTACTGTCTGCACATTTCTTAACTGTGCGCATTTCCTATGCATGCTCCAGTTTCCTCTCTGAACCAAAAGGTTAATTGGCAACTGTAGATGCCCAAAGATTCAAAGGGGAAGAAGATGTGCATGAAAGTGTAAAACAGAGGCAAGAGAGGATACTGGACCACTCAAAAACAATGCTAGAGCGGTAGTAATGGGGGACAAGGAAATGACGGACAAACTGAGTAAGTATTTTGTATCAGTCTTCACTGTAGAAGACAGAAGTTATTGAGTGGAAGTTCTGGGAGTCAGAAATCATGAGGTGTCTGAGATTACCATGACTACAGAGAAGTTCTTGGGAAACGGAAAGGTCTGAAGATAGATAAGTCCCCTGGACTAGATGGTGTACACCCCAGGGTTCTGAAAGAGGTGGCTGAAGAGATCGTGAAGGCATTAGCAATTATCTTTCAAAAATCTCTAGATTCCAGAATGGTTCCAGAAGACGGGAAAATTGCAAATGTCACTTCAGTCTTCAAGAAGGGAAATAGGCAGAAGAAAGCAAACTATAGACCAGTTAGTTTGATCTCAGTGGTTGGCAAAATGTTGGAGTCAATTATTAAGGATGAGGTCTCAGGGAACTTGGAGGCACATGATAAAATAGGCCGTAGTTTCCTCAAGGAAAATCTTGCCTGACAAATCTGTTGAAATTCTTTGAAGAAATAACAAGCAGGACAGGTAGAAGAGAATCAGTTGATGTTGCATTCTTGGATTTTAAGAAGGCCTTTGACAAGGTGACACACGTGACAGTGCTTAACAAGCTACAATCCCATGGTATTACAGGAAAGATTCTTGCTTTGGTAAAGCAGTGACTGACTGGCAAGAGGCAAAGAGTGGGATTAAAGCGATCCTTTCTGGTTGGCTGCCAGTGACTAGTGGTGTTCCACATGGGTCTGTGTTGGGACTGATTCTTTTTATGTTATATGTCAATGATTTGGATGATGGAATTGATGGCTTAGTTGTAAAGTTTGCAGACGATATGAAGACAGGTGGAGGAGCAGGTAGTTTTGAGGAAATAGAGAGGCTATATAAGGACTTAGACAGATTAGGAGAATGGGCAAAGAAGAGGCAGATGGAATACAGTGTTCAGAATTGTATGGTCATGCACTTTGGTAGAAGAAATAGAAGAGTAGATTATTTTCTAAATGGAGAGAAAATACAAAAAACTGAAGCGCAAAGGGACTGGTGCAGGATTCCCTAAAGTTCAATTTGCAGGTTGAGTCTGTGGTGAGGAAGTCAAATGCAACGACGTTAGCATTGATTTCAAGTGGACTAAAATATAAAAGCAAGGATGTAATGTTGAGACTTTATAAAGCAATGTGAGGCCTCACTTAGATTATTGTGTGCAGTTTTGGGCCCATTATCTTAGAAAGTATGTTCTGAAACTGGAGCGGGTTCAAAGAAGGCTCACGAAAATGGTTCCAGGTTTGAACAGCTTGTCATATGAAGAGCATTTGATGGCTCTGGGCTTGTGTTCACTAGAATTCAAAAGAATGATGGGTGACCTTATTGAAACCTATTGAATAGCAAAAGGCCTTGATCGAGTGGATGTGGAGAGGATGTTTCCTGTGGAGGGACAGTCTAAGACCAGAGGACACAGCCTGAGAATAGAGGGGCCTCCTATTATAACAGAGATGAGGTGGAATTTCATTAGCCAGAGAGTGGTGAATCTGTGGAACTCTTTGCCACAGGCAGCTGTGGGGGCAAAGTCTATATGTATATTTACGGCAGAGATTGATAGATTCTTGATCAGTTAGAGTATGAAGGGATACCAGGGCATGGCAGGACATTGGGGCTGCCAGGGAAAATGAATCAGCCGTGATGAAATGGCTGAGCATAGTCAATGGGCGAAATGGACTAATTCTGCTCCTATATTTTATGGTCTTTCCTTATAACTCAGGATGTGCTGGCATTGTCGGGGGTTCAGAGGAGGTTCACAAGGATGATTCCAGGAATGAAAGGGTCATCATACAAGGAACATTTGATGGCTCTGGGTCTGTACTCACTGGAATTGAAACCTTTCGAATGTTAAAAGGCCAACACAGAGCAGATATGAAAAGGATGTTTCCAATGGTGGAGCAGTCTAGGGCAAGAGGGCCTTCCACTGGTTCAGCCTAATTCTGCACATATGTCTTATGGTCTCATGGACTCTAGTCCCAGCAACATTCTTATAAATTTTCTCTGCACTCTTTCAATTTTATTCATATCTTCCCTGCAGTTAGGTGACCAAAACTGCACACAATACTCCAAATTAGGCCTCACCTACGTCTTATACAACTTCAACATAGCATCCAAACTCCTGTACTCAATACCTTGATCTATGAAGACAAATGTGCCAAAAGCTTTCTTTACAACCCTATCTACCTGTGATGCCACTTTCAATGAATTCGGGGCCAGTATTCCTGGATTCCTTTGTTCTACCGCACTTCTCAGTGCCTTACTGTTCACTATGTAAGATCCATCCTGGTTGGACTTTACAACGTGCAACATCTCACACTTGCCAGCATTAAATTCCATCTGCCATTTTTCAGCCTATTTCTCCAGCTGGTTCAGATCTTGCTGCAAGCTCTGAAAGTCTTCCTCACTGCTCACTGCACCCCCAATCTTGGTGTCATCTACTAATTTGCTAACCTAGTTAACCACATTATCATCCAGATCATTGATATCTATGACAAACAATAGAAGACCCAGCACTGAATCCTGTGGCACTCTACTAGTGACAGGCCTCCACTCAGAGAGGCAACCATCTACTCTCACTCACTGGCTTCACCCGCAAAGACAACATCTAACCCAATTTACCACCTCAGCTTGAATGCCAAGCAACTGACCCTACTTCATCAACCTGCCATGTGGGACCTTGTCAAATACCTTGCTAAAGTCCATGTAGACAACATCCACTGCCTTGCTTTCAGCAACTTTCCTGGTTACTTCCCCAAAATCTCTCAAGCATTGGTTAGACACAATCTACCACACACAAAGCCATACTGACTATCCCTAATCAGCTTCTTTCCATCCAAATGCTTATATATCCAGTCACTTAGAATAACTTCCAGTAACTTTCTCACTACTGATGTAATGCTCACCAGCCTGTAATTTCCTGGTTTATTCTTGAAACCTTTCTTAAACGATGTAATACTAGCTATCTTCCAATCCTCTGGGACCCCATCTGTCACTAAAGATGATTTAAATATCTCTGCTGGGGCCCCTGCGATTTCTGCATTTGCCTCCCACAGGGTCCAAGGGAACACCTTGCAAGGCCCTGGGGATTTGTCCACCCTAATTTGCCTCAAGACAGCAAACACATCCTTATTTATAATCTGTATGTGGCCATGACCTTGCTGCTGTTTTGCCTCACTTCTATAGACACTGCCTGTTTTTTGAGTAAATACAAATGCAAAAAAAAACATTTAAGATCTTCCCCCATCTCTTTTGTCTTCACGCATAGATTACCATTCTGATCTTCCAGAGGACCAATTTTGTCCCTTGCAATCCTATTGCTCTTAACTCATCTGTAGAAGCCATTAGGATTCTACTTCACCACCTTAACCAGGGCCTCAATATCTCTCAAAAACCAAGGTTCCCTAAACCTGTTTTCTCTTACCTTTTATTCTGACAAGCTTTCTGCTCTCAAAATTTCACTTTTGAAGGCTTTCCATTTACCCAGTACACCATTGACAAGAAACAGCCTGCCCCAATCCACTTGCCAGATCCTTTCTGATACCATCAAAATTGGCCTTTCTCCAATTTAACATGTCAACCCGAGGACTAGAACTAACCTTTTTTCATAATTACCTTGAAACTATTGGCATTAAGATCACTAGTGATAGTAATTTATCATTACCATCATAAACTGATAGCAATCTATCAATTTATAATTAAAAATGTGTATATCAGGAGGACTGGGAAAATAGGTTTATAAATCAAAGACATGTAATCTTAACAGAGCAAAAATGCATACATTAAATAATCAAATTGCAATATTCAAACTGCAATAATATTTTGAACATAATATTATAAATCCTCAATACCACAAATTCACAATACAACATGCTCTAAATCTCAAGGGAGACATAAGGGATTGCAGGTGCTGGAATATGGAGCAACAAACAAACTGATGGAGGAACTCAGCTCAACCCACTAAGTTCGTCGAGCAGATTGTTTGTTCTACCTATATCTCACTGTCATAATAAGGTGATTAAATGAACTAGCCGTATCAAACACTGCACAGGTTTGTCACAAGGGAATTGATCTCCATATCTTTATTTTATTTTTGATCAAGTGGCTTTAGACAAAACGTCTAAAATACATTTCAAAAACTTGTGATGGTAAGTTTGTGATTCACTGTAAGTCAGAATTATGACTTCTGGTAATTGTTCACTTAAAAATAAAATTCCCATGTACCTGTATTTCATTTAAAAATATGTATCATTATGAAACAAAGTAAAAATCTCTTCTCTCTTTCAATAGTTCATGTTGAATCCGAAAAAAAATGTTTGCAGATGATTACAACAGCAAACAGCAAATCTGTGAGGATTATTCCATGTGTAGCATTGTAACAGAGCCCTCCATTATCATCAGGTCAGTACAAATTCTAAGAGGCTTTTGTCTGCAGAGTTCAGGGATGATGTTTCTTTGCTAAAACTGCAGAAGTGGAGAAAGTAACCCAGCATACAGTCCTGGTTAGATGAATCAAAATGCATTGGATAATTCTTCTGAGGTGGCAATGTTATTAACAAGGCCAGTAATGCTAACAAGTAAACAAGCAGAAAGATGGGGAGTCTCAGGAAAATTGTGAGATTGAGGAAATTTATTTGTAATTTTTATAATCAGAGTGAGAGCTGGATTTGTTACATTCCATTTTTTCTGTACTTTTAATGATGCAAACTATGATTTTTTTTGTTTAATTAATTTTAAATTCGAAATCAAAAGATGCTGTAGATGCTGGATATCTGAAATAAAACCTGAAAATGTTCGAAACTCAATAGGCCAGTCAGCATCTATGTAAAAGCAGAGGGAAGAGAATTGTTATCAGGGTCTTCATTACTACCAGACCTGAAACATTTAACGATTTTCTTTCTATAGATCTTGTCCAATAGCTAAGTCATGGAGTCATAGAAACCGGTATTTAGCCCCCCGTGTCTGCACCAATCATCAACCATGTATTTACACCAATCTTAACCAATTCCACTTTATTCTCCTCACATTTCCATCAACTTCCCGCAGATTCAACCATTCGCACACACCATAATGGCCAAGCAGCCTGACAACCTGTGTGTCCTTAAGGTTAAGAAGAAAATTGGAACTTCAGAGACAAATCATGCAGCCACAATGAGAACATGCAACCTCCACGCAAACAGCAGTAGAGGTCAGGATAGAACTGTATCTAAAGAAGAATGTTTCTAGAATTTTCTGGTTTTATTCCCATTAATTTAAAACTGCTTATTTTCATTATGCGTTAATTATTTTCAAGGTACAAAGCACCTTTTACTTAAAATGTTCAATTCAAATTATTGAATGAGCCAAATGTTTTCAAGCCCTAACAACTGAGAGACATTACTCACAAAACATCATAGTTGTTGACCTTAGACCATAAGACACAGGAGCAGAATTAGGATCTTCTATTAAATTCATTCAAACTATTTGCTTAAACCAGTTTTATTGAAGAAAAGCAAAGCTAACCTGGTAATTCCAATGTAAGCAATTTCTTGTTTACTTTCATTGTTAACAAGTGATAAGCCAAGGCTATGAAGAGAAACCGTAATTCCTTTTTCAAACTGTTTCAAGTCTTCAGCTTGCTGTGCTTTAGAAACAATGGCCACATCTTCAGTAAAAAGCAACACACGCTGTCGCCCATCAAGGAAGGAAATCCAGTAAATCTGATTATTGGTATTCCAAGGGAATTGTCCAAACTGATCCTGTAAAATGTAAACAACTCGATCAATAAGACAACTGGAATAAAGCTATTACTTAAAGATTTTGTATGTTTTACTGATCAAAAATAACTGCATTTTCTGGAATTCTAAAATTAAAGTTCTGATGATTTGACATGTTAACTCTTCCCACAGATGCTGCCTGACCTGCTGAGTATTTCCATTATCTACCTTTCTAGTACTGTATTGTCTCACGACTTCATTTAGAAACAGGAAATTTATTGGAAGTAGCTTTCTTCCTGTTTTGTATCAGACTGCATTTGACATATGACAGAGTAGTATAGCACAGGAACAGACCCTTTGGCCACAATGTTGTAATGTCGTGCCAAACTAATTAACCTAATTAAATCTAATTACACTAAACCCTTCTGCTCACACATAGTCTACATCACCCCCTATTCTCTGCATATTTATGAAAGAATTAAAGATTAGCTTTATTTGTCACATGATCATCAAAATCTACAGTGAAATCTGTCGTTTGCATCAACACAGTCTGAGGATTATGCCTACCAGTGTCGTCACACTTTCGACATCAAAATAGCATGCCCACAACTCACTAACCCTAACAGTACATCTTTGGAATTGTAGGAGAAAACTGAAGCACCTGGAGGAAACCCAAGCAATCACAGAGAGATCATATGAACAGTGAGGGAACTGAACCCTAATTGGTGATCGCTGATGCCATAAAGCTTTACACTAACCACTATGCTAATTTACCATCTAAGTGCCTCTTAACAACCACCATATTTGCCTTCAGCACCACCCCAGTCAGCACAGTCCAGGCGTCCATCACTCTGCGTAAAAAAAAACTTGCCCTGCTCAATTCCTTTGTACTTTCACACCCTCATCTTAACGTATGCTCTCTAGTATTATTTATTTTGACACTGGGAAAAAAGATATCAGCCCTCTGCTCTATGACTCTCAAAATTTTATAAACTTCTATCAGGCTTTCTCACAGCATTCATCACTCCATAGTAAACAAACCAAGTTATTAACAAGTATGCCACATGTCATCTTTACCATGCTTTACATTAGCTTTCAGAGAGCTACGGACCTGGATTCCACACATCTTAATCTTGTGAATGAGCCTCTCGCATGAGGGACCTTTTCAAATGCCTTACTGAAATACATATGGACAACATCCACTGCTCTGTCTACCTTTGTCACCTCTTTGAAAACTCAGTCGACAATAAGACAACCTACCCCATACAAATCCAAGCAGATTGTCCCTAATTAGGTCATGTTTTTCCATATGCTCATAAATCCGATCCCTAACCATCTTCTCCAACAGAACGCCTTCAGATACTCTTTAATTCAACTTACTAACTACATTTCATGGCTGCTCCTAATCCTCCCAATTCCCATTTAAGTTCTTTTCAGACTTCTTCATATCCTTTTTTGGGGCCCTGTTCAATTTCAACTTCCTAAACATTACATATACATCCTTTTACTTCTTGACTGAATTTATAACTTCTCGCATCATCTCTAATCTTGCCTTGCTTGCCCTTTCTTTTCATTAGAACATATTGGTTCTGTACTCTGTGCAGTTGGTCTTTAAACACCCACAATGTCAGATATAGATTTGCCCAGATACAGCTGTCCCCAAATAACACTCTCCAGCTCCTGCATAACTCTGTCATAATTTCCCCCCTCCTCTAATTTAACACTTTCCCTTGAGATCTAGACTTATCTTTATTAACAGAGCAAAGTAGATGAAAGGCTCAGAGACTTGTGAGATCCAATTAATGGTTTGGTGGTAAATCCCATCCCAAGTAACACATACAAAATGCTGGAGGAACTCAGCAGGTCAGGTAGCATCTATGGAAAGGATGTTTTGGGCCGAGACCCTTCATCAGGACTGTTGAGAGTTTCCTGGCCAGCTGCATCACCATCTGATACAGAAATTGCGAGGCATCTGACCACAAATCCCTACAAAGGATTGTAAGTACTGCTAAGAGGATCATCTAGTTCTGCCTTCCACCTATAAGGAGCACTGTGTATGCAGGGCCCTTAGTGCTGTCAAGGATCCCTCCCAACCGTCACACAATCTCTTTGACCACCCACCAATAAGCAATAGGTTGATGGTATCAGTAATAGCATTAGGACAAGGACTATTAAGATGTGAAGCAGCTTCTTCCCCCAGACGGTGAGAATACTGAACTTTATGCTGTCACCCATGTCTCATCACTTCTGAAGCATCAGTAGCGTTATACTGTTACTTTTTAACTTGTGTCGTGTCATAAATTTGTGTTATTCATTTAGTTAGTGAGATATAGCATGGAGTAGGCCCCTCCTGCCCTTCAGACCACGCTGCACAGCAATCCAACAATTCAGTGCTAGCCTAATCACAGGACAATTTACAATGACCAATTAACCTCCCAAAGGAAACCCACACGGTTATGGGGTGAACATACAAACTCCTTACAGACAGCAGTGGGAATTAAACCTGAGTCACCTATACTGTAAAGCGTAGTGCTAACCACCACACTACCGTGCTGCCCAATGACAATCCTCTGGTATATTTTTTATTATTAAGTGTGTGTGTGTGTGTGTGTGTGTGTGTGTGTGTGTTTTGCATCTTGGTCCAGAGGTACATTGTTCCATTTGGTCGTGTACTCATATACGGTTCAGTGACAATAAACTTGAAATTACTGAGATTATTTCTACCATGCTCTTTGAAAGGGAGCAGAACCCAGGCAGCTGATGATGAGTACTTGAGCTTCTCCCAAGGGGGTGATAGATTGCCTCTTGGACCACTCCAGTGCACCAACTAATGGCCTGCTGCAAGAACAGGGCTTGGTAGCTCATTACAGAAAGAAGTCACAAGTTATACTTGTTTGTGCAGACTGGCCAGGTATAGGCATCTGGTTTCCTTTCTGAAAAACTCTTGGTGCAATCTGCAAAACCACCTTCCATCATCACCCTCTACTTCCTACCACCAACCCAAATTCTGTATTCAGTTACAAAGTTCTCCCATGTGATCTAACTTACCCTACCTTACCAAAGGCCCATACAGACCATATCTCTCGCCCTGCCCTCGTCATCCTTCTTGTTTATTTCTTCATAAAACTCAATCAAATTCATGAGACACGATCTCCCATGCACAAAGCTATGTTGGCTTAATCAACCCCTGACTTTCCAAATGCTTGTACATCTTATCCCACAGAATCCCTTACAGTAACATACCAACCACAGATGTTAGCTTTACTGGTCAAAATTCCCAAGTTTTAAATATTTATTTGTTTAGAGATATGGCTGTAACATCCAGCAGCCCCTGACATCCTCTATTTAACCCTAACCTAATACCAAGACAAGTTATAATAATCTACTAAGATAACTAGTACATCTCTGGACTGTGGAAGGTAACTGGAGCATGCAGAGAAAACCCACACATTCCATGGGGAGGATGTACAAAGGATCCTTACAGAGAAAACCGGAATTGAACTACAATGCCCCAAGCTAAAGTCATGTCGCACCACTCCACTACTTATGGCATCCAGGGCATCTGTACTTATACGATGGTGCAACACCAGCCACCTTCCACTCTCAGCAGGGTTTCCTCCCACAGATGCTGGTCGACTCAACAGATTCTTTCAACAGATTGTTTGTCGCAAATACTTTGTACTTTTCTGTTAATGCACGTTGGGAACTGAACTACCATCAAACAGTTAATCTGCACTTTCTCTGTCATTATGATATTGGATTAATAATCCTGACAGATTTCATTAAAATTAGGAGACAAAAGAGACCACAGATGCTGTAATCAGCTGCAGGAGCTCAGTGGTTCATGCAGCAACTGCGAATCCTGACATACGGTTTCAAGTTCAAAATACATTTATTATCGAGGGATGTATACTTTATACAACCTTGAGATTCATCTCCTTACAAAACAAAGAAACACCAAAGGACTCATTAAAAAAGAGGGTCAAACATCTAATGTGCACAGAAAAAAACAATTACATAGAAAACCTATAGCACTATACAGGCTTTTCAGCCCACAATGCTGTGCTGAACACGTACTTACAATAGACAATAGGTGCAGGAGTAGGTCATTCAGCCCTTCGAGCCAGCACCACCATTCACTGTGATCATGGCTGATCATCCACAATCAGTACCCTGTTCCTGCCTTCTCCCCATCCCTTCACTCTGCTATCTTTAAGAGCTCTATCTAACTCTTTCTTGAAAGAATCCAGAGAATTGGCCTCCACTGCCTTCTGAGGCAGAGCATTCCACAGAACCACAACCCTCTGTGTGAAAAAGTTTTTCCTCAACTCCGTTCTAAATTGTCTACCCCTTATTCTTAAAACTGTGACCTCTAGTTCTGGACTCCCCCAACATCGGGAACATGTTTCCTGCCTCTAGCGTGTCCAATCTCTTAATAATCTTATATGTTTCAATCAGATCCCCACTCATCCTTCTTACGTGCGAAATTACCTAGTTTAATTAGACAAACAGTAAACGCAAGCAAATAGCATTCTGAACTGAAATCCACAAAGAGAATCTTTCCACAGACACTTAGTTCAGTGCAGAGCCGAGTAAACGTCACAGAGCAACCAGCTGAACCTGCCTGTCCCTTGCCTCAGGCCCCAACACTGATCTTTTCAGTTGGCCCGGCACCCAAATCATTGTCCAAACATCAGGCTCAGTCGGTTTGATACGCTCTGGGGTCTGCAGCCCGTACCCCATTGCCTCGATTCAGCCTGTATCCAACCTTTCCAATTTGGCCTGGTCCTTAAATCGTCATTTAAGTAAAGGAGGAGCTTAGGAGGGAACAATGGCACCTAATGGCGACTCCTTCGCTTGCATCTTCGGAAACAGCTCTATTGCCATCTTTAATATCTCTGTTTTTCCCTTTCAGGGTTCTTTTGAAGACCCTGACCTGGAGTTACACGCTGATTTTGGATCTTTGCGGGAATGGGACCTGCTCTCGGGGTTTCATGACTGTCCGTTATTCGGTATGTCAAGGATATGGCCTAAGAGATTAGCTCGCCTTCGGAGTTCCGGGATCTCGTGGCCCTGGAGACTGGTGGACCGAAGGTTGGTGTCTCTGCAGGAATCCAGTGTGTCACGGGAGACAGAAGATCGAAAGTAGCCAGCTGGCTCCTGGCTGCGTGCCCAGAGACCCGAGTTCTTTAGGAGCAGAGCTTGGAAAAAGCAACGCAACATACTTTTAACATCGTAAATCAGCAAGTTGTTTGTTATGTCTCCCCTCTCACTGTGAAACAATTCTTTCTCTCTTATTAGGGAGAGAGAGAGCCTGTGGTATGTCGAATACCGGTTGAACGAGCAGTCTTTGGGGTACTGCAAGTCTGTGTCTTTGCTGATGCTTTGCTGCATGTTTGAGTGCTCGGTGGTGGATGCCGATGCTTTTTTCCTGCTGGTTGGGGCGGGGGGGATCATTGTTTTGCTGATGCTTATGAGTGGGATGGGGGAGCTGGGAGGGGCTTTGGGGTTCTAACATTTAACTGTCATTCATTCTTTGGGGCACGCTTCTGTTTTTGTGGATGGTTGCGCAGAAAAAGTATTTCAGGATGTATATTGTATACACTTCTCTGACATTAAATGTACCTTTGAAACCTTTGAAATATCGGGTTCAATCACTTCCATATGCTTTGGGGCCTGTACCTCAATGCCTCGAGTTGGCCTATACTTTCCAATTCAGCCCAGCACTTAAATTATTCGAACCTCGGGTCTTCCTTGCTCTGACGAGTCCACTGCCCTTCAGGCTATTGTTTACAATGATTGTTAATTGCACTTTTTCTGCCAAACAAAGTATTTCGTTGTTTTCATTGTTTCATTTGCCACCAGCCAGAAGTCACTGAGATTCACCACCACCATCTTAAACCAGAATATCAATAGATGGGTGGCCACCAGTAGGGGCAGACAGGTAGTGCTTTTCCTGTGACTGATCCACTTTCAAACAAGCCCATCAGTTTGGATACTGCTGGATGGGAACAGTGTCCTCTCAAGAGAGCACGACGGCAGCAATCAGATCAACAGCACCATGACTGGCCCTGCTGTAAAGCTGGGCAGTTCATGAACTATGTAATAGCGATAAGGGGCATTTCTGTGGCCTGTCTGTCTACAATTCCTTTCCTCCTACAGATGCTGCTTAACCCACTGAGTTCTTCCAGCAGATTACTGCTGCAAAAAATACATCAATGTAGCCTTGAGGCCCAAATGGTCACAGAATAAACTGCAAAGACTTTCCTCAGGCATTCATTTTTATACATAATATCTACAGACCTTTAACAAGTCAAGTTCCCCCGTTTTCCATGCACAGCCCCAGTCAAGCTTCCTGATGCCTGTAGGATCGCTCCATGCAAACAATTGAGTTTTTCCTGGATCAAGTATCATCTCTTCCTGGACTTCACTGCAGTGGAGAAAAAAAAATTAATGGGTAATTTTAATAACAAAATAATTATAACGTAAGTTTATTCAGCAATCAAATAATACCTCCCCTTGAAGTACTTTGTTTTTAGAAACCACATTAGTCTGCATTACTTGGCAAATATTAAAGAATCACAAAGGACAAGTCTGTTATCCATGCCAAGAATCAAATACCATCTCTACTAATTCATGAACTTGGCCCATAGTTTCTATGCCTTGGCAATTCAAGTTCTCCTCTACATACTTGGATGTCTTGAGATTATCTGCTTCCAGCACCTTCTCACTACATTTAAAATCTACTTTTACAAAATGACAAACGATGATTCAAAATAGCATAGTCATATTCAAAAAACTGCACAATATATACCAAGGCAAGCTTTACATAAACAGTCAACTATTACAATTTTACAACATGTTAATATATAGGTGTAGTAATGTGGATTATTTCTCTCAGCAGGGCAATCCTGCATCTCTGAAAAACGCTACGTAAAGTAAACTCACGGTTATAGAAGTAAGTAACTGATGTGCATGAGAAAAGATGATGAAGAATGGGAAGAATGCCATGGAAGATTTTTTTGTAATACTAAATTATACTCTGTAAATTTTCTCCAAATTCTGAGAATTAAAAATATGGATCTCTCCATGTTTTTATCATTGTTCCAAAGCACTTTGTAGCCTTTTACTGTTTCACTGGCAAAAGGTTGTACAAAGTGTCTCAGACAAAGTACCACAAATATACTTTGATGGCCTTGACTGAAGAGTGATATGGGCTAGTACAGCAGGATAGTTTAATTCTTGTATCAGAATAAACAGAAGAAACTGAGAAACCAGAGCATGTGTAGGCCATCCAACCCTACACATTTCCTCCATTATTCATAACCATAATTTCTGATCTTTTATCTCAGTCCAATTTTCCTACGTTAACCCTGTGACGGAGGGCACTCAGAAAACGCACTCCTTAAACACACACATTTGCACAGGTGAACATTGCCTAGTCATTCTGCTGTCGCTGTGCTAAGTGTCTCCCTCTGTGTGTTGTCATAATGGGTCCTAAACCAAGCTGATGTGCTTGGGTTGGCTTTATGGTGCTTGTCCCACCACACCTGGCAGAATGTTCCATTTCTTTAGTAATGGGGATGTGTAGATGTTGTTTGTATACAGTATTTAAGGGAGATACTTCTGTTTGTTTTGTAAAATGATTGTAACTATATTGTGGGGTGCATCATACACTAATTCAAGACTGAGGGGAGTAGATTTAGGACAGAGATGAGGAGGAACTGCTTTTCCCAGAGAGTGGTGAATCTATGGAATTTATGCCCAATGAAGCAGTGGAGGCTAGCTCAGTAAATATACGTAAGATAAGATTGGATAGATTTTTGCATAGTAGGGGAATTAAGGGTTATGGGGAAAAGGTAGGTAGGTGGAGATGAGTCCATGGCCAGATCAGCTATGATCTTATTGAATGATGGAGCAGGCTCGAAGGGCCAGATGGCCTACTCCTGCTCCTATTTCTTACGTTCTTATGCATAGTCTTAAAATACCTTTGTGGGTAATTAAAGGTGGCATGTCCTGTGCCTCAGTAGGGGAAAGAGACTGGGACTACCAGGAGTTCACACTAGACAAAGTACGGAGCTGTTACAGTGTTTTCTGGTATGGTAGATATCATTTTGCAAACATTAGCAGTTTTCTTTTCACTATTTTCACTAGTTTTTGCAAGTTTGATTTTTGATGCACCTAATAAACACCCTTGCACTAAAGTGCTAAGAAACTCCAGCCATTTCTCCTTTGGTCATAACACATGCATCTAACAAACCCACATCTTCTATTCTATTTATATCTAAGATATCTAAATCAACCTCTTTTGAATATCATGAGCCTTTATAGCACTTTTGGGTAGAGTTCCATTCTTTTGGTGGAAAACTTTCTTCTCTTCCCTGTCCTGAAAGACCAACCCTTTATTTAAAGACTAATCCTTAGATGTAAACATCCCAGCCAAGGGAAACTTCACTCTAAGATGGTGCCGTGTTGCGAGCTTCCTACCAACTTCACAGTGTATTGCTAATTTCTGTAATTTCCTTGGCATTTCTTGTTCAAGAAGCTGAAAGTCACATCAGATATGATCGACTGACTCTTCTGAACATTGGGAAGTTGGCATTTACCCACAATGTGCCGCCTTTTCTACACTGAGAACCCCTGCTTACACGATCCATGGCAGGCTCATTTATTACACCACCACCACCACCTCAGAAGCAGTGCCGGAGGCGAGGGAGAGGGCCCTGTGTCCTGGTGAGGTTGAGGTGATAATTGGCCGCTGCTCCCTAGCATACTACTGGCTAACTGTCAGTACCTGGATAATAAGCTGTGTGAACTGAGAGCCAGAATCTCCTATCAACAGGAAACAAAGGACTGTAATGTTTTGTGATTCGTGGAGACCTGGTTGATGGAGGAGATACCAGATCATGCCATCGAGCCCTCTGGGTTCTCCCTGTTCCATGCGGACAGGTCTAAAAGCCACTCTGGGAAGAATAAAGGGGGTGGGATGTGCCTCATGATCAATAATACTTGGTGCGACCCCTAGAATGTGCATGCTCTCAAATCCCGGATCTGGAGTACCTTATGCTGCTGTGTAGACCTTTCTGGCTGCCTAGGGGGTTCACAGCTGTTATTATCACAGCTGTGTATATTCTGTTACAAGCTGATACTGATCTGGCTCTCAATGAACTGTACGAGACCATCAGCATCCTGGAAACTATACACCCACTGGCTGCTTTCATCGTCACCAGAGACTTTAATAAAGTATCGCTGTCTAAAGTCTCTCCGAAGTTTTGTCAACACATCCAGATGGGCACATGGGAAAATAGCATACTCAACCACTGCTACTCTCTGTTCCGCAATGCTTACAAAGCGCTCCTTCATCCGGCATTTGGGAAGTTGGATCATTCCTCTATCTTAGTTCTGTCGATGTACAGGCAGAAGCTGAAACAAGAGGCAGCCATAGTTAAAACTGTCCACTGTTGGTCCAACCAATCGGTCTCCATGCTACAGGACTGCTTTGATGACGTCAACTGGAATGTCTTTCGTGATCAGGATGTTTCCAAGTTCACGGATGGGGTCACGAGCTTCATTGGGAAGTGCAGAGAATGTTGTCCCACAAAAATTGGTCAAGGTCTATCCAAACCAGAAACCCTGGATCAACAGTTCCATGTGCGCTGCACTAACCACACAAGACAGAGCTTACATTGCCGGTAACCAACTGGAACTCAAGAAATATAGCTACAATCTAGGCAAAGTCATCAAGGCAGAGAAACAACAATACAGGGAGAAGATCCAGACACAACTCTCTACCAACACATGCAACTTATGGCAAGGCCTGCACACCATCGCAAACTTCAAACCTAAACACAGTGGTGCTGCCAACATCACTGCCTCTCTCCCAGATGAGCTAAATCTTTTTTAAGCTTGGTTCAATGTCACCTACACTGAGCCCCCGAGGAGAGCTGCTTAAGTGACCTGCACCCTGGTCATCTCTGAGGCTGAAGTATGCAGGTGTTTCCAATGGGTGGACAGTCGCGAGGCTACGGGACCAAACGGCCTCCCAGGGCAGGTACTCAGGATGTGCGCAGCACAACTGACAGGTGTGTTTACAGACATTTTTAATCTCTCCCTCTCCTGCTTCAAAACATCCACAATTGAGTGCCCTCTTGCTTCAAAACATCCACCATTGTTCCTGTACCTAAAAAGACCAAGGTAACATGTCTGAACAACTGGTGTCCTGTCGCACTCACCTCAATAATAAGCAAATGCTTTGAGAGGCTGGTCAAGGACTTCTACTGCAGCTTGCTACCACCATGTTGGGCTCCCTCCAATGCGCCTTCTGACACAACCGATCGACAGATGATGTAACAGCCACAGCTCTACAAACCGTCCTTATACATCTGGAGAAGAAGGATACTTATGTGAGAATGCTGTTCTTGGACTACAGATCAGCATTCAACACCATAATTCCTTCTAGGGCAGACAGGAAGCTCAGAGACCTTGGCCTTCACCATGCCTTGTGCAGCTGGATCCTGGACTTCCTGTCAGATCGTCAGCAGGTGGTAAGACTGGGCTCCCTCACCTCTGCACCTCAACACAGGAGCCCCTCAGGGCTGTGTCCTAAGCCCCCTCCTTTACTCTCTGTATACCCATGACTGTGTCACCACCCACATCTCCAATCTGCTAATAAAATTTGCTGGCAATACTATACTGATTGGCCTTATCTCAAATAATAATGAGGCAGCCTACAGAGAAGAAGTCATCACCCTGACACAGTGATGTCAAGAGAACAACCTCTCCCTCAATGTCACAAAAACAAAGGAGCTGTTTGTGGACTTCAGGAGGAATGAAGACAGGCTAACCCCTATTGACATCAATGGATCTGGGGTTCAGAGGGTGAACAACTTTAAGTTCCTCGGCATACACATCATTGAGGATCTCACGTGGTCTGTACCTACCAGCTGTGTGGTGAAAAAAACACAACAGTACCTCTTTCACTTCAGACGGTTGAAGAAGTTTGGCATGAGTCCCCAAATCCTGAGGACTTTCTACAGGGGCACAATTGAGAGCACCCTGACTGGCTGCATTACTGCCTGGTATGGGAACTGTAATTGCCTCAACCACAGGACTCTGCAGAGAGTGGTGCGGACAGCCCAGCACATCTGTAGATGTGAACTTCCCGCCATTCAGGACATTTACAGAGATAGGTGCTTAAAAAGGGCTTGAAGGATAATTGGGGACCCGAGTCACCCCAACCACAAACTGTTCCTGCTGCTACCATCTGAGAAATGGTACCGCAGCATTAAAGCCAGGACCAACAGGCTCCGGGACAGCTTCTTCCACCAGGCCATCGGACTGCTTAATTCACGCTGATACATTGCATTTTATGCTACACTGACTGTCCTGCTGTACATATTACTTATTACAAATTACAGGTGCACATTCCTTTATCCGAAATTCTGAAATCCAAAAAGCTCCAAAAACCGAAGTTGTTTTCGCCAACAGCTGACGTCACTCAGGTGTGACGTGGCAGCACTAGCAGAGGCCGCCAGACGTCAGTTGCGGCTCAGCGCTCGTACTGGTTACATGTGCATTTGTTGTTCGCTGATATTTTGTGTTCATTGTTGACTTTGTGTTTAATTTCACTGTGAAAATGTCAAAAAGAGCTGGAGATACCCCTACAGGTAACAATGAGATAAAGAGAAGGAAGCATCTATCATTATCAATAATGCAAAAAGTAGAATTATTACAGAAGCTTGATCGTGGTGTGTCTGTGCGGCGTCTTACTGAAGAAAATAGTGTCAGAACTACCACTGTATATGATTTAAATAAACAGAAAGACAAGTTACTGAAGTTTGATAGTGACAGTGACGTTCTACATTTATTCCAATAAGTCATTTACCATGTGTTTGATTCAGTTGGTTTGAAGCTGTATATTTTCATGTTTTATTGAATGTTTTTGTTGGAAATAAAATTTTTTCTTGTCATTATTCTCTAAACAATACAGTATAACAACTATTTACATAGCATTTACATTGTATTAAGTATTATAAGTAATCCAGAGATGATTTAAAGTATATGGGAGGATGTGTGTAGGTTTGGTGCGCCGCCGGGTCCTAAAGTCCAGCACACTGAGACAGGTTAAATAAGGGACTTGAGCATATGTGTTTTTTGGTATCGGGAGTGGGGGGGGGGGGGGGATCTGAAATCCAAAAAAATCTGAATTCCGAAATGCAACTGGCCCCAAGCATATCGGATAAGGGATTGTGGACCTATACTAAAAATTGTACATTACACATTTAGACAGAGACGTAATGGAAAGATTTTTACTCCTCATGTATGTGAAAGATGTAAGAAATAAATTCAATTCAATTCAGTTCATTAAATCTGTATGTACCCTGATAAGGCCACAAGAATTTTAAACTGTACATTTCAATGAGATCACCTTCTATCACGCTATATCTTCTCATCCATTTACTGGAAAAGTTCCCAGAGGAAAAACCAATCACCATCACAGCAACAGGTAGCAAGTATGAAAAACTGGACATCACCAGGGCCTGAAATGATCCATGCCTATTGGCTGAAGAAACTAACAGCATTACATACACGGCTGGCAGCTCAAATGAACCAGCTGCTTGAAACAGGCTCTCAACCCTAACTAGCTAACTCAAGGAAGGACAGTACTCATAACAAAGGATCCTCACAAGGGAGCAACACCATCAAACTACCGGTCTATAGCTTGCCTGTCAACAACATGGAAGGTCCTATCAGGCATCATAGCCACCAAGCTGAATGAACATGTGTGCAAATTCCAGGGCTCTGCTCAGAGGTGGATTGGTAAAAGAACCAGAGGCTGTTAAGCACCAACTACTGGTAGACAAAGCAGTCGTGCAAGTCTCCAAAACCAGGCAAACCAACCTAAGCACCGCGTGAATCAACTACCAGAAAGCATAATGACATGCCCTACACATGGATACTGGACTGCCCGTCTCTGTACAAGATCAACAAGGCAATAACGACCTTCATCAAGAACAATTGTCCATTGCAGGACAACGTTGGAAATTATCTCAAAGCCAATAGCACAAGTGACTATTAGATGTAGAATATACCAGGGTGATGCACTTTCCCCACCGCTGTTCTGCATAGGCTTGAATCTCCTCAGCCAGATCATCTCAAATAGTGGATATGGTTACAGGTTCAAGATTGGAGTGACCATCAGCCACCTGCTGTACCTGGATGATATCAAGCTGTATGCCAGAAATGAAAGAGACATTGATTCACTCACCCACCTGACAAGGGTGTACAGCAGAGACATCGGGATGTCATTTGGACTGGAAATACAGCCAGATGGTAGTGAAAAGAGGCAAACTCATCAAGACTGAGGGAGTCGAACTACCTAAAGACCACATGCCAGATGTACAGGACAGCTACAGATAGGCATGGAAGCCACAATGAGGACAAAAGGAAGACTGCAACACCCAAGTACCTCCAAAGAGTAAGACAGGTCCTAAAAAGCCAGCTGAATAGGAAAAACAAGATCAGAGCCATCAACACATTCACCCTACCAGTCATAAGATACCCAGCTACAATAGTGTGCTGGCCAAGGAACGAACTGGAAACTGCTGACATCAAGACCCGGAAACTACAAACAACACATGGAGGATTCATTCCAAAGTCTAATGTTAAGCGAATGTACACCCACCAGAATAAAGGAGGACGGGGACTTGGAAGTGTCAAGGCCACAGTCCTTGAAGTGGAAGTACAGGTTAATAGAGTGGGAGCAGAATTAAGAATTGAGATGTTATGTTGCAATTTTACGATTAATTTGTTGCAATTGGGAGTACTGAGTGCTGACCTGGTCACCACTGAAGGATATGATTGTACTAGAGAGTGCAGAAGAGATATTTCTTGGATCAGAGAGATTGGATAGGTCAGCATTGTATTCCCTGGAGTGAAATATATAAAGTTACGAGGCATAGATATGGGGTAGACAGTCAATATCTTGTCCCTTGGTAGAGGTATCAAAAATAAGAGGGCTTACTTTTAAGGTAAGAGGTAGGGGGTTTAAAAAGAACCTTAGAGGTGAGCTTTTCTTTATTTTCTGGAATTCATTACCAAAGGTGGGGGTGGAATCAGATACAATTACACTTAAACAGGCAAGTGCATAGAAGGATGTGGTCCTAATGCAGGCAAATAGAATTAGTGTAGAGATGGTCAAAAAGGTCAGCATGGATGTCGTGCTCCAAAAGAGTCTGTTTCTTGACATGTAACTGTGGCTCTATTACTTACAGAAGTTATTTTTCCACCGTAGCAATCAGGGCAATACTAGGCACGGACAGAAACATTGTACTAAGTTTTCCAATACAGGTGTCCCCTGCTTTTCGAACTTTCGCTTTATGAAACCTCACTGTTACGAAAGACCTACATTAGTACCCTGTTTTCGCTTTCAGGTGGTGTTTTTCACTGTTACAAAAAAAAAAGCAGCGTGCGACCCAAGCAGCCGCTTTCCCCTGGCTTCGGAACTGCATTCTCGCCGGCATTCCTTAAACACGTGCCTGTGAGCAGCCATTTGCAAGATGAGTTCTATGGTATCGGAAAAGCATATAAGAGCTCGAAAGGGTGTTACACTTAGCGTAAAACTAGACATAATTAAGCGTTTCGATCGTGGTGAACGAAGTAAGGACAAAGTGAGTTTGACTTGTGGAAGCTGACAAACATGATGTTGAAGAGGTTTTGGCATCCCATGACCAAGAACTGACAGATGAATAGCTGATGTTCCCTTTTGAAAGGGTACGTCGGTTTTGGGGATATTTGGAGGATGGTTTGAGTCCTTATTAAAGAACTGTGTGATAGAAAAATGCACGAGGCTCAGCAGTCAAGCAAGCCTTCCACATTAGCCACAGCAGACGACGAACCTCGACCTTCGACATCGAGGCGGGCAGAGATAGAAGAAGATGAGCTGCCTGCTCTAATGGAAACAGAGGATGACGAGATGACACCCCGGTGTCCCACCACCCCAATCCCCAGGCCATGGACAGATACCGATTCGCGAAGAATGCAACGGTAGCTGGGAGGCACACAGCACATCTTTAAGAAAAAAGCCGAAATCAACATATTAATTAATTTGCTGCCACCGACACGTAATTGTCGGCCCAGATCAGAGACGACGCAATCGGAAATCGGCACTGATCTGGGCCAACAATTACGTGCCGGGCAGCACCTAATTAATTAGCATGTTTGTTTCGGTTTTTTTCTTAAAGATGTGCTGGGTGCCTTCCGGCTACCTTGGATCCCTGCGTGCTTCGTGGCAATGTATCATTCAGCGGCCTGGAGGGTGGGGGCCACTGCACCACCCAAACTCCAACTCAGCCTAACACACCACCATCAGTGTGTTTGGCGCTGTCTTCCCAATTCCGGTAAGTGATACTCCACCGTACATACATTATTTCTACTTTATAAAGGTTGTGTATTTTTACGTGTTATTTGGTATGATTTGGCAGCTTCATAGCTTAAGGGTTACTGGAGAGCGCTTGTGCGGTGTTTTTCCCAACAGCGCTTGCATGAGATTTTCTGCCGACGGCGCTTGCGTGAGATTTTCGCTACAGAGAACAGTTCAGTAATGATTGTGGGGAAGTATTTCTACTTTATATAGGCTGTGTATTTATCATATCATTCCTGCTTTTACTATATGTTACTGTTATTTTAGGTTTTGTGTGTTATTTGGCATGATTTGGTAGGTTATTTTTTGTCTGCGAACGCTCACAGAATTTTCCCATATAAATAAATGGTAATTGCTTCTTCGCTTTACGACATTTCGGCTTACGAACCGTTTCATAGGAACGCTCTACCTTTGGATGGCGGAGGAAACCTGTAATTTCACTCAGTCTTTTCAATTACAAATTTAGTTTCACATGTTTTCTGGGTACACATTCAGAAAATCTAGACTCAATGGAAGAAGGGTGATAAAAAGTCCTGATGAAAGGTCTCAGCCCAAAACATCGACTGTTTATTCCTTTCCATGGATGCTGCCTGACTTGCTGCATTCCTCCAGCATTTTGTGTATTTTTCTCAATGGAAGAAGCTGTTTTAGGAACAGCTTCTTCCCCTCTGCCATCAGATTTCTGAACCTGAACCTGAACCTCCTATTCCTCTAATGCACTATTATTTATTTATTGTAACTTACAGTAATTTCTATATTTCTTGCACTGCCCTGCTGCCAGAAAACAATGAATTTCATGTCATACCTCAGTGACAATAAACCTGACTCTGATTCCGTAATGGCTGTAACTGATTATGTACCACATTGTCATTTGCTTATATTTACTGCAGTTTTGAAAAATTACGCGCAGATTTTACAGACCTTTGCTTGAAGCGGAACTTCAGTGCTGCAGTAGAATTAATGATGAGAGCAGGTGCAGCACCTTCATAGTAGTCTGTGAAAGTGATCACTGTGGCATGCTCTGCAACATTCACATCCACTATAACTCCACCATACTGCCAAAGCAAAAACTGTGTCAGATTATTTCATTCTAAAATAACTGCAAAACTTGTACAGATTTTGTATCCAAAATGAGTTGTATAGAAAAAAATACTCAAAGAAGCTTGGTAATATTTACAAGATGAAAGATGCATCATACACTGGAGAGAGATCGAGAATTTTGTCCTGCAACTAATGATATTTGCAATTTTTACTCTTTTCACTTGCTAATTAAAATCACAATTCTTATTCAGTTTAATTGGTCTATTAATCCTGCTGCTTAGAAGGTCACAAATTGTGTTCTCATTTCTGTGCATTACATTGCACGTTAATTGACAATGCAGGTTCATGTCTGTAAATGTTGACCAATCTAAGAAAATCATAAAAATATTTAGAGAATATGGTTACTCTTGGATTATATGATGGACATAATGAATAACATCAATCATGACATCAGTGTATAAAGAACACAACACATATAGCTGCAGGTAGGCATAAAGTGTCAAGAATTGCCTCTAAAATCTTGCTGCTTTTATTCCATTATTTTTTCAAGTTTTGTTCCTGCTCTTATTACAACTTCAGGGTAGCAAGATGGCACAACCAGTACAACTGCTGTCTAATAGCTCTTGTAACTCAAGTTCAATCCTGATCTCTGGTGCTGGATGCATGGGCTTTGCACCTTCTACCTGTGATTTTGCACCACTGGGTGCACCATCTTCCTCCTACATCCCACAGAATGTATGAGGTTTGTTGGCCTACTGGCTACCATAACTTGCTCCTGATGTTTAGACTGAGTGGAAGAAACTGGTAATCATATAAACTGCAGATGCTGGATATCTGAAATAAAAATAGTAAACCCTGAAATACTCAGCAGTGAGTGGCATCTCACTACAACCTGACCTGTGAGTATTTGCAGCATTTTGTTTTTAGGTAAAATCTGGGAATGAGGTGAGAATAACACTGGACAGTGTAAATGGATGAGCCCTTTTCTGTGTTACATGACTATGAGGTGTTACAGTTGCTATCAAACTCATGTTTTTCTCTCATCACACTGTGAGATGACAAAAAATTATTTATTCTCTCTCTCTCTCTCCCTTCTACAACCTCCTGTGATGGTTGCCAACTGCTAACCTTCTGACTAGTCTGTCATTCCCTTCCCACAGGGTCAGCGATTATGTACAGAAACTGATCTCTTTGCCTGCCCATCTATACTAATCCCATTTACTAGGACTTGGTCTTCTGAAATCTTGGCAATTCAACATAGAATGTTACAACTCTTTGCCCACGATGTTGTCCCAAGCTTTTAATCTACTCTCTCATGCTCATCTGATTACTGATTAAATGTAATGCTGCTATTACACCTTCAAGCAACGTTCTCCAACTTATCCTCTGTGAAAGAAACTTATTCTCAGATTTTCTCTAAATGTATTACCTTTCAATCTAACCTATGCCCTCTTTTAATTTTCTAATATTGATAGGAATTATTTAAGGTTGCCCAAGAGGGTTTATTGAAGCAGTAGGTAGAGTGTTCTATAGCGAGGGGTTGCACAAGACCTTATCTTATGGAATGAGAATGGGTAAAGGATTGAGATATCTGTGTAGGAACCCTTTGGAAACAGCAATCATTGCTCAGTAAGCTACAAGGCGCTCATGGAAAAAGATTAGGTTGGTGATAAAGCACTAATCTGGTGCAGGTGGATTTCAACAACTAATAGACTGGGACAGCTGCTAACGGAAAATAACATCTGATAAACGGGAGGCACTTAAAAGCAAAATGGTCAGAGCTGACAATCATCAAGTGCAAAGAAGGTAAGTTGAACTAATCCTAGTTAACAAAGGATATGAAAAATTTGATCAGATGAATCAAGAAAGCAGATATCAGGTATGGGAAGTTGAATCTTTGAGGTTTTCAGGGGTTATAAGCAAGAACCTCAGAAAGAAATTAAGAGGACAAGAAGAAGCCTTTGTCTCCACAAGGACAGCATGACAGTCTCTTTGACAAATGTCACGGCCAGATGCAGTGCAGATTTATAGGGAATGGTAGGGATGAAGCTTGTATCTATCTATCATGTGTTGCCTTGCTCACTACCTACTATAAGCATGTTCTAGCAGCTCTGTCCTTCACAGCTTACCTAATTCAGTCAGAGGTGTTGCCTCAGAGATGGACTCGGTGCTGGCTACTGAACCCATGCCCCTTACAAGTTGTGGTACTTTTCAAATGTTTTTCCAAAGTACAGTGACCATGCCTTGCTACTGCCAGATGGTTGGTCAGGTTTTGTTTCTTTTGTGCTCTAACGTAGCAGTCACAGTACACCTGAGTGGACTGTAAATCTTTTCACTTTGAGCTGGTAGCTTCTTATAATCTAGACTGTTAAAGATGGCAAATCTCCTCCTCTGAAGAAAACCAGTGCTGGATAACTTCATACAAAAATTCAGCATCAATGTACAGTATATATATTTTATTTTTAATTCCAGATTATTAACTGAGACCACAACCTCTGGACAATTCCCGGTCCAGTAACTTCAACCAATCAACCAGCACCATACCTGTTTTTTTTCACACCTGATTCTATATTACCAAGATCCAAGTGCTGTCATTAATGCGCATATAAACAACAGCGAATATACAGACCTACCACATAGTCAAGCTTCAGCAATGTGCCATTGTCTTGCTTGTTATAGAAGATTGATTTTGATGTCAGTTCAGACCCAACTACTCTGACACAAAGCTTGTTTGATGCGGTTTCAGGCCAGAAAGGAAGACACTGCAATAAAATTACAGAAATGTTAGTGGCCACTAAGCATAAGGAACTATTTAATAACACATCTGGGTTTTTAAATATCAACATGAAACAGGGGCCACGAGTTATTTGTGTCAAACATAACCCAAAACAATCTTCTCCATCATAAACAGCTAAAATAATAACAAAGAATTAAAACCACCTTCAACAACAGACATATGCAGTCATCTGGAAAGTGCCACATTTGAAGTTTTCTGATGTTACAGAATCTAGACTGTCAAAGCCCATGACAGTTTAGTTAAGGGAAGCACTGGAAGATGTTACTCCCATGTTCAATAAATAGAAGTACTGCAGGAACAGATCAATCTGTTCAACCTCAGCAATGGAAAACAGTTAACACTGCAGATATTGAAATGTGAAACAAAATCAGTAATGCTGGTAGAATAGTAAAGCAGCATGTGTGGAAGAGGACTCAGTAAACATTGCAGGGCAAAGATTCTTCATCAGAACTGAAAGTAGGCAGGATGGTCTCTATAATGGAGGAGCTACAAAGAGAGGCTGGGACTGCATTTTCTAAAGAAGACTGAATGAAGATCTGACAAATATAAAATAATGAGGGTTCTAAACAGAGATGGTAGTGGGGAGCTGTAGATGGATACCGGACTAGAAGGGAAGAGAATTTGTCTTAAATATGCTCTACCAGCACAGTAATCTGAATATCACTGGCAATGCAATATGCTAGGAATTTTATGCTGTTACAATAGATTTTATTGTTCAAATGGGTGGCACAAGCATATTGAAAAACTGAAATCCCGCACTCTACCTCTGTTGCTGAAATGTAAATCCATTTACCACCTTCCGACAAGGCACAAAACTGCTCTTCTCCAACCTCCAGCTCATACGAAGACTTATTGACCAACGTGTAGAATGGAGTTAAGGTGACAACCTTCGTCATGTTGAAACTGCTCATTTTAATGGCTACTCCAATCTGTAGTTCAGAAAAAAAATTTGATATTAACTGTCAAGTTTACACACTTTGATGTACAAAATGCCATGTAATTTTTTTTAAGTTGTTTCCAACGAAGGACCAGCAATATACTGAGCTTGAAAGTAAAGGAAAATTAACATTATACTTCTTAACAAGGGAAGATGAAAACTTTATTTCTGACTTTACCAAATCCCTTAACAGGCCCTCACAAGACAGGCTAGGCCACATCAGCTAGCCAAATGAATATAAAGGTGGCTTGGTGGAAGGAATCAGAGGGGAGTGAAGGGTTGTATTTTTTTTCCCCAAACCAGCGGCCGTGGCCAGTGCTGTGCCATTAGGATTGGTGCTAAGTCCCATGTTATTCGTCGGATAAATCAGTGACTTGGATGAGAAATATGGGGACTGGAGGTGAAGCTCAACACACTTGGGGTCATCTAAGATGCTGAAAGTATCATAGATAGGAGCTTTAGCAACGTGATTGTACCCAAGACACAAGGTACAGGTATAAAGTAATTTAGTACTTGTATTTAAGAAGGGTGGTAAAGGAAAACCTGGGAATAGTAACTCTATGGTAGGTTAAGTTACTGAAGAGGATTCTGAGGGATAAGATGTGCATACATCTGGAAAGACAAATATATATTGATTTGTATCTTATTTATTATTTATATACTCCTTGTTGTAGCTGTAAATGGATTATTCCTATGTCACTCTGTCAGACACGCCCACATGGGAGGATTTCACATATTGTACATTCAGTGTTGTCAATAAAGTGCAGTTGAATAGCCTGCCTGCCTGCTGATGCACTGAATTTGCAGCCTATGTTCTTGTTCGCATATATCTGTGGAAGGTGTCCAGGAACTTGTCGGCCTGAACTGTCTATGCTCGATGCTAACTGTACGCACCGAGGCTGAGCTGAGACCTAGCCAGAGTTGCTAGGCAACACCTTTGAGCTACACCCAAAAGTGGATACATTGTAGTAATCTGTGGGCCACTGGCCTCGGGGAGCGCACAGACACAGCAGAGAAGTCAAAGGAGTCAATCAAACTCTCAGGCTGCAATAATCTGTGCGCCACTGGCCTGGGGGAGTGCACAGACACAACAGAGATGTCAGTCAAACTTGCAGGCTGCAATAATCTGTGGGCCACTGGCTTGGGGAAGTGCACAGACACAGCAGAGAAGTCAGTCAAACTCACAGGTTGTAATAATCTGTGGGCCCAAACTGTAATAATCTGTTGGCCACTGGCCTGGGAAATGCACCGACACAGCAGAGAAGTCAGTCAAACTCTCTGGGAGAATAAAAAAGATTTTTGTAGTACAAATAAAATACTAAACAAAGAAAAAGGAAAATTATGCAAATATCTGCAGTATGTACATCTACTTACCTAATAAAGCCCTCCACCCTGAGATATTTGATTTCACTAAACCAGGGGGCTGTGAGAAATGGCTCAGACTCTTTAAGAGATTTAGCATTGCAAGCAATCTCACTCAGGCTTCAGAAGAGCATCAACTAAGCAAACTACAGCATAGGTTACAAAGCAGATGACATCAAGGATTAGGGCTGACAGATCCTCATAAAAAGGAGTACAAAACAGTGCAGGGCAAAGTTAAAGACTATTTCACAGGAAAGTGAAATGTGACATTCGAGAGGGCAAAGTTCCACTTCAGAAAACAGGAGCCAAATGAAAGTGTAAGTGAGTTCATCTCAGCATTGTATGTCCTGTCAGAACACTGTACATATGGAAATATGAGAGACGAGCTCATTAGAGACAGGATTTGTGTTGGGTTACTTGAAACAAAATTGTCACAGAGACTTCAGTTACAGGTAAATCTCACACTAGAGAAAGCTATTACTATGATCAGGCAGAGTGAGAATGTCACCCAGGCATAAAAACAATGTTGAGGTAAAGCTAGAAATTGTACAAAAAGAAGGCTACAAACAAGGTGCACTCTAAAAGACTACAGAAAGAGATGACAATAGAGTTCAGCTCAAACAAACAGACAAGCAAAACAAAGAGCAAGTAAAATGTCCATCTGCAGTAGATTCAGCAAGTCTCCATTCCACATTGAAGAGCTCTGTCCAGTAAAAGAAGTGAAATGCCTCTAAAGCAACAGAATTGCAGTAGAGTCAAGAACAGTATTTCAGGTCAAAGACATCCACGATACAGAAGAGTGTCCAGATTCTAGATTCAAATAGACAAGGCTAATGTACTATGGTTCAGTTGCAAAATGAGGCAGTGATGTTCAAAATGGACACTGGGGCATATGTTACAGCCATTCCCAAATGTCTGTTCACAAAACTGGCAAAGAAAACAGGCTAAACCCTACAAAGAATATGCTCATAGGCCTAGAGAAACACAAGTTCAGTGTGAAAGGAATACTTCCATCTGTAAAAATGAGAAACAGTTAAAAGATGATGTCCATGCTGTTCAAAATCTCTTTTTATAACTACTGTGTTGACATGCCATTGAGAAGCTGAACCTCACTGTAAGGATAGATTCGCTAAATAATGTTCAGAGGCAGCAGATGTACCCGGAGTTGCTCACAGGCCTGAGGGTACTGAAAAAAAGAGCATCTTATCCAACTGAGGCTAGGATTGACGCCCTACTCTCTGACCACAGCAAGGCACTTACCATTCCCATTGATGATAAAGTCAAAGTTGAACTTGAGAGAATGGAGATGCTTGACATCATAACTAGAATGAATGGATTTATTGACTGATGTCTGGGCATTGTTTCTGATCCCAAACCAGATGACACAGTGAGGATTTGCACTGATCTAACAAAACTGAATAAAGCAGTGAGATGGGAGAAGTTTATTCCGTCCTCTATTGAGCACACACGGGGTATGCTGGGTGGAGCAAAGTTCTTCTCCAAACTAGATGCAAACTCAGGGGCTGGCAGATCCGTTTAGCTCCTGAGTCACAGAAGCTCCCAATCTTTATCACACCATATGGATGCTATGCCTTCAAGAGACTCCCTTTTTGCGTTTCATCAACCCTTGAACTCTTTCAGATGGTGGGCAGGAGACTGAGCATAAGCCTGTCTGTTCTTCCTTCCCTTCTCTAACCTCACTTACTGGATTTAGTTTACTTTACTGTTGCCAAACAATTGATACTACAGCGTACAATCATCACAGCGATATTTGATTCTGCACTTCACACTCCCTGGATTACAAATCAATAGTAAATATTAAAAATTTAAATTATAAATCATAAATAGAAAAGGGAAAGTAAGGCAGTGCAAAAAAAAACCGAGAGGCAGGTCCGGATATTTGGAGGGTACGGCTCAGATCTGGGTCAGGATCCGTTCAGCAGTCTTATCACAGTTGGAAAGAAGCTGTTCCCAAATCTGGCCGTACGAGTCTTCAAGCTCCTGAGCTTTCTCCCCGAGGGAAGAGGGACAAAAAGTGTGTTGGCTGGGTGGGTCGTGTCCTTGATTATCTCGGCAGCACTGCTCCGACAGCATGCGGTGTAAAGTGAGTCCAAGGACAGAAGATTGGTTTGTGTGATGTGCTGCGCTGTGTTCACGATCTTCTGCAGCTTCTTCCAGTCTTGGATAGGACAACTTCCATACCAGGTTGTGATGCACCCTAGAAGAGTGCATCTATAAAAAATTAATAAGGGTTTTAGGGGACAGGCCAAATTTCTTTAGCTTTCTCAGGAAGTAAAGGCGCTGGTAGGCTTTCTTGGCAGTGGACTCTGCTTGGTCGGACCAAGTCAGATGATTTGTGATATTGACCCCAAGGAACTTAAAGCTTTTGACCTGTTCCACTTGCGCACCAATGATGTAGATTGGGTCGTGCCGTCTGCTACTCCTTCTGAAGTCAACAACCAATTCCTTTGTCTTGCTGACGTTGAGGGATAGGTTATTGTCTTCCCACCATGCCACCAGGTTCTTAATTTCCTCCCTGTACTCAAACTCATCATTACCCGAGATACAGCCTACAATTGTGGTGTCATCAGCAAACTTATATATTGAGTTCGATGGAAACTTGGCTACACAATCATGGGTGTACAGTGAGTACAGCAGGGGGCTGAGTACACAGCCTTGTGGGGCACCGGTGCTCAGAGTGATTATAGAAGAGAGCTTGTCCCCTATTTTTACAGCCTGGGTCCTGTCTGTGAGGAAGGTGAAGATCCAGCTGCAGATCTGAGTGCTAAGGCCCAGGTTCCAGAGTTTAAGAATCAGTTTATTTGGAATGATGGTATTAAAGGCAGAGCTGTAGTCAATGAAAAGGAGCCTTACGTATGCGTCCTTATTCTCCAGGTATTCTAAGGAGGAATGTAGGGCCAGAGAGATGGCATCTGCCGTTGACTTGTTGCTCCGGTAGGTGAATTGCAAAGCATCAAGGTTGACCGGTAGGCTGTGGTTGATGTGTGCCATAACCAATTGCTCAAAGCACTTTATAGCAATTGATGTCAGAGCCACAGGTCGATAGTCATTCAGGCATGCCGCCTTGCTCTTCTTCGGCACTGGGATTATCGTTGCCTTCTTAAAACACGAGGGGATCTTAGACTGAAGCAAGGAGCTGTTGAAGATGTCAGCAAACAGTCCAGCTAGCTCGCTTGGACAGGCCTGGAGAACCCGTCCCGGGACGCCATCTGGGCCCGTTGCCTTCCTTGGATTTATCTTCAGGAAGGCCTTTCTAACGTCCACCTCGGTGACAATTAATCTCGATGCCACCAGGTCCAGTTCATCCGGAGGGAGCGGGACGCTCCTCTTCTGTTCGAATCTTGCGTAGAATACGTTAAGTTCGTCAGGAAGAGAAGCGCCACAGTTATTGATATTCTCAGCCTTTTCTTTGCGCCCAGTTATCTCATTTAGACCCTGCCATAGTCTATTGGCATCCCTCTGGTTAGCCTGGGCTTCCAACTTGGCTCGATATTGCCTCTTGGCGCCCTAATGGCTTTCCGGAGTTCACGCCTGGATTCTGTGTAGCGACTGGTATCCCCGGACCTAAAAGTCACAGCTCTAGCCTTCAAAAGGGACTTGACCTCATAATTCATCCAAGGTTTCCGGTTAGGGAATACCCGGATCGTCTTGCGAGCCACACAGTCCTCTGTGCATTTCCAAATAAAGTCCGTGACAGCTGAGGCATACTCATCAAGGTTAGCTGCCGAGTCCTTGAATACTAACCAATCCACCGATTCAAAGCAGTCACGGAGGACCTCATCCATTTCCTCCGTCCAACGCGACACCACTTTTGACACCATGACCTCCTGCTTCAGTTTCTGTTTGTAAGCCGGGAGGAGGAGTACGGTCTGATGGTCCAATTTTCTGAAGTGAGGTCGTGGGATGGAACAGTAGGCATCCTTGACTGCTGCGTAGCAGTGGTCAAGTATATTTGGGCCTCTAGTGGGGCAGGAGAAATGTTGGTATAACTTTGGCAGTGCCTTTCTGAGGTTGGCCTGGTTAAAGTCCCCAGCTGTAATGAGCAAAGCCTCTGGATACCTCAAGTTCACTGATTTTGGCATACAGTATGTTCAGAGCACACTCCACGGCTGCCTGGGGGGGAATGTAGACCGCTGTCAGTATGACCGAGGTGAATTCCCGTGGCAGATAGTAGGGACGACCCTTCACCGACAGGTGTTCCAGGTCCGGGCTGCAGGAGCTTGTCAGTGCCACTGTGTCCAAGCACCACGTAGTGTTGATCAGTAGGCAGACACCACCTCCCCTCGTCTTGCCCGAAGACGCCATGCGGTCCATCTGATGGATCGAAAATCTCTCTGGTCGGATGGCACAGTCGGGGGTGACAGGGGAGAGCCAGATCTCGGTGAAACAGAATACACAGCAGTTCTGCATCTCCCTGCAGCAGGTGAGTCTCCCTTTAAGATCATCCACCTTGTTCTCTATGGCTTGCACATTAGCTAGTAGGATGGTGGGCATAGGGACCCTGAAGCCCCTCAGCTTCAATCTGACCAGCAGCCCAGCTCTTTTCCCACGCTTCCTCAGTAAATAGTGCATCTTTCCAGGTTTCCATCAGTGCAGTGTGTTGTTGTCATCTCTTTGAGGTTGGTGGACGCATCCCACGGGGATCGATCGGTGGGTCACATCGTCGGGCGCTCTGGGTCGGGCCGAGTGACGGGGGAGGCTCCGCTGCCACTTCCAGCTGCCGGGGGCCCGGGCTGTCGATTGGGTCGGGCCCCGAAGCCGAAACTTAATCCCAGAGGGCTGGGCTCCTGGCTGAAATAAGTCCGTGAGCTGAGTCACGGTTGCGGAGGCCTCCGCTCCAGCTGAGCCTCGGGCTCGATTTCTGAGGTCGGCGGCGGAGGCCCCACTTCCGGCAGCTGTGGATGGTCACCAATGGGGCTTTACAGTGGTCACTCCGGGGAAGCGTCTGGGGCACCTTGAGGTCTCCCATGTCACTTCTGCGTGGTCGTCTGCTCCGGAGAGGTGCTGGTCGGAATGGGCCGCATCTCCAAGTGCTCCAGCACGGTAGCAGGCCGTGGGTCTCCGGGAACGTGGTGGGCCTCGGACCAGGTCTCACTGGTCGGGTCCAGGTGCGGTCTTGAGTTTAAGAAGGAATTCTGGCGCAGTGATCTCCAGCTGGGTCAGTAGCTTCGCCAGGGTGTTGTTGATCTAGCTGGATGTAGCAGATTGGAGGTTTAGAAGGGTTTCTCGGGTATAGGATAGTGTAGAGGGCAGTTTCCTCCGGAGAGCAGGCGCAGAGTCGCCAGATACCGGCGCCATCTTGAAATATGTCTTTGGATTTAGACAAAGTGAGAAATTTTGAGACAAAACAGCAGGAGAAAACGAAAAGCATGCATGATCTCAAACGCAGAGCAAAATCTTTGTCGCTGCTCAGAAGTGGAGAAACTGTTTGGGTTTCAGACCAATCCATCAAAGGAACAACAGCATGCAACAAGGTGAAATCAGGTAGAACACACATGCGTTTCTGTGCCTTCAAAGTCCACAAAAAGTAAAGGAAGAACTAGAGTGGCCTGATCCTTATGGCAAGAGGTGTACCTGAGGTGGATGCACCTGTTCAAGGATCTCCATCCACTCCCAACACTTCCAGGAACCTATACTAGGTATGGTCATTTATCCTTTCCACTACAGAGATGTACTCCATAGACTAATAGCTTAGGGCAATTGACTAAAGAGGCAAAATAATCCTCTCACTTTTTCCAGAGTGTTCAGGTAATCTACCCTGACCTCCATTAGATTTCATTGCTTTTTTTAAAAGAAGTTCTAATGTTGAAAACATTTCACAAAATGAGACTGTTGTGAAAAAGATGAATTGGTAAAAAAGGATAACGAGGAGGGAGGAAGGAGGAGGGAGGGGAGAGGGGGAGAGGGGGAGAGGGGGAGAGGGGGAGAGGGGGAGAGGGGGAGAGGGGGAGAGGGGGAGAGGGGGAGAGGGGGAGGGGGGAGAGGGGGAGAGGGGGAGAGGGGGAGAGGGGGAGGGGGGAGAGGGGGAGAGGGGGAGAGGGGGAGGGGGGAGAGGGGGAGAGGGGAGAGGATTGAAAACAAAGAGAAAGACCTTTACAATGTTGGCAATTCTCTTTTATGTTTATGTAAGGTACAGAAGTTCCGTGCTCTGGGTAAAATGAACCGAATCGCTCAATTTCAGTGACTAATTTCAATGCACGAACACGAGGAAATCTGCAGATGCTGGAATTTCAAGCAACACACATAACGTTCTCGGCCTGAAACTTCGACTGTACCTCTTCCTAGAGATGATGCCTGGCCTGCTGTGTTCACCAGCAACTTTTATGTGTGTTGCATAATTTCAATGCAGTTCTTTAGAGAAATACATACCTGTTTTATTTTCTTTTTTCCCCCAAGTTGTGTAGTTAATGGATTAATCCAATGTCACTCAGTTAGCCACTCTCACATGGAAAGAGTTCACATATTGTACATGCAGTATTGTCAGTAAAGTGCAGTTAAATAGCCTGCCCTGCTGCTGTGCTGGTGTGCCCTCTGCGCTCTCTCTCAATATCGAACACAACACTCCTAGTCAGGCAACACACATCAAAGTTGCTAGTGAACGCAGCAGGCCAAGCAGCATCTATAGGAAGAGGCGCAGTCGACGTTTCAGGCCGAGACCCTTCGTCAGGACTAACTGAAGGAAGAGTGAGTAAGGGATTTGAAAGCTGGAGTCAGCATGGCTTTGTGTATGGGAGAATCAGATCTTAGAAACTTAACTAAAATTTTTGATGATGCGACCCAAGAGGTTGATGAGGGCAGGGCAGTACAGGTGGTTTATTTTGCCTTTGATAAGGTTCCATATAGTACGCTGTCCTGGAAGAATAGATCACATGGAATCCACAGAAAACTGGCTAATTTAGTACACTATTAGCTTGATATGAGGGTGGTGGTAGAAGGTTACTTCTTGGGCTGGAAGCCTGTGGCTAATGGTGTGCCTCAGGGAGTAGTGCTGGCCCTTTCTTATTTGTCAACCATATCAAAGGTTTGGACAAGAAAGTATAAGGGTACAAGGCATGCAGATGATAGTAAAGTAGGTCATATCGTAGACAATGAAGAAAGTTAGCAAAAATTACATTGGGGGATCTTGATTAGCTGAATAGGTGGGCTGAGGAATGACAAATGCGAGTTTAATTTGGAAAAATGAAAATAGCTGCATTTTGGGAAGTTAAACGCAAGTAGGACTTTCACAGAGGACAGCACGGACCTTAGACCTTGGGGTATAAGTACATCATTCACTGAAAGTAGAGTCACAGATAAACAGGGTGATGAAGAAGGCCTTTGGCATGCTGGCTGCTGTAGTTAGGGCCTCAAGTATAAAAGCTTGGAGGTCATGGTGTAATTGCACAGGACACTAGTAAGGCCATACTTGGAGTATTGTTTTGGTCATGCTGCTATAGGAAGGATGTTATTAAACTGGAAAAAGTGCAGGAAAGACTTAGAAGTATGTTAGCAGGATTTGAGGTACTGAGTTATTCGGAGAGTTCAAGTTCAAATTTAATTGTCATTCAACCATACATGAATACCCATGAATACAGCCTAACAAAACAGCATTTATAGCATATATAGAGCGCAAGTCCCCGACTGACAAGTGAGAGGTTGGAGAGGCTGAGATTTTATTTCTTGAAGCACACAAGACTAAGAGGTAACCTTGCAGAGGTGTATGAAAACATGAAGGGCACAGACAAAGTGAATGCACTCAGTCTTTTTCCCAAGGCTGTAAAGTCAAGAACTAGAAGGCACAGGTTTAAGGTGAGCGGGAAAGTATTTAATAGGAGCCTGAAGGGCAATATTTTCACCTGGAGAGTAGTCAGTATATGGAATAAGCTAACAGAGGAAGTGGTTGAAGTAGGTACAATATTAAATTTTAAAAGAAAACTAGACAGGTCACGGATAGGAAAGAGGAATAGGGGTCAAATACCGTCAAATGAGTCTAGCTCAGATGAAAACCTTGGTCATAATGGGACAAATAGCCTGTTTCCATGCTGAATCAACATAGCATGGCTAGTAGGCTTGCAGATGACACAAACATTGGTGTTATAGGAGACAGGTGGTATAGGAAGGTTGTCTAAGGTTATAACAAGATCTAGACCTAGATCAGCTGAAAAAGATGGGCAAAGTAATAGGAGATGGATCTCATCTCAGGCAAGTGTGAAGTGATGCATTTTAAGTTAAACCAGAGCAGAACGTACATAGTGAATGATGGCCCTGTGGAGTGTTGTTAAACAGAAGATTCTAAGAGTTACAATATCCTGATGAAGAGTCTTGGCCAAAAAATTGACTGTTTATTCATTTTCATAGATTCTGCCTGACCTACTGATTTTCACCAGCATTTTGTGTATGTTGCTTTGGATTTCCAGCATCTACAGAATCTCTTGTGTTGAAACAGGTACATCATATGGAAAGGCTTAGAGGGATATTGACCAAATTCAGGAAAATGCAACTGTGCACATTGGTAAACATGGATATTGGATCACAGGGCCTGTTTCCCTGCTGTATAACTCTATAAGGCAGTTACATAGGGTGAGCATTCTTTACAACACATTAATCAAACCAAAAGTGGAAAATTATATAACCATAATGATAGCATAGTATTGATAACAAAAAATAATTATAACTGCATACCTGTTCAATACTTTTAGGCTAAGAATGTTCAAACTGCAGTACAACTGTGATCACTCACCAAATATTCCTTGTTTGTTGCAGGACACTTGACACATCCATAACTTCCCACAGTGTCTAAGGAAAAACCATTAGACCAGCCGCTGGTAGATATGCAGAGTTGAATCTGTTAGTGAAAAGAAAAATATATTTCATTTATTTTGACCAGCAGCTAATCCAGACATTAGATGTTGAGAGGAGGAGATATCACTTGGGTCCGCTGCCCAACTAGAAAAGGGAGCAGCAGGTCACAGCAACATAATAGAGGTTTGACCAGCGAATTGTTGCGAGGAACATAAGATTGTTACAGTAGGTGATTTTAACTTTCTACATCTTGATTGGGAATCCCATACTGTAAAAGTACTAGATGGACAGAGTTTGTCAAACGTGTTCAGGGAAGTTTCCATCATCAATATGTAGAAGTCCAAATGAGAGAGTATACAATACTGGATCTGCTATTAGGGAATAAGACAGGGCAAGTGACAGAAGTTTGTGTAGGGGAAAACTTTGTATCCAATGACCACAATGCAATTAGCTTCAAAGTAAATATGCAAAGAGATGGGTCTAGTCTGCAAATTGAGATTCTAAATTGGAGAATGGCTAGTTTTGATGGTATCGGAAATAATCTGGCAAATGTGCACTGGGACAGCTGTTTTCTGGCAAAGGTATACTAGGAAAGTGGGAGGCCTTCAAAAATGAAATTTTGAGAGTACAAACTTATATGTGCCTGTCAGAATAAAAGGTAAAAAAAAGAACAAGTGTTGGGAAACTTTGTTTTCAAGAGATATTAAGGCCTTGGTTAAGAGAAAAAAAGAGGTACATAGCAGGTATAGGCAAGTAAGAACAAATGAGGTGCTTATGGAATACAAGAAGTGAAAGTAAACACAAGAAAGAAATTAGTAAGGCTAAAAGAAGGCATAAAATTGCTCTCACAGACAAGGTGAAGGAGAATCCCAAGGGATTCTTCACATATGTTAAGAGCAAAAGGATTGCCAAGGACAAATTGGTCCTCTGGAAGACCAGAATGGTAATCCGTGTGTGGAGCCAAAGCAGATGGGGGAGATCTTAAATGCATTCTTTGCATTGTATTCATTCAGGAGACAGATACAGAGTCTATAGAAGTGAGGCAAAGCAGCATCAACTTCATGGACCCTGTACAGATTACAGAGGAGGAGGTGATTGCTACCCTGAGGCAAATCAGGGTCGATAAATTCCCCAGGGCCTGACAAGGTGTACCCTTGGACCCTACGGGAGGCAAGTGCAGAAACTGCCAGGGCCCAAGCAGGGATATTTAAAATATCTTCAGCAACAGGATAGCTACCAGAAGACTGGAGGATAGCCAATGTTGATCCGCTGTTTAAAAAAGTTCTAAACAAGGAAAACAGGAAATTAAAGGCTGGTGAGTTTGGCATCAGTTGTTGAAAGTTACTGGAAGGTATTCTAAAGGACCACATATATAAGTACTTGGAAAGACATGGGCTGATTAAAGATAGTCAACATGGCTTTGGGTGCGGTAGGTCATGTCTAACCAATCTTATAAAGTTTGTCGAGGAAGTTACCAGGAAAGTGGATGAAAACAAGGCAGTGGATGTTGTCTACATGGACTTTAGTAAGATATTTGTCAAGGTTCCGCATGGGACACTGGTCAAGGTTCAGCTGCATTAAGGTTGAGGTAGTAAATTGGATTAGACATTGGCTTTGTGGGAGAAGTCAGAGAGTGGTCATAGAAGGTTGCCTCTCTAACTGGGGGCCTGTGACTAGTGGTGCGCCACAAGTAGCGGTACTGAGTTCTTTGTTGTTTGTCATCCATATCAATAACTTGGATGAAAATGTGGTTAACTAGATCAGCAAATTTGTGGATGACACGAAGTTTGGGGGTGTAGTGGACAGTGAGAAAGTCTATCATGGCTTGGAGAGGGATTTACGTAAGCTGGAAAAATGGGCCAAATGGTAGATGGAAGTTAATGCAGACAAGGTGAGGTTTTGCACTTCAGTAGGACCAAACAGGGTAAATCTTACACAGTGAACGGTAGGGCACGGGGGAGTGTGGCAGAACAAAGGGAACAAAAGGTACATAATTCGCTGAAAGTGGCATCACATATAGATAAGGTCGTAAAAATGCTTTTGGTACATTGGCACTCATAAATCAAAGTACTGAATACAGAAGATGGGATGAAAAAGGATTTAGTGTTTTCCTAGCATATATGTCAAATAAACTCTCCTGATGCTTCCAGCTGAGTATAGGTATTGACTATAACCGACATTTTGATGACAGATTCTGCCATCTTCTTCAGGGATAATGCCTGGGTATGTCTAGACCCGTGGTATTTATTACCACCCCCCGCCCATAGTGTGTCCCTCCTGATTGGTTAGTTCTCATCTAATCAAGTGTCCGCTCTCCCACCTTGTTTATAATTGAATTCCAGTTCTTACTTAGAGTGAGACCTTCGGTTTTGTTAAAATTCTTTTCTTCTAGTTTCATTTCAATGGCTTCCTTTATCAGGCAGTCCCAAAAGCCAATGGCACGGCACAGTAGTTTTGTGTTGCCAAAGTCAATCCTACAGTCATTGTGAATGCAGTGTTCTGTCCAGGTAACCCAAACAGATACACCTCCTGTGCTCCTTGATACTGGTTTCCACTGTGTGTCCCATCTGGCCATTATATGCTTCTCCCTGTTCATAGGGAAGGTCTTTATGGGATGTGGGCGTCACCAACTAAGCCAGCATTTATTGCCCATCCCTAGTTGCCCTTGAGAAGGTGTTCATGAGCAGCCTTCTTGACCTATTGCAGTTCCTGAATAAGTTAGGGCTGTATTTACAACGTAGAAGACTGAGAGGAGATTTGATATTTATATAGATAGGGCAAATGCAACCAGGCTTTTTTCACTGAGGCTGGGTGCGACTACAATCAGATGTCATCGGTTATGGGCAAAAGGTAAAAAGTTTAAAGGGAATATAAGGGAAAACTTCTTCACTCAGAGGGTCGTGAGAGTGTGGAATGAGCTGTCAGCACAAGTGGTCCACACGAGTTTGATTTCAATGTTTAAGAAAAATTTGGATAGGTACATGGATAGTAGGGATATGGAGGGCCATGGTCCCGGTGCTGGTTGTACGGAGCAGGCAGTTTAAATGGTTTTCGGCATGGACTTCCAGTCAAGATGGTGCCAGCAAACAACATTTCCTCAGATAACATCTCCCAGATAGCAAATCTGCCCAATCATTCCATTTTTTCTACTCCTTGTTTTTTTTTTGACTTGTGTTACAGAAACTGTTGAAGCCTGTGATATACAGTTTGAAACTCAAACGAAGGATCCAGTGCTGTGCTGTGCCTGGAGAGCTGCTTTGTGGAGATCAGAGACCCGGGGGCGGTGGGGGGGGGGGGGGTTACGAAAAGGTCCAAGAACACAAGCTGACTCATGGAAAAGATCAGATAAAACCAGAGACAAGGTGCGCGGTCATGAACAACTCCATCTCAAGGAAGATTGAACCATCAAGGTGAATGCGGAGGGGGTCAGGGATGGCTCCCAACAGAGACCAACAGCAGCCGGATCGGCAGTGTTCAACCCCAAGTTGGCAACACTCGGACCCTTTCTGCGGTCACTCTGCGGAAGTTGCAGAAATAGTGCTCTCCTCGTATGCAGACAAAAAGATGTTTCCCATATTCTGAGATTTGTGTGATTATTGGACTGTATCTTCCTTCAGGTTTTCGGTGTTTTCTTTCTTGTTGATGATGGCGGGTGGGCGATCTGCTACTTTTTGTGTTGGGGGGTTTAGGGGGTTCGGTGTTACGGTTGCTGTTCTTTTCTACGAGTGAGGGGGTCGGACTGTTGCGTATCAGGGGTTGGTGATGTTATTGTGGCTGGGTTTTTTTGCTGCAGGGGAGGGGGATTTTGAGGTCCACAAGTTTCTTCTCTTTTCCGTGCCGGTGGGGGTGGGGTAGTTGATGTCTTTTCATTCATCTATAACCATGGTAATTCTGCACTTAATGGTGATCTGGAGTAGACAAATATCAGAGTTGAATTGTACATGGATACTTTGACAATAAATGAACCCTTGAAACATTGACTAGATGGGCCAAAGGGCCTGATTCTGTGCTGTACTTCTCTATGACCCTATTAATAAATGACACACATTGTGATAGTATGGAAGGATAATAGAGCGCTTTAGTTAACACATGGACCTATAACAATGAAACCTCATCCAAATCCTCACCAACTTCGTAACCTCTATTTTCTATCACTGTAACCTGATGAGCAACACACTGGATAGTGGGGCAAAAGATTCTGACTGCTCATGATCTCTGATGCCTTTCATGAGGGGAATACATTTGATATTATTTACGGAATTTTATAGAGGTTAGCTTTATAATTACATGGACATTGAAATAAACGGTGAAATGCGGTCATTTGTGTCAATTCAAATTGGCAAGGATTGTGCCAGGCAGCCCACAAGTGTCACCACTCTTTCAGCATCCACACAGCATGCCCAAAACTTACCAACCCTAACCATATAGTACTGTGCAAAAGGCTGAGGCGCCCCAGATTTTTTATATAATTTCTGTTTTAAGATGTAGGGAATAGAAGAGGGGAGGGAATTTTTTTTTTAACCGGAAGGAGGTATTGGGCCACATTGGGAGCACCGGATACAATGGACAACCCCAGCAGAATTGCTAGTGTAGGACTACCTCACCTTGAAGAACTGTTTGGAGCCATAAATGGCAGTGAGGGAGGAGGTGAATGAGCAGTTGTAGCACTTTGGATCCTTGCAGGGGTAAGTGATGGGAGGGGCGAATTGATAAGGGAATCACAGAGGGAGTGATCTCTGTGAAAACTGGGAAGTAGTGGGGAGGGGTGGTAAAGACATGTTTGGTGATAGGATCCCCTTGGAGATGACGGAAGTTGCGGAGGAAGATGTGTTGGATGAAGATACTTATGGGGTGGTAGGTTAAGGACAAGAGGATCTCTATCACTGTTAAGGTGGCGGAAAGATGGAGTGAGCGCAGATGTCTGGGAAATGGAGGAGATATGGGTGAGGGCAACATCAATGATGGAGGAAGGGAAAGCCCATTCTTTGAAGGAGAAGGACATTTTAATTCCCATTCCGACATGATGCTCATGACCTCCTCATGTGCCACAATAAGGCTACCTTCAAGGTGGAGCAACACCATATAATCTGCCTGAGTAGCCTTCAACTTGATGGCACGAACATCGATTTCTCCTTTTAGTCCTGAAGAAGGTTCTCGGCTAAAACGTCAACTGTTCATTTCTACGAATGCTGCCTGAACTACTGAATTCCTCCAGCATTTCCTGTGTGTTGCTTTGGATTTCCAGCATCTGCAGAATTTTTTGTTTTTACAGACCACTTTTCAAATAAATACTTGATTACTTAGTAGGTAATAGTCCAATGAATGAATCATCATAAATAAAAACAGGTGCTAATGATCAATGACACAGTGAGCTATTGAACTAAAATGATTAACTGAAACAGGTATAGAAGGAATCAAAGTGGGTGAAGGACAACCTAACTAAAAGGTGAGGGTGTGGCAGATGTGACAACTTATCATCAACTCTTACACCATAGCAACAATGAGCACAGCAACAAGACACAAAGTAGTTATCCTGCATCAACAAAAATTTCGCGGCAGGCAGGATATGCTCTCCAAGCTCTTCTGAAGAAGCGCAAAGGAACGGGCAAGGTTGAGGACCAGAAATGCAGTGGTCGGTCATGGAGATTGAGTGCAGCAGATGAGAGACAGATCAAATTGTGTCTCTTCTAAATTGGAAGAAGTCCGCCCCACTTGAGAAGTCTTGGCAAAAGTGGACTTCACGGAAGAGTGCGCTGCCAAAAAGCCATTCCTCCAAATGGAAACAAGGCTAAGAGACTCACCTATGCACAAAAACACAAGGACTGGGGTGCTGAACAATGGCAGCAGGTGCTCTGGATTGACGAGACAAAATTTGAAATTTTTGGGTCAAACAGGAGGCAGTTTGTCCATAGAAAAGCTGGAGAGCACTACATGGATGAGTGTCTGCAGCCAACAGTGAAGCAAGGTGGAGGTTCCCTGAAGGTTTGGGGCTGCACTTCTGCAAATGCAGTTGGTGATCTGGTCAGAATTAATGGAATGCTCAATACTGAGAAGTGCAAGCAGCTTCTCATCCATCACACAATACCATCAGGAAGGCATCAGATGGGTCCCAACTTCAATCTGCAGCAGAACAGTGACCCCAAACACATGGCCAAGGTCATAAAGAACAATTATCAGTGGGAAAAAAAATAAGGGAGTTTTGCAACAGATGGCATGGTCTCCACAGAGCCCTGATCTCAACATTATCAAGGCTGTCTGGGATTACCTGGAGCGACAGAAGCAAATGAGACAACCAAAGTCTGAAGCAGAACTGTGGCAAGTTCTCCAAGATGCTTGGAACAACCTACCAGCCAATTTTCTTATAAAACTGCATGACAGTGTACCCAAGAGAAGTGATGCAGTTTTAAAGGCAAAAGATGGTCAAAACGAATATTGATTTGATGTAGTGTTTTACTGTTTACTGCTCTTTAAAGTATTTTTTTGATATTTCAAAACTTTTCATTTCATTATTTTTGAAAGCATCTTTACAGAATTTTTTTTACATGTGTCTGAGACTTTTAAACAGTCCTGTATGCCTTTGGCATTTGGGAGGAACCAGGAGCACTCAGAGGAAGCCCATGTGGTCATGTGGAAAATGTACGAATTTCCTACAGGCAGCAGCAACCTGTAAAGCATTATGCTAACTAGGTTACTATGCATTTTGACCACAAGAATTTTTTATTTTGTTTTTAGTTCACAAGGAAAATTGTGATACTTCTGTATCTTGTTTTAATTTATTTCTGGATTGGAGATGGTTAATTGGGTGTAGCTTGATTTGTAATAACATTTCATATTTATCATTTAGACATCACCCTGGGTTTCCTTCTAGTTCTCTCTTTACAGTCCCGCTTGGTGGCGCAATAATATCAGCACCGGACTCCAGAGCAAAGGTTCCCGAGTTCGAATCCAAGTCAGGTTGAGCATCGAGCTAGCAACTCGGCCTTGTAAAAACAAGAATAGCTTGCTACGAAAACACCATCATGACAGTGCCCCAATAATTCCACTGCTGAGTTAAGGGCTATTCTTCTTCTTCTTCTCTCTTTACAAGCCGCATTCTGTGTATCCTGGTCCTCAACATCTGCTTAGTCCTGACGAAGCGTCTCGGCCTGAAACGTCGACTGCGCCTCTTCCTATAGATGCTGCTTGGCCTGCTGCGTTCACCAGCAACTTTGATGTATGTTGCTCAACATCTGCTCTTGGTTCACTGCTACATGCCTTCCACTTAAACCAACAGATGATCAAAACTAAATATTTTGGCATCACATCAGGAGTACATGTATTAGTTGGGGTCAAAAGACCTTTAACATTCTGGTGACCACCGTGGTTTAAGGGCTTTAGTAAAGTTGGAGGACAAGTGGATCAGAATGTACTGGAGAGTTGTTAGTGGAGCAAAAGAGGATGAGAGGACATTTGACAGCAATAAACTGTGGTGACTTAATCAGAATAATTTACTGAATATTGTTGCCATTAATAGTTGGTTCAATCACAAGGAGTGATTGATTTTAAATGTTGGGGAAAATATCCAAGGGAATTATAAAGAAAAAAAATTTAATGGAATGCAAGTATCATTTGGAATTTCTTATGTGTTGGGGTGATTGGAACTGAAATGGACAAGACTTAAGAGAATATTATTGCAAGGCCTTGGGGTGGGGGGAAGATGAAACAGAAGAGACACACTATCCTCTTCCAGGAGCTGTGTGATTCTATTCCAATAAGTGTGAATATCCCCCACCAATCCTTCATGAGCTGGTAGAGTTTCCTAATGAAAAAGAACCCAAGGCAACACTAAATGCAGAAAAAGTGAAGAGAGAATGACAGAAGAAATGCACAGAACTTGGGAAGGAAGTCATAAAAACTACAAAAGTCAAAGAGGAATAGCTCATTCCACTTCACCTCCTGGGATGAAGAAGCCAACACACTGAATTGAAAAAAGGCTGCACAGTGTTATAATTTCAGCCAGCTCTATCATGGGCACTAGCCTCCTCCACCATCTTCAAAAAATGATGCCTCAAGAAGGCAACTTCCATCATTAAGGACCCCTAGCATTCAGGACATATCCTCTTCTCATTATTCCCATCAGAGAGAAGGTACAGGAGCCTGAAGACAGATACTCAAATGTTTTAGGAGCAGCTTCTTCCTCTTCGCCATCAGATTTCTATACGATCCATGAACCCATGAACATTACCTCATTTTTTTTCTCTCTTTTTGCACTACTTGTTTATTTGTTTTGTACTTTCTGTTAAAACTTAAGAGTGTTTTTAAAATGGTGACTGGTAGAATCTGGGGGGAGGTGATGAAAATGTGGAGAAGGAATAGATAAGTGTAGTCTCATGTAAATGCATGCTTGATGGTTAGTTGAAGGGCCTGTTTCTGTGCTCTCTCTCTCTCTCTCTCTCTGACTCCGACCGGCACAATGACACAGTTGGCAGCTTACGGACCCGAGTTCAATCCTGACCCTGGTAACAGTCAGTGTTGAGTTTGCAAATTCTCGCTATGACTGTGTGGGTTTCTTCCAGGTACACCAGCTTCCTCTCACATCCCTAAGATATCTGGGGGAGGAGGAAATGTGGGAAAGTTAATTGGCCACTGTAAACTGCCCCAGTATTAATTTTTATTTGGAGATACAGTGCAGAATAGGCCCAACGAGCTGCACCACCTAGCAACCTAGTCTCATTCCCAATTACAGAATTTGGTTCTTTAAGGCTGTTGTAGACCTGTTTGGGTGGGGGGGGGGGCGTAGAGAAGGTAGTGGAGACAAGCTCCCTCTACCTATTAAATGATCACAAAGGCACACGTCTCAAATAGCCTCTGAAAATCAAGTCCAGCTCTTGGACTTGACGTGTGGCTTAACTATTAAGCCTGGCAAAACCGTTTCTACTGACCAGAGAAGGGGCAAAGGCAGGTTGCTGGCGCCTTTAAAATCAGTTGCTTTGGGTAGATGGGGCTCATCAGCTATGGTTAACAGCTCATCAAGGAGCTCAAACCTCTGTTACCTTGTGCTATATGCACTCATGGAGAAGGCTTTATTAGTAAACCCCACGGAAAAGTCCGGAGCTGGAGACCTTAACACAGTCCTACGTTGAGTTCAGCACTGATTGGCATCTCCTGCAACAGTGTTGATGCCAAACTGCATTGGTCTCTGCCGTTTCTTTGGATTCATCAGCTGTGTGGAGAGGTGGAGCCTGCTGCAGGGTCAATCACATAGACAACTAGTACACAACCTCCATGGTCCACCCTGACCTATGTGAATCATAGAGCAATTTACAATAACCAATTAACCTACTAACCAGTATGTCTTTGTATGTAAGGGGTAGATCTGAGGGTGGCAGAACAAAATACATGGAGTATAAACCGTGATGAATGTCTATCTCTACTGCCTGTTACACCGCTGGTGATTCGGGTAGCAATGAAGGTCCTCCATCTCTGGCGGTCTTCAGGGCATCATTCAATGTGTCAGTAGCTTGGTTTTCACTACTGTCAATTGTGCAAGTTCTGGGTGGATACTCAGTAATACTGTCACATTCAGATGTAGAAGGATTCTTCATTGCCATTTCTCTAACAAATTTTGTTTTCCCAGTCAGGGTTCTTAGCCCTGAGCTGAACCACCAAACCTGGAGAACCAATGGACCACTCTTAGACTGGCCTCTACCTTTTGACCTGTTTGACATGGGTGATCCTACCAAGAGCCAAAGCATAAAACCCTGACTCCAGCCAAAATAGCTCTCCAGGTCATTGAAGCACACAAGCCTCCAAACCCCACGACAAGTTTGTGGTCCTCTTGGAGGTGCAATTAGTGTAGGGCTAGTGTAAACTGTACTTGATAATTGGCGTAGATGTACATTTTAGATACAATGACATATGGCTATCTCAGACTTACAAATAAACATGCAGAAGTGCATCACTTCTGGGATATGAACATTGATGCAAGATCAGCAATGCACAATTTCAAAAACTCCAATGAACCATTTCATTTGCCATGCTATTTCACAGGATATCACACTTGAACAGGGAGGATATTTGTCTACCCTCATACAGGTTTCGCATGCTTGGTGCTTTTAAACTTGAGTTCCATCATTTTGCATTTATAAAAAACTGATGAAAGGAGGTTTAAAATAAAGTTACAAGAGACTACAGATACTGAAATCTGGAGCAACAAACAAGATGCTGGAGGAACTCAACAGGTCGGGAAGTATTTGTGGAGGGAAATCAACAGTCGACGTTTCAAATTGATCCTTTCATCTGGATCATTCATCTCAGTCGAGAGAGAAGGTCTCACCTCAAAACGACACTCCATATCCTTCCACAGACACTGAGATCACCCAGCATCCTTTTGGTTCTTGCAAGAGATTTAAAACAGTGAAGGAAGATCTTCAATAAATTGAAAACAACAGGAAGTCTGTAGATGCTGGAAATTCAAGCAACACACATCAAAGTTGCTGGTGAACGCAGCAGGCCAGGCAGCATCTGTAGGAAGAGGTGCAGTCGACGTTTCAGGCCGAGACCCTTCGTCAGGTCAATAAAATGATACTGTTTGTTATCCTTTGTACCCTTATACCTTTCCCTTTTCAGAATTAAATATTTTAAATGGAATATTTCATTGTTTCCTTGAAATGATGTATCCTAAAGAAATAGTACATACCTTATTTTTGCTGAAAATATTTTTTCGTTTGAAAGAAAACAGGATGACATCAGAGAAGTCAGCAGGATGCTTCACATGTATATCCTCTGCCCGATACTGCAGAACTCTTGAGGTTTTATTAATGATCCAGTATGGGCTGTAAACAGACAAAACCAGAAGGCCACTAACTTTCCCAACATGTATAAGCAAATCAATGCTCATGCCAATTTCATCAGTGAAGCACACTGGGAAAAACTCAGGCAGCCCATCTTCAATTTTAACACGGCCAATCCAGTTCCTGCCTTGATATTTAACGAGCCCTAGTTCCAAGATCTCCCCTCTGATTCTGCAGCACAGTATATCTGCTGAGCATCCTTCAGCTAGTTCATAAGTTTCAGCAGTAGCCTGTAGTGAAAAAAAACATGGATAAGTGCAAGTTCAAATCTTTTCAGAGAAAAAATAACCTTAAAGGCAGTTGCTGCTACATTTTGGAAGAAAAATTCAAGAGAATTTCAAGAAGGTGCAAGAGCACCAGGACCAAAAGGTACCTTTTTTCAGAAGTGGCAGAAATAAATGAATTAAAATGTGGATTCCAAGAAATTATAAACAAGAGACAAGGAATACAAAAGCAAATTAGTTAATCTAACTCAGAAAATAGGATTTTCTAGGATCATCATTACTAGGCTGCTCTGCTATATAACAAGATCAGATCAGGGCTGATCAACCACTGCAATACCACATTCTCACCATCTTCCTGTACTCCCTGATATTCACCCATCTTAAACATTCAGACTAAAGCTATGCTAACAAGCCGACAAAAAGAAGAAAGTTTTTATTTTCATGAGATGTATTCACCTCTAACATATAAGTGAGACGATATGGCAGAAGATTCTTGATGGTAACTGTGGGGCGGAGATGAATGATGTAGGCTGGATCCCATTCCACTTCATCATGGCTATTAATGAAGTTCAGTTCATCAGGAATAGCAATGGTGTTTATTATGAGTGGTAAACAGCCTATGTCACTTGAAGGACATTGCAGTGTACATTGGATTTCTGAGCTCCTGTGAAGTTCTTCCTTCCATGTAATATATGTTGTTGATGCTTTGAATTTATTCTCCACTTCTCCCGATGGTTTTAAAAACAAGCGGTCTCTAAAACAAAACACATGACTTAATACTTCATACAATGTAGCAAAATTTATGTACCTTACACTGTCTCTAGCTTGAGAGGAAAAATAAAGTTCTGCTAAGTAAACAAGCTGCATATTCTTAGTATTCTCAGGGCTCCAGATATTAATGTTTCACGTTATAACACAATACCTAACATATAATGGACATTAATAACAGTAGTTTTTAAAAAAACATTTGGATTGAAGTTTCAGAGGAATATGGGAAAAGCATGGGCAAATGGGAACAGTTTACTCGGCACCATGGCCAACATGAATGAGTTAAACCAAAGAACCTGCTTCTCTGCTGAATTACTCTGTGATGCTGATCTATACATCCATCCCATTTCCAACCTGGAGATTCATTCTTCATCCCTGACTGCCTCCAGCTCCCTCAGTCCACCAATCATTGATGGCTCCTGCCTCAGCATTCCCCCTCTTCTCTTTATATTGTCCATTTTCCCTCTCCACAATTAATCCTGATGCAGGGCTTTGACCTGAAAAGTTGAGAATTCCTTCCTCCACTCCCGCATTTGCTCCTCAAACTGCTGAGTTCACTCAGCATATTGTTTGTTGCTAATTTAGAGCAACATGCACAAAATGCTGGAGGAACTTAAATCAGCTAACATCAATAGAGAGGAATAAACAGTCGATGGATCGGGCCAAGACCCTTCATAAGAGCTGGAAAGGAAGGGGGAATAAGCCAAAATAAAGTGGTAGGAGAAGGGGAAGGAGTACAAGCTGGAAGGTGATAGGTGTACCCAGGTGAGGGGCAAGGTAGGTGGCTGTGGGAGGGGGGGATGAAGTGAGAATTAGGGAGGAGATAGGTAGAAAAGGTAAAGAGCTTAAGGAGGAATCTGATAGGAGAAGAGCGTGGACCAAGGAAGAAAGGGCAGAGGGGCATTGGAGGGAGGTGAGGAGAAGAGAAGGAGTAAGAGGGGAGCCAGAATGGGAATTGCAAAAAGACAAAATGGGGAGGGGGGAGGAATTACTGGAAGTTAGAGCAACCAATGTTCATGCCATCAGGTTGGAGAATATCCAGATTGAACAGGTGTTCCTCCTCTAACCTGTGAATGGCCTCATTATGGCAACAGAGGTAGCCATGGACTAACACACCAGAATGGGAATGGAAAGTAGAATTAAAATAGGTAGCCACCAGAAAATCCCACCTGTTATGGCAGGCAGAGCAAAGGACCTCAATGAAATGGATTCCAAACTATGTTAAGTCTCACCTATGAAGAGGAAGCCACAAGGGGAGAATTGGATACAGCAGATGACCCTGACAGGCATGCAGGTGAAGTGTTGCCTTACCTGGAAGGACTATTTGATGCCATGAATGATAGTGAAGATGAGGTGAAGGAGCAGATGCAGGATTAAATACCAGGAGGGAGATCACTGAGGAGAGACAAATGGACAAGGGAATCAAGGGAGAGCAATCCCTACTGAAAGCAGAAAATGGGGGAGAGGAAAAGATGTGTTTAGTGGTAAAATCCAATTAGAGATGACACAATTACAAGAATGATGGCCAGGATGCAGAAGAGTGTGGGGTGGTAAGTAACGACAAGGGGAACTCTATCCCTGTTATGGAGATGGGACAATGGGGTGAGCACGGATGTCCAGGAAATAGAGGAGACAGGTATTAAAGATGGACCAAGTAAATTTGAGGACAGGGTGGAAGTTAGAGGTAAAGTTGATGAAACTGATGAGCTCAGCATGGGTTCAGGAATCAGTACTAATGCAGTTGTCAATGTAATGCAGAAAGAGTTGGGGAGGATAATCAGTAAAGGCTTTGAACATGGACTGTTCCACATAGCCGATGAGAAAGCAGACTTAGCTGGGGCCCATGTAAGTGCCCATGGCTACATCCTGGGTGTGGAGAAACTAAGAGGAGTCGTTGAAAGAGAAATTGTTGAGTATGAGGATCGGTTCTGCCAGAGAGGGAAAGGTGGTGGTGGAGGGGAATGGGAACAGGTCAGGTCTGTTGTCTAGAAAGAAGCAGAGAGCTTTACCGACTTCCTGATCGGTGATAGAAGTAAATAGGGTCTGGACATCCAGTCAAAATCAGGTGATCAGGGCCAGAGAGCTGCAATTTGTTGAAGAGATCAGGAACACGTGAAGTGTCACGCATATAGGTTGGAAGGGAGTAAACCAAGGGAAATAAAATAGAGTCTAGGTATGCAGATATGAGTTCAGTGGGGCAAGAGCAGGCAGAAACAATGGGCCCACTTGGTCAGTCAGGTTTGTGGATCTTGTGTTGGAGAAAGAAACGAGCAGTACATGGGAAAGGAACTATGAGGTTGGTGGCAGTGAATGAGAGATTGATGATGGTGACAATGGCCTGATGCTCCTGAGTGGGGTCCTTTTCAAGGGGTAAGAATAAGGAAGTGTCTTCTCCTTCTCCTATTAACCACTCTCCTCCCTTTTCAGATTCCTTCTTCTTCAGTGTTTTACCCTTTCCACCTGTCATCTCCCAGCTAACTTCATCCCTCCCCCTCCTAGCCGCCCACCTTCACCCTCACTTGGTTTCACTTAACATCTGCCAGCTTGTACTCTTTCCCTTCCCCCAACATTCTTATTCTGGCTTCTTTTCCTTTCCTTTCCAGTTCTGATGAAGGATATCAGCTCGAAATGTCGATCATTTATTCCTTTCCATAGATATTGCCTAACCTGCTGAGTTCCTCCAGTATTTTGAATGTGTTAGTCTGGATTTCCAGCATCCACAAAATCTCTTGTCTTCATTAGCGCTAATATATCCCATTTTAGTTTTTGCCTGTTAGTTTGTTTGTTACACAGCTATATTATTTGATCAGAAGAGAACACAGACATGCACACTTCAGGTGCATTGAATCTTAGATCAGGCAGCTGGAAGGCCAAAGACAACAGAAAACATCTGCCCTCCCCATCAATTTGTATTAAAGGTAGGAAACCAAGTACATTCTTAATTTCTCAAATACTAAATAAACATATACTATTGTGAAAACTTTCTGTCAATATAACCTGAAATACAATACTTATGATTAGTTTAGGATCAATTATGAATTAGAATAATAATATTTTTGTTGCACTGCTTTGGGGATCCATGATCAACTGATTACTGACAAGTTAGTCTTTCATAAAGCATTTGACAAGGATCTACATAGTAGGTTGATTAAGAAGATAAGGATGCACAGAATCACGGCAAATTAGTAAACAGATTTGGTAATTTGAAAAGAAATCTGAAACCAGTAATATTCAGTGGGATCAGCGCAGTTGTTTGTGATACACAGTGATTCTACAGATACATTCAGAGCAAAAGGATTGCAAGGCACAAAACTGTTTCTCTGGAAGATCAGAGTGGAAATCTGTGCATAGAGCCAAAAGAGATGGGGGAGTCATTAAATGGATTTTTTACATCTGTATTTACTCGAGTTATGGGCACAGACTCTATAGAAGTGAGGCGAAGCAGTACCGACACCCTTGACCCTGCATAGATTACAGAGGAGCTGGTGGTCACTGTCTTGAGGCAAATTAGGGTGGATAAATCCCCAGGGCCTGACAAGGTGTTCCTTGGTCCCTGTGGGAGGCAAGTGCAGAAATTGCAGGGACCCTAGCAGAGATATTTAAATCGTCTTTAGCGACAGTTAAGGTATCAGAGAACTGGAGGATAGCTGATGTTGTTCCGCTGTTTAAGAAAGGCTCTGAGAAAAAAAAAACAGGAAATTACAGGTAGGTGAGCATAACATCAGTAGTGGGAAAGTTATTGGAAGGTATTCTAAGGGACCAGACATATGAGTATTTGGATAAACAGGGACTGATTAGGATAGTCAGCATGGCTTTGTGCGTGTAGGTCACGTCTAACCACTCTTATAGTTTTTCAAGGAAGTTACCAGTAAAGTTGATAAAGGCAAGGCAGTGAATGCTGTCTACATGGACTTTAGTAAGTTATTTGACAAGGTTCTGGATGGGAGGTTGGTCAAGAAGGTTCAGTCACTTGTCATTCAGGTTGAGGTAGCAAATTGGATTAGACAATGGCTTTGTGGGAAAAGCCAGAGAGGGGTAGTAAATGGCTGTCTCTCTGACTGCAGACATGTGATTAGTGGAGTGCCACAGAGATCGGTTTTGGGTCCATTGTTAATTGACATCTATCTCAACGATCTGGATGGTAATGTGGTTAACTGGATCACCAGATTTGTGGATGACACCAAGAATAGGGATGTAATGGACAGTCAGAAAGACTATCAGAGCTGGCAGCAAGATCTGGACCACCTGGCAAAATAGAGTGGGAAAAAAAAAATCCCAGATAAAATTAAATGCAGGCAAGTGTGAGGTGTTGCACTTTGGGAGGACCAACAAGGGCAGGTCTTACACAGTGAACAGTAGACACTGAGGAGTACGGTGGAACAAAAGGAACTGGGAATACAAGTCCATGATTCATTGAAGGTGGCATCACAGGCAGAAAGAGTCGTAAAGAAAGCTTTTGGAACATTGGCCTTCACAGATCAAATGTGTACAGGAGATAGGATATTCTGTTGACGTTGTTTTAGACATCGGTGAGGCCTAATTTAGAGTACTATGTGCAGTTTTGCTCACCTACCTAAGGAAAGATGTAAATAAGGTTGAAAGAGTACAGATAAAATTTACAAAGATGCTGCTGGGACTGGAGGACCTGAGTCATAAGGAAAGATTGAATAGGTTAGGACTGTAATCCTTGGAATGTAGAAGATTCAGAGGAGATTTGATAGAGCTATACAAAATTATGAGGGGTATAGATAAGGTAAATGCAAGCAGGCTTTATCCATTGATGTTGGGTGGGACTACAACTATGACATGGTTTGAAGAGGTACATATGGATGGCAGGGGTATGGAGGGCTATGGTCCAGGTGCAGGTTGATGGATATAAGCAGTTTAAATAGTGCAGCACAGACTAGATGAATCGAAGGGCCTGTTTCTCTGCTTTAATTTTCTATAACTCTATATCCATATATACAGTGCCTATAAAAAGTATTCACCCCCCCCCTTCATCTTTTATTGTATTACAACATTGAATCACAGTGGATTTAATTTGGCTTTTTTAACACTGATCAACAGAAAAAGGCTCTTTCGTGTCAAAGTGAAAACAAATCTCTACAAAGTGATCTAAATTAATTACAATATTAAACACAAAATAATTGATTGCATTAGTATTCACTCCTTCAAGTCAGTATTTAGTAGCTACATCTTTGGCAGCAATTACAGGCTTGAGTCTGTGTGGATAGGTCTTTGCACATCCGGACACTGTAATTTTTCCCCCATTTCATTTTACAAAACTGCTCAAGATCTGTCAGATTGCATGGGGATCATGAGTGAACAATCCTTTTCAAGTCCAGCCACAAATTCTCAATCGGATTGAGGTCTAGACTCTGACTTGGCCAGACCAGGACATTAATTTTATTGTTTTTAAGCCATTCCTGTGTAGCTTTGGCTTTATGCTTGGTGTCATTGTCTCTGTGGAAAACAATTCTTCTCCCAAGTCACAGTTCTTTTGCAGACTGCATCAGGTTTTCCTCCAGGATTTCCCTATATTTTGCTGCATTCATTTTACCCTCTACCTTCACAAGCCTTGCAGGGCCTGCTGCAGTGAAGCATCATAACAGCATGATTCAGCCACCATCATGCTTCACGGTAGGGATAGTGTGTTTTTAATGAAGTGCAGTGTTTGGATTATGCCAAACATAGCATTTAGTCTGATGGCTAAAAAGCTCAATTTTGGTTTCATCAGACCATAGAACCTTCTTCCAGCTGACTTCAGAATCTCCCACACGCCTTCTGCCGAGCCAAATTTTAAGTGAATTTTTTTCAACAGTGGCTTTCTCTTTGCCACTCTCCCATAATGTTGCAACTGGTGTAGCACCCAGGCAACAGTTGTATGTGCAGTCTCTTCCACCTCAGTCATTGAAGCTTGTAACTCCTCCAGAGTTGCCCTAGGTCTCTTAGTGGCCTCCCTCACTAGTCCCCTTCTTGCACAGTCACTCAGTTTTTGAGGACAGCCTACTCCAGGCAGACTTACAGCTGTGCCATGCTCTTTCTATTTCTTGATGGTTGACTAATTTTCAGAATTCCAAACCTTTTATACTTCAACGTGGAACCAGACAAGATTGTCCCTTGAGCCCTTTGCTCTTTGATCTGGCCTTAGAACCCTTAGCCATTGCTTTTCGAGAATCTAATGATATTATTGGTATTTTAAGGAGAGGTACTATCCATAAAATTTCACTTTATGCTGATGAGCTATTGCTTTTTATTTCTAATGCTGAGACTTCATTATCTCCTGCGCTTTCTTTACTCTTGCTTTAGCCAGTTTTCAGGATATAAACTGAATTTACATCAGAGTGAATTTTTTCCTTTGAATAATTTGGTATCAATTAATACTAACCTTCCTTTTAAAATTGTAAGAAATCAATTTACCTATTTGGGTGTAACAATTACTAAGAATTATAAACACCTACATAAAGAAAATTTTCTTACCCTTCTGAATTACGTAAAAAGGGCACTATCAAAATGGTCGCCCCTTTCATTATCGTTGATTGGCCGAATTAACTCTATTAAAATGAATATTTTACCTAAATTTATATACCTTTTTCAGGCCTCACACATTCTTATTCCTAAATCCTTTTTTGACTCTCTTGATTTTATTATATCTTCTTATATATGGAAAAATAAACATTGTCGACTAAATAAAGTTAATCTTCAAAAAGCTAAAAAGAATAGAGGTTTAGCTTTACCAAATTTTAGGTTTTATTATTGGGCAGTCAATATACGAACTATTACGTTTTAACCGTGAGGACTGTCCGATATGGGTTCCTTTAGAAACTAACTCTGTTAATAAATTTTCTATCATTTCTCTTCTTGAATCCTCACTATCTTTATCCTTAAGTAAATTAACTGATAACTTGGTAGTTAAACATACTTTGAGGATCTGGGTACAATTTAGAAAATATTTTGGTTTAACTGGATTTTCTCTTTCAAGTCCCATTTTTTCTAATTATTTTTTTAAACCCTCTATGACTGATCCAGTTTTTAAAGATTGGGTATTAAATGCTTCCAGGATTTCTTTGTTCAAGGAAGTCTCCTTTCGTTTGAGCAACTGTCAGCTAAATATAGCTTACCAAAAACCCACTTTTTCCAATATCTACAAATTAGAGACTTACTGCGTTCTCAATTATATACGCTTCCTAATAGTCCCGATAAGGACTTATTAGATGTAATTTCTAATTTGAAACCCTTTCTGAGTGGTTCAATATCCAATACTTATGGTATGTTGTTGGGAATGAGAAATTCTCCTTTAGACAAAATTAAAAATCTCTGGGAACAAGATTTACAGACTTCAATTTCTGAGGAAACTTGGAATGAAATTTTTAAATTGGTTAACACTTCTTTGTTATGTGCCTGCCACTCCCTCCTACAATTTAAAGTGGCCCATAGGGCTCATATGACTGAGGATAAGCTATCTCGTTTTTATTCAGCTATATCTCCCTTTTGTGATAGATGTAACAATGGAGAAGCTTCATTAATTCACATGTTTTGGGCATGTCCGAGTCTTGAAAGATATTGGAAGGAAGTATTCCAAACTTTCTCGGTACTTTTTGAGGTAAATTTTAAGCCTGACCCTTTGACCGCCCTATTCAGTATTGTTGGAGGAAAAGATATTATTTTGGAGACATCTGATTTGCACATTTTGGCGTTTACTTCCGTTATAGCTTGGAGGGTGATCTTGTTTAAATGGAAGGATGTCGTTCCGCCTACTCACGCTCAATGGTTACGTGATGTTATGTCATGCTTCAATTTAGAGAAGATCCGTTGTTCAATTTCTGAATCTAACCAAGACTTTCAAACATTGTGGGGACCATTTTTGAACTATTTTCAAAACCTTTGACTTGCTGTTAAAGTACAGATGGTGGCTAATAGCATATTTCACTTTATGATAAGGAATTTTTTTTTCTTTTTTTTCTTTCTTTACCAAACAGCTTTGATCTTGGTAGTGGGTTTAGATTTTTTTTCTGTATAATAAAATTATTACATTTCAATATTACAATTTAATTTAATTTACATGAATATAGGGTAATGTGATTGCAAGTGTGATTCTAATATAATGTATTTGGTATTTTTTATCTTTTTGATTTATAATATCTTATACTCTGTATTCTTATATGTAGAAACTAATAAAAATATCGAAAGAGATGGTTGACTTAACTGTACTCCAAAAGATATTCAGTGACTTGAAAATTTTCTTGTATCTATTATCCTGACTTGTGCTTTTTGCGGAGTTGCTTGGAGTGTTTGTTTGTCTTCATGGTGTAGTTTTTGCCAGGATACTGACTCACCAGCAGTTGGATCTTCCAGATTCAGTTTTATTTTTACTGCAATCAATTGAAACACCTTGACTGCACAAGGTGATCTCCATTTAACTAATTATGTAACTTCTAAAAGTAATTGCTACACCAGGGAGATTTGGCATGTCAGATTAAAGGGGGATGAATATTTATGCAATCAATTATTTTGTGTTTTATATTTGTAAATAATTTAGATCACTTTGTAGAGATCTGTTTTCACTTTGACACAGAAGACTCTTTTTCTGTTGATCAGTGTCAAAAAAGCAAAATAAAATCCACTGTAGTTCAAAGTTGTAAAACAATAAAGTACTTCGGGGGGGGATTTTTACAGGCACTGTATGAGAGTCGGTTAGTAAGTTTGCAGATGTGCTCGATATTTGTAGAGTTGTGGACAGTGAAAGTGGTTGTCAAAGGATACGCCAGGATTCAAATTAAATAGTAGGGACTGGGTTCAACAGCTTGTAAAATAAGGGATAAAGTAAAAGGGAAGGAAAGGGCAAGAGAGATTATGGAAGTCTATAGAATAAAGTACAAGACAAAAGTTCCAAAAAAGATAACAATTTAACTTCAAGCAACATGCAGACAAAATTAAAAATGAATTAAGGACTGAAGGTGTTATATTTGAATGCAAGCAATATATGGAATAAGGTAGATGATCTTATAGCTCAGTTAGAAATTGGTAGGTACGACGTTGTGGGCACGTCGTGTTTGAAGGAAAGTCACAGCTGGAACTTAACATCCAAGGATACACACTGTATGAAAAGGACAGGCAGGTGTCCAGAGGGCTTTGTTGGTTAAAAATGAAATCAAATCCTTAGAAAGAAGTGACACAGGAACAGAAGATGTAGAACCTTCTGGGTAGCGTTGAGAAATTGCAAGGGTAAAAAGACCCTGATGGAAGTTATGTACAGTCTTATGAACAATAGCCAGGACGAGTTGTACAAATTATACTGAGAGATAGTAAAGGCATGTAAAAAGAGCAACGTTACGACGGTCATCAGGAATTTCAATACGCATGTACATTGAGAAAAATCAGGTTGGTGCTCAGCCCCAAGAGAAATAATCTGTAAGATGCCTATGAGATGGCATTTTAGAGTAGCTTGTGGTTAAGTTCACTAAAGAAAAGACAATTCTGGATTGTGTTGTGCAATTAATCTGATTTGATTAGGGAGCTTAAGGTAAAGAAACCCTTTGGAGGCAGTGATCACAATATGATACAATTCACCCAGTAATTTGAGAGGGAGAAGCTAAAATCAGTATTATAATGGAGTAAAGGGAATTACAGAGGCATAAGGAAGGAACTGGCCAAAGTTGACTGCAAGGGGACACTAGCAGATATGATGGCAGAACAGCAATGGCAAGATTTTCTGGAAGCAATTCAGAAGGTGTAGGATAGATACACCCCAAAGAAGCATTTCAAAGAGAGAGCACTCAGTATAACAAAAACCAGTGGGAAGCTTTTGGAAACCAATAGAAGGCAACAAAAAACAACAAGGAAAGAAATTATAAAATATGAAGATAAGTTAGCCAATAATATAAAAGACAATACTAAAAGTTTTATTCAGATATACAAGGAGTAGAAGAGTGGATATTAGACCACTGGAAAATGATGCAGGAGAGGTAATAATGAGGGCTAAAGAAATGGTGGACAAACTGAATAAGTATTTCGCATCAGCCTTCACTAAACCAGACACCAGTGGAATACCAGAAATTCGATTGTGTCGGGGGCAGAAATGAATGTAGTCGCTATTACTATGAAGGCGCTCGGGAAGCTCAAAGCCTTGAGTTGGATAGGTCACCTGAACAAGATGGACTTCTGCTAGGGTTCCAAAGAAAAAAAAAGGTCGTGGAAGAGATTGTAGAAGCATTAGTAGTGATCTTTCAAGAATCATTAAGTTCTGGAAAGGTTCTGGAGGACTGGAAGATCACAAAAATAATTCCACTCTTTAAGGGAGGGAGGTAGAAGAAAGGAAAGTATAGGCCAGTTAGTCTGACTTTAGTGCAAAATCAGACTCTATTATTAAGAATGACGTTTTGGGGTGCTTGGAGACACATGATAAAATAAGCCAAAGTCAGGAGAAATCTTGCCTGATAAATCTGTTGGACTTCTTTAAGAAATAACAAGCAGGATTCAAAAAGGGAAGTGAGTTGATGTTGTTTACTTGGATTTTCAGAAGGCCTTTGACAAGGTGCCACACTTGAGGCTGCTAAACAAAATAAGAGCCCATGGTATTACAGGAAAGATACAAGCATGGATAGAAGATTGGCTGATTGGCAGGAATTAAAGAGTGAGAATACAGTGGGTCTTTTCTAGTTGGTGCTGGTGAATAGTAGTGTTCCGCAGTAGCTGATGCTTTTGTTACTGATCTGAATGACAGAATTGATGTCTTTGTAGGCAAGCTTGCAGGTGATACAAAGATAGGTGGAGAGGCATGTAGTGTAGTGGAAGCAGAGGGCTGCAGAAAGACATGGACAGATTAGGAGAATGGCCAAAGAACTGGCAGGAGGAATAAGTGTAGGGAAGTGTACATTCATGCACTTAGGTGGAAGGAATAAAGGGATAGACTGTTTTCTAAATGGGGAGCAAATTCAGAAATCACATGTGCAAAGCGACTCCCTAAAGATCAACTTTCAGGTTGAGTCAGTGGCAAGGAAGGCAACTTCAATGTTAAGTGTTCATTTCTAGAGATCTAATATATAAAAGTAAGGATGTAATGCTGAGGTTTTATAAGGGATTGGGCAGATCACACTTGGGGTATCGTGAGCAATTTTGGTTCCCATATCTAAGAAAGGATGTGTTGGCATTGGAGAGTGTCTGGAGGATATTTATAAGAATGATTCTTAGAATCAAAGGGTTAACCTATGAAGAGAAGTTGATGATTCTGGCCTATACTTACTGGAGATCAGAAGGATGAGGTGAGATCTCACTGAAACCTACCGAATATTGAAAGACCAAGATAGAGTGGACGTGCAGAGAACATTTCCAATAGTGGCAGAGTCTAGAACCAGATGGCACAGCCTCAGAATAGAAGAACATCCATTTAGCACAGCTCTTAGAAGTGATGACATTTCTATTCAGCCAGAGAATGGTAAATCTATGGAATTCATTGGAAGACGGCTGTGGAGGCCAAGCCATTGGGTACATTTAAAGTGGAGATTGATGGGTTCTTGATTAGTGTGGATGTTAAAGGTTAAGGGGAGATGGCAGGAGAATGGGGTTGTGAGGCAAAAAAAATCAGCCATGCAGAGCAGACACAATGGGCTGAATGACCTAATTCTACTTCAATGCCTTATAGTCTTAAGGATATAGGTCAGTGACAGATAATGACCTGAGAAACAGCAAATGGCATTTAATCCAGGCAATGAAAGATGCACACTACATAGTTTATAAAATTATATGAGGCACAGACTGGGTTTACGGTCAGAATCTTTTTCCCAAGATAGAAACATTAAATTATAGAAGGCATAAGTTAAGGTGAGAGGTTTAAATAAGACATGCAGGGCAAGTTTTTTTCCATCTGACAAAGAGAAAGTTGCAAGCCTGAATGCACTGCCAAGGGTGCTGGTAGAAGCAGATACAATAGTGGTGTTTAGAGGTCTTTTAGATAGATGTGTCGGCAGAAGGCATCAAGTTCGCTACAGACATCGTGAGCTACCTGTGCTGCCTGATGTAAGAAGTAACAGATTCGGAAGACAGTCTCTTTCCTCTTTCCACTCACCCAACCAGAAGAATGAATTTGAAAATAATTTTCAAAGACTAACATTGAAGGTAATTTTGAGGCAAATGTAGAAAAATAAATAACTGATAAACCATACTGTGATGACAGTGACAGCCCTAATCAAAGGTCTTGCCTAATTCAGCTGGCTATTTCCCTATTCCACACATTGACAAACATGTGTAAATATATTTAATGACATTCCCACCTGTAAGAATCTAAAGGCACGTGGAACTCCTCTTCAGGATTGGCCATACCAATAGGCTCTAGTAACTGCCCATCTGGAACAAATTTGTAGACCACGAAGGAAATGGCAAAGTGGTTCTTGATCTGTGAGTGAAAAATTAGTGTTTCACCATTAATAACAGCCCTTTATGAATATAGCTTGTTTATTTAAAGTTTTATTGCATCAAAAACAAATTACAATAAATGTAATCTGTTTATCTCTTGAAGAGATCACAATTCATGTGAACATCCAAGATGTGCTTTAAGCAGTAAGTCTCTCTGTCTATCTCTGGAGACAACTTATCTACTAATATCTACTATAAACCCGCAGACTCTCACAGCTACCTAGACTATTCCTCTTCCCAGCCTGTTACCTGTAAAAATGCCATTCCCTTCTTTCAATTCCTCCATCTCCGCCTCATCTGCTCTCAGAATGAAGCTTTTCATTCCAGGGCGAAAGAGATGTCTTCCTTTTTTAAAGAAAGGGGCTTCCCTTCCTCCACCGTCAACTCTGCCCTCAAACCCATCTCTCCCATTTCACGCACATCTGCTCTCACCTCATCCTCCTGCCACCCGACTAGGAATAGGGTTCCCCTTGCCCTCACCTACCACCCCACCAGCCTCCAGATCCAACATATAATTCTCTGTAACTTCCGCCATCTCCAACAGGATCCCACCACCAAGTACATCTTTCCCTCCCCCTTTCTCTCTGCTTTCCGCAGGGATCGCTCCCTACGTAACTCCCTTGTCCATTCATCCCCCCATCCCTTTCCACCAATCTCCCTCCTGACACTTATCCTTGTAAGCAGAACAAGTGCTACACCTGCCCTTACACTTCCTCCCTCACCACCATTCAGGGCCCCAGACAGTCCTTCCAGGTGAGGCGAGACTTCACCTGTGAGTCTGCTGGTGTGACATACTGTGTCCTATGCTCCCGGTGTGGCCTTCTATATATTGGTGAGACCCGATGCAGACTGGGAGACTGTTTCACTGAACACTTACGCTCTGTCCGCCAGAGGAAGCAGGATCTCCCAGTGGCCACACATTTTAATTCCACATCCCATTCCCATTCCAATATGTCAATCCATGGCCTCCTCTACTGTCGAGATGAAGCCACACTCAGGTTGAAGAACAACACCTTATATTCCACCTGGGTAGCCTCCAACCTGATGGCATGAACATTGATTTCTCTTAATTTCTGTTAATGCCCCTCCTCCCCTTCTTACCCCATCCTTATTTATTTATTTATGTATTCATTCATTCTCTCTTTCCCTCTCACAATAACTCCTTGCCAGTTCTCCATCTTCCTCTGGTGCTCCCCTCCCCCTTTCTTTCTTCCAAGGCCTTCCGTCCCATGATACTCCCCCTTCTGCAGCCTTGTATCCCTTTTGCCAATCAAATTCCCAGCTTTTTGCTTCATCCCTCCCCCTCCTGTCTTCTCCTATCATTTCAGGTCTCCCCCTTCCCCTCCCACTTCCAAATCTTTTACTATCTCTTTTTTCCGTTAGTCTTGACGAAGGGTCTCAACCGAAACGTTGACTGTACTTCTTCCTATAGATGCTGCCTGGCCTGCTGCGTCCACCAGCATTTTGTGTGTGTTACAAGCAGTAAGTAATGCATTACCTTCTAACATAAAAATTAACATTACCCTCAAGGTTTCAAAAATATAATTCTGTCATGACACTTCTAATCAGCAATTTGAGCACAATTAATGGAGAAAAGTGTTTGATGGTTAGCACAGAAGTAATGGGCTGAAAGACCTATTTCTGTGCTGTATAATACTATGAATATGAGTGACCCTTTCCATTTCCATCTTCCTGAGATGCAACTGGTTCACCTTTCACAACAAATCCAGCTCACCAGGTCAGGAATCACAAACAGATTCTATGTCTTAGTGGGACTTTTCAGACGATCCAGAGTGACAGTACAATTGATCTGGTGACTCAAAATGAGCAACACTGAAGAAAGTGAAGTAAAGTTTTATTACCTGGAGTGGGGATCGGATGATAATTCTTTTATCACCTTCCACAACATCAATCTGAACTATAAGTGATACTGAGTATTCATTGTTGGGGCGAAGCACATTGTACAGACGTCGTCCTGGCTTTGCAATCGGGATATTTGCCACTTCTGTATAATTACATGGCACTGGGAAAATAAATGAAATTTTTAAATTTTTTATTAACTAAATGCAGCAGCAGTCTTAGTAAAACAGTTTAGTACAGAACTATCATGTGCTGATGAAAATATACAAAACAAGTACCTTATGTATAGTGTATAATAAACATTATTTTCTTAGGAAAATGGTTAGCTCAGGTAGAGTAGAGTCATATCAATTGGATTATCCAAATTAATTCAATCACTGACATTTGATAAGGTGCTACACTGAATCTTAATGCAGAAGATAAAAGGCCATAGGGATGGAAGTAACATATTGCCTGGTTAACAGTAAAAAGAGAAAAGGGATAAATGTGTCCTGTTCTAATTGGCAAGATGTAACCAAACAGTCCCAAGAATTGCTCATGGGGCTTCAACATTTTCAATCTATGTAAAAGATTTGGATGAAAGCACCAAAGATACTGTTGTTAAATCTGATCAGAAAAGTAGGGAAGTTGTAAAGTGGTCACAAAGGCGAAGAGACATATACATAGTATGTGACAAATGAAATCTGGCAAATAGAGCATTAAATAAACATGAAATTATCTATTTTAACAATTAAGTCTAACAGAACGTGATTGGAATCGGAATTAGTTATTCATTGTCACATGTCCTGAGAGACAGTGAGAAGTGGTGTGTCACCAAAAACACTCATAAATTTCTACAAATGTACCATGGAGAGCTTTCTAACTAGTTCAGGGAGGGGTAACAACTGTTCCTGAACCTGGTGGTATGAGTCCTGAGGCTCCTGTATCTTCTTCCTGATGGCAACAGAAAGAAGAGAATATGACCTGTGTGGTGGGGATCCCTGATGATGGATGCTGCTTTCCAGGGGCAATGCTCTGTGGTAGAAGTGCTCAATGGTGGGGAGGATTTTTACCCATGATGGACTGGGCTGTATCCACTACTTTTTGTAGGAATTTCCGCCAAAGGGCATCAGTGTTCCCATACCAGGCTGTGGTGCAGCCAGTGATACTCCAATTACGGCTCCAACCGAAGATTTGTACAAGTGCAACATGACATTCTGACTCATACTCAATTCCTCAGCTTATGAAGACAGGCGCAGAAAATGCCTCTTTCCTTGCCCTAGCCACCTGTGTTATCACTTTCAGCAAAGTATGGACTTGCACCACAAGATTTCTCTGTGCATTAGGTCACTGCCATTTATTCTACATGTGTTATGAGAATTTGACCTCCCAAAATGCATTACCTTACACTTATCTGAATTAAACTCCATCGAACACTATGCTGCGCAACGCTCCAGGTGATCTATGCCCCACTACATCTTTAGACAACTTTTTCTCAGCATTTATGACTCCACCCATTTTTGTGTCATTTGTAGACTTACTAATCAGAACACCTACATTCTCATTCCAGTCATTTATAGATTACAAAAAAAGGTTCTGTCATCAATCCCTGCAGTATACTATTTCTTACACACAATATTAGTTAGAAAAACACCCATTCTCTGCCTCTTAACACTGAACTAATTTTGGATCCAGATAGCCAACAAGCCCTAGATCCCATGTAGACCAGTCCAGGTAAATGGTGTTTGCAATGCTGCCTTCAGATTTCTTTGTTACCTCCTCAGAAAGCTCGAATCAAATTTGAGCTTCTTATTCGGGCTTCTGATTGTCACCCTTCCAGTCCTGGTGAACAGCCTTGGCCTGAAATGTCAACTATTTAATCCCCTCCATAGATTCTGCCTGACTTGCTGAGTTCTTCCAGAAATTTGTGTGTGCTGCTCAAGATTTCTAGCATTTGTGGAATCTCTTGTGTTTATAAAACAGATTTGTGAGGTATCACCTCTTCCTGCACGAGCTTGTTGGGCCTTGTTATAGCAGTATAGGAAGCCAAAGATTGAGTGGGAGTTGGTCAGTGGATTAAATTAGCAGGAAACTGGAAGTTCATGGTCACTACTGCAGAGTGAGCAAGGTGTGTTTGCCTTCTCCGATGTGTAGGAGATTACACTATGAACACAGAATGCACTAGAGATTGGAAAAAGTACAAGTAAATCACTGCTTTAGCTGGAAACACTGAGTTCATGGATGATGTGAAGGAAAGCAGTGAAAAGTCTGCAACTCCCATGATTACATAGGAGAGTGCCATTCAACAGGGAGTAGTAGGCAGGAGGGGATGGAGGAGCAAGCCAAACAGTTGTGAAGGGAGTGATTCCTTTGAACTACTGAAAAAGGGAAGGGATGGGAGTGCATCTTTAGTGATGGAATCATGCTGGAGCTGGAGGAAATCACAAAAGATGCTCTGTTGAATGTGGAGACCAGTGGGGTAGAAAGTGAGGACCAGGGGAACTATGTTCTTTCCCTGTCCAAGAGGTGATGGGGTGTAAGCAGAGATGTTAGTAATTAAGCAAATCAGTCAAGGGTTTTGTCCACTGTGGTTGAGAGTGGAAAGGCACCATTAGCGATGGAAACATTTTAGAGGCACCTGTACAGAATATGTCATCATCAAATCCAATAGAAATGGAATAAGTGAAAAAATGGAATGAGTGAGCCCTTACAGGAGGCTTCTTTTATGATTTTCAACTCCTGCTCTGACTTACTGAGTTCCTATTAACAAAAGAATTGTGGCAGAATCATAAACATACCCCAGCTTATTCAAAGCACCTTTTTATGAAAGGCTTATTGGTGCCTGGAGACTACAGCAAAAGTAATTGCACAATGACAACATGAAAAGTGGTTCAATGAGGAACTTGAGGCAAATTAACAATAGTATGAAATTCAAGGCACAACAATCGGATTTCAATACTATAGCAATTATACAGGGTTTTGGAGTGTCGCATGCAGTTTTGGACTTTGTAGCTACATACTTGCTGTAGAGATAGTACAGCGTGGATTCATGAGATGGATCCTTGGAATGGGGCAAGCACCATACGAGACGATATTAAATCAACTGGGTTTTTATTCACTGGAGCTTAGAAGAAGATCTAACTGAAACTTGCAAAGTTCTGACATTCTGGATAGGGGGTGAATATTTCCCCTGGCTGGGATGTCAACGTTAAAGCATTGTAATCTCGGGATACAATACAGGAAATACAGGGCAAGCAAAGAGAACTTAATTTCACTCAAAGCTCTCAATATCCATAGGTTTCAATGAGAACCCCTCTCATTCTACTAAACTACAGCAAGCACAGGCCCAGAGCCATTAAACACTCCTCATAAGTTAACCCTTTCATTCGCTGAATGATTTTCGTGAACCTCCTCTAGACCCTCTCCAATGCTAGCATATCTTTTCTTAGATGAGGCCCAAAACTGCTCACATTATTCCAAGTATGATCTGACCAATGCCTGATAAAGTCACAGCATTACATCCTTGCTCTTATATTCTAGCCCTCACAAAATGAATGCTCACATTACATTTGCCTTCTTTAACACCGACTCAACCTGCAAGTTAACCTTTAAGAAATCCTGCACAATGACTCCCAAGTCCCTTTGCACCTCCAATTTTTGAATTTTCTCTCCATTTAGAAGATAGCCTATGTCTTTATTCCTTCTATCAAAGTGTATGACTATACACTATATTCCATCTGCCACTTCTTTGCCAATTCTCCCAATCTATCTTGCAGACTCCCTGCTTCCTTAACACTATCTGCCCCTCCACCTACCTCTGTATCATCTGCAAACTTGGTCACAAAGCCATCAATTCTGTCATCCAAATCATTGAAATATAATGTGAAAAGAAGTGGTCCCAATACCAACCCCTGTAGAAACCACTTGTCACCGGCAGCCAACGATTATTGGCCTCTTATTCCCACTGTTTGCCTCCTGCTAGTCAGCCAGTCTTCTATCCACACTGGTATCTTTCCTGTAATGCCAGGGGCTTTTATCTTGTTTAAGCAGCATCATGTGCAGCACCTTGCCTTCTGAAAATCCAAAGAAATAAAATCCACCAATTCTCTTTTGTCAATTCTGTCTGTTATTTCTTTAAAATATTCCAAGAGATTTGTCAGGCAAGATTTCCCCTGAAGGAAACCACACTGGCTTTGGTCTACTTTATTATACACCTCCAAGTACCCTGAACCCCCACCCTTAATAAATTCATGTTTGCTGTCCCACTAGGCCTCTTGTTAAGTGATTTTATGCATCTGCTTGAGTCTTTTAATCTTGCTTTGCTTATCACCGGACCCACTCACATGCTAGGCCATACACTGGACCTGGTCTTATCATCCGGTTTTCCGATCTGCAATGTGGAAATAATTGATGCGTGTCTGTCGAATCATAGTGCTGTTATGTTTGATGCTTCTTTGCCTTTTTTCCCCACTAAATTTCATCTTCCTGTATGCTGCTCTCTTTACATTAACTCTTCGACTGCCAATAAGTTCTCTGAGGCTCTCATAGCTGCTCCTAATACCTGCACTATTGAGGCTTCTCCTCTCCATCTCAACACTGAAGAACTTACTTCCTTATTTAATACCACCTGGTCTTCTATTCCGAATACTGTTGGTCCCCTTAAATTCAAAAAGCCTAAGCCTGAAGGTCTGCCTTGGCTTAATGATACCACCAGAGCCCTGAGGAGGAAGTGCAGAATATCCGAACAAAAGTGGAAGCGTAATAAGCTTCAAATTGCCTTTGAAATTTTGTGATACAATCTTCACAAATATCAGGATGTAGTTAAGGATGCGAGAGCAAAATACTTTTCTGATCTAATTTCTAACAACTCTCATAATCCCAAGATCTTATTCAGTACCATAAATTCTGTCATTTGTCCCGCCCCCAGTATTAGTTTAGGTGTGCCCCCTGCTAAGTGCGAAGAATTTTTTAAATTCTTCATTAGCAAAGTTGAAAACATTAGAATGAACATTTCCCCCCGCTACCCGTGACCTAACTGTCTCACTGGTCTGTTCACCTAAACTGGATTGTTTCCAACCCATCACGCTACCCTCCCTTACAAAAATTGTTTCCACCATGAAACCTGCAACCTGCCCCTTTGACATTGTCCCCAGTGCCCTCTGAAGGATGTCTTTGACATAGCTGGTCCCAGCATCCTCCCTATTATCAACAGCTCCTTGGCCACTGGTACCATTCCAACCTGCTTTAAGCACGCCGTGGTCCAGCCCCTCTGGAAAAACCCAACTTAGACCCTACCTTACCTAGTAACTACAGACCTATTTCTAAACGTCCATTCCTGTCAAAGGTTCTCAAAAAGGTTACTCTTAGTCAATTGCTGCCCTTCTTACACCAAAACAACTTCTTGGAAAGATTTCAGTAAGGTTTTAAGGCTTATCACAACACAGAGGCTGCCTTGCTGAAAGTGTACAATGATCTCCTCCTTTACCGACTCAGGTGACTCTGCCATCCTAATTCCTCTTGACCTCAGTGCAGCATTCAATACTGTGGATCACACCATTTTAATAGACCGTTTCCAGTACGGGGTTGGTGTTGATAGCACTGCCTTGAACTGGTTCACATCCTATCTCAAAAATAGAAGCTTCTCCATCAACATAGGTAAATTTTCCTCTTCTCCAGCTAGTTTTTCCTGCAGGGTCCCACAAGTTTCCATCCCAGGTCCCATTCTTTTCTCTATATACATGCTTCCCTTCGGCCAAATCATTCAAAAACACGACATTTCCTTCCATTGTTATGCTGAACGACACACAGCTTTATCTCTCCTTGAAACCAATTGACCAGTCAAATCTAGTCAGCCTCGTGAACTGCCTTGAGGACATAAAGTGTTGGATGGCACAAAACTTCCTACAGCTGAATGAAGGCAAGTCTGAAGTTGTCCTATTCGGCCCTCCTGACTCCATCAAAGTGATTACCAACAGTCTTGGTAAACTGTCCACCCTTGTCAAACCCCACATCAAAAACCTTGGTGTGATATTTGATTCCGCCTTTAAGTTTGACAAGCAAGTTAATGCAGTAGTAAAAGCCAGTTTTTTCCAGCTTCGTACTATTGCCAAAATCAAGTTGTTTCTCCCTTTCAAAGATCTCGAGAAAGCCATCCACGCCCTTATATCCTCCCGCTTGGACTACTCCAACTCCCTGTATACTGGGATTAGTCAGTTGTCCCTGTGCCGCCTGCAACTGGTCCAGAGCACCACAGCCAGGCTCCTGACAGGTACCCGGAAGAGGGACCATATTACTTCTACCCTGGCCTCTCTCCACTGGCTACCAGTAGGGTATAGAATTGATTTTAAGGTTCTCCTGTTTGGTTTTAAAGCCCTAAATGGGCTGGCCCCCTCCTATATCCCTTTATTCTACTTCCAGGTCCCTCAGGTTGGCTGACTTGGGGCTCCTAGCTGTCCCACGATCTAAATTTAAGTTCAAGGTGACCGTGCCTTTCCTGTTGTAGCCCCTAGACTGTGGAACAGCATTCCCCTCCCTATCAGATCTGCCCCCTCCACTGACTCTTTTAAGTCCAGGTTCAAAACTTACCTTCATTCATTAGCGTTTGAATCTTCCTGATGTGGCTGATTTTTGGTTTGTGCTTAGGCTCATGTGTTGTTTATTTTATGCCCAGCTGTGTGCCTTGTTGTTTATATCTGTGTTTCTTGTATTTGTGATTTTAGCTACCTGTTATGGTTTGTACAGCACTTTGGTCAACATGGGTTGTTTTTAAATGTGCTTTATAAATAAATTTGACTTGACTTGACTCCAACATCTCCCAACTACTGAAGTCAGACTAACTGGAACACAATTTCCTTTCTTCTGTTTCCCTCCCTTCTTAAAGAGTGAAGTGGCATTTTCAATTTTTCAGTCCTCTAGAACAATTACAGAATCTAATATTTCATGAATGATCATTACTGATATCTCCACAATCTCTTCAGCTACTTCTTTCAGAACCCTGAGGTGTAGTCCATCTGGTCCAGATGACTTACCTACCTTCAGATCTTTCAGCTTCCCAAGTATCTTCTTCTTAATAGTCGCAACTACACTCACTTCTTCCCCAACACTCTCGAATTTCTGGCATACTAGTGAAGACTGACACAAAATACTTGAGATCATCGCCATTTTTTGTCCCCCATTACTAACTCTACAGCAGGGGTCCCCAACCTTTTCACACCGCGGACCGGTTTAATATTGACAATATTCTTGTGGACTGGCCGACCGGGGGGGGTTGTTCAAGTAGGGTTAAACTCACCTCAACAGGCCTTTTACAGTGTCTTTTACAACTTTCTCACTCCCAAATAAGGGACAAATGTAGCAGTCAAATCCTGACGAAGAGTCCAGGCCCCAGACGTCGACTGTACCTCTTCCTATAGATGCTGCCTGGCCTGCTGCATTCACCAGTACTTAGTGTGTGTGTGTTGACAAGACACTTGTGTTTACCCTGAGAAAGACTACCATGACCATGAAGCCTTGCACGGGCACATGTGTGCGCATGTGTGACATACGCATGTGACGTGCGCATGCGTGTACATGCCAATTTTTTTCCCACAAATCAGGTTTGGCTTAATCTTCCCGACTACACTCTACATACATTATTTCTACTTTATATAGGCTGTGTATTTATCATATTCTTCCTGCTTTTACTATATGTTAGAGTTATTTTAGGTTTTATATGTTATTTGGTATGATTTGGTAGGCTATTTTTCTTTTCTAATAACATGAGTACATTGAAGTAACAACACTTACAATGTCTCAAAAAAGATATCATCTTAAAGATTGAAAAAAAATTTTGTGATAACAAAAAAAACCTACTAAGCAGAAAAGTGAGAAAAAAAAGAACCCATTAGGTGTACAACCCCGGAGTCATGCGTCATACAAAAAGCTTCTAAAGGTAGGTTATCTTTTAGGTCTGGGGACTCTGAAAAATTTTTCCCATATAAATTAATGGTAATTGCTTCTTCGCTTTACTCCATTTTGGCACAAAAGGTTTCATAGGAACGCTCAACCTTAACGGGGGAAATATGGGGCAAATCAATTTAGCCCAACGTACGGGATGTCCCGGCTAATACGGGACAGTTGGCAACAGTGTTCAAGTTCAACAGTGCGTGACAGGGAATGAGAAAAGATGTGGCTGACTCATATCGCTTCCTCGCGGCCCGGTAGCACATGCTCTGCGCCTCGGAGGTTGGGGACCTCTGCTCTACAGTAGAAGGTTCAATAGTCTCAATTTTAAATTTGAAAATCATTGAACATTTGAAAGGAATTGTTCCAAAACAAAGGCATCCATCCTGATAATTATAAGCAGATTGACTTACGTGTTTTTCCCTCTCCATGCTACTTAAAATAAATCAACTTGTTCCTGTTCCATCATGAGAATTCAGTTATATAATGCACTAATGAGTCCAGATATGATCTTACTAAAGAAGGATGTAAGTGCTTTGGAAGTAGTCACATAAGTCTTGTTAGACCAACATCTAGGATGGGTGGAACATCAGGCAAGGAAAAATTAGAGAGGTATATAGGTTCTTGTTTAACCTTGGTGAAAGTTAACAGGCAGTGGACAGATATGAAAGTGAAGTACAAGACTCCTAAATGGTAGAGCAGGCCAAGTGACCTACTCCTTCCTGCTCCTAATTTGTTTACAAGAAGGTCTTCTCAATGTCCAACTTACCTACTCTTAAAGTACAGAGGTTACTTTCTTGCCTTTGTAACACAGAAAATTTTCCTTTATCTCTGTGATGTACAGATGAATAATCAAGTTCCAGTACATGACCTACATCCAGCTGATGAACCTTCTGATCCATGGAGGAACCAACAACACATAAATTTGTGGAGTGATACACATCCATAGCAATACCAAGGGCATTTCTTAAGGTATACGGAGCCTGGTCCTTCAGTAAATAATCAAATGTTGAAGCAGTCCCTGCTGAAAATGCCTGTGGAAAAGTTATACATTTCATTGAAACATTTGTCAAAATCAAACAGAAGTATTTGCATTTCTAGATCCCAAATCATGTTATGGTCAATGACATGCAATCACATTCTGAGAACAACAGTATTTCTGAGATAATGTCCTCAACACTACTAAAAATAAAAACAAAATCTGCAAGTGCTAGAGATCTAAAATTATAATAGAAAATGCTGGAAATATTCAGCAGATCAGGCTGCATCTCTGGGAAGAGAAACAGAACATTTCACATTGGGACATTTGTCAGAACCAGCAAATGGAATTCAATCCAGATAAGTGTGAAGTAGTTCATTTTGGTAGGTCAAATATGATGGCAGAATATAGTATTAATGGTAAGACTCCTGGCAGCGTGAAGGATCAGAGGGATCTTGGGGTCCGAGTCCACAGGACACTCAAAGTAGCTGCACAGGTTGACTCTGTGGTTAAGAAGGCATGCGGTGTATTGGCCTTCATCAATCGTGGAATTGAATTTAGGAGCCAAGCGGTAATGTTGCAGCTATACAGTATAGGACCCTGGTCAGACCCCACTTGGAGTACTGTGCTCAGTTCTGGTCACTTCACTACAGGAAGGATGTGGAAACTATAGAAAGGGTGCAGAGGAGATTTACAAGGATGTTGCCTGGATTGGGGAGCATGCCTTATGAAAACAGGTTGAGTGAACTCGGCCTTCTCTCCTTGGAGCTACGGAGGATGAGAGGTGACCTGATAGAGGTGTATAAGATGATGAGAGGCATTGATCGTGTGGTTAGTCAGAGGCTTCTTCCTAGGGCTGAAATGGTTGCCACAAGAGGACACAGGTTTAAGGTGCTGGGGAGTAGGTGCTGAGGAAATGTCAGGGGTAAGTTTTTGAGGCAGAGAGTGGTGAGTGCGTGGAATGGGCTGCCAGCAACGGTGGTGGAGGCGGATACAATAGGGTTTTTTAAGAGACTTTTGGATAGGTACATGGAGCTTAGAAAAATAGAGGGCAATCGGTAAGCCTAGTGATTTCTAAGGTAGGGACATTTTCGGCACAACTTTGTGGGCCGAAGGGGCTATAGGTTTTCTATGTTTCTATGACAAAAGTAACTCTTAAGCTGCAGGGAGAATGGGGAAGATGTTGTCTCCCATAGGCTAAAACTGGAGTGGTACTGGGGATAAACAATAATCAAGTTTATCTAGTCAATGAGTGAATGAACATAAGAAAAAGAATGTTTGGAATAACAAAATTCATAAAATGAGGACAAGCCCAGCAGGAGCTCATCATCACAGACAGATGACTGATACAGACTGAGGAAGTTAAGAATTCAATACTGAGTCCAGAAGACTGCAATGTGAACAACATGAAGTCCGCAACTTCAGATAATGATCCCTCAGTCTGTATCAAGCATCAACCTACGACATTAGCACAGCCAGTATCTTTTTGTTCCCTTTTTTTCTCTCTGCAGGTGGAGTCCTGGCTGTCTTGCCTAAACTGCCAGGCTTGGCATCCTGGTCTGCATTTCACAATTCCCACATTCTTTCATCTAAGCCCTTACTCTCCAACTGCTCCCTTCATTCAATGACCAGTAGCTTATCTCCACCGTGACCACGGTCAGAGATATCCTTCTTCCTCACCCTCCCTGCAGCTTTACAAACTTTAATATGCTTTTAAACTCTGACAAAAGTCTCTGACCTGAAATCCTAATTGTTTCTCTTCCCAATGAATTGGTCCGACCTGCTGAACATTCCAGCATTTTCTTTTTTACTGCCTTCAACACTATTATTTCCAAGTTTACAAACAAATGAAAATATTGATGGTTTGCATAAAAACAGACTCATAAAATCTGATTTCCATCTACTTAACAAGACAGCCAGCATATCTTGCTGCTGTGAACCTGAAAGCCGGAAATTGGAATAGGATGAGGGAAAGATGTTCTTGAAGCATTAGAAACAGAGTCCACTGTTGTATGCTTTATTCCATATGGCTAACAGAAAAATCATGTCATATTATTCCATTTCAAAATCTCTTCAAAATCCTTATGTCTACATAGAGAAAACGTGGTTACAGGACAACACCCCATGCACCATCAATCTGCAGGCCATGCCACTTAGGGACTTGGGTCTGTATTACTTTTTTGTGACTGTATGTTTTTCTTCCATCATAACTACATGTTCTATGTGCTACCTGTGACTGCTGGTACTGCGTTTTGCACCCTGGCCTCAGACAAATGCTGTTTTGTTTGTATTTATGTGTATGGTTGAGTAACAATTGAACTTGATTGCTGCACAAGAGGAAACTTTTTTTGCACTTTGCATAAAAATGATATAAAAGTTGATAAACATTTTTTTAAAAATACAGAATTGAGAACTTTCTCTGATGCTGAAACTTCAAGTGAAATAATGTTTCAACGTTAAAAGTTGCATAAAATTCCTTGGTTTTTAATTGTATTACTTCACCTTGGCTAAGATGTTCATAACATTCAGGCTGCATTTGGATACTGTGATATTCATTACGTCCTTGGAAGAAATAGTAACGGCAGTCTGTGGATCAGGAATTGAAAGGAAATCATCGCCCGGAATGAGAGTTTTGTCCGATCTTGCATTGGTTTTCATCTAACCAGAAAACAAAATCAGGCACAATTAACCTAACATGGCACAAGTTTTTTGGAAGTATACTTATCAAGAAAAAAATTAGGATAAGAATCAATGCCCACTACAGCCATTCATTACAAGCCTTCATCTGTTATCTCCCTCAATAATACCTCAATCTAAAAATAACTAGAAGTATCAAAGTTCCTGGCCATCAACTGCATAAAAGCTCAAACCAGAAGGCTCAGTCACTCACTCAATGCAAAATACATCTATAGCTTCTCTATTATCATTTCCCTGAGTTGCCTTAGACGCTCCTTTGTCTTCATTTTGGGGTATTTATTCTTATAAATTAATTGAAAACAGGTGATCTCTAATATTCTACATCAATAAATTGGGTGAGTTGGTAAGGTAATATATACAATATTGTACCTGAGGTAAGTTAGTCTAGAAATTACAAAGGGGAAGAGTATTTTTTCAGCCTCACAATTTTGGTTTTTAATTTTTAGTAAGTCGTTGACAGGTTTTCGAATTTTTCTTTTGAATTAACATAACGCACCATGTTTTGTAGATTAGCTCAAAAATGTCCTAGAAAATCAGATAGTAAAATATGAAAATAGTTGTGGGGTCTGAATACTTTTTCAAAGCACTGTATATCAAGAAACATCAGCATTAACTTCATTAAGATACTTAGGAAGTTAAACTTCACATGTGCTTCATATTTATGAGAACAACCTAATTCTACATTTCCGCACACCTTCTTCCAGAAGCTAGGCTCATAATAATAGCTTTTAAAATTTCTATTTCATGCATATAATTTGAGCTAAACAGGTCTTCTTCTTCTTCATGTGCCTTGCGCGTTACACGCTTGGGCGATCATGGCTTTCCACATCGAACGATCCCATGCAATGATATCTCGCACACTTAGATCTGTTAGTTCTTTCACAGTATCCATATATTTTCTTCTTTGCCTTCCTCTACCGTGTTTCCCAGGCATACGGCCTTGTAATGTAAGGCATTCTATTTCTCCCTTTCTGATGACGTGGCTCAGGAATTTAAGTTTCCTCTCATTTAATGTTCTCGCTAAAGATCTTTTTGTATGGGCATGTTGGCATACTGTCTCATTAGTTACCCTATATCTCTATGATATTTTCAGCATTCTTCTAAGAAACCACATTTCTGTTGCTTCTAAGTTTCTTATGAGTTCTGGTGTTATAGTCCATGTTTCGGAAGCATACAGCAAGATTGACCAGGTGTAACATTTTAGTAGCCTAAGCCTTGTTGTCATAGAAATGTGTCTGTTGGTAAAAATGGGTTTCATTTTTTGGAAGTTGGGTTTGGCAATGGCAATTCTTTTTATTTCCACTTTACTTCTAGCATCTTGTGATATAAAGCTACCAAGGTAATTAAAGCTGGTCTTTTGTTCAGTCTCTTGGTTACTGATGTACAATTGGCAGCTGGGAGTATCCTGTTTTGATATTACCATACATTTGTGTTTTTTTTTACAGTTGACGGTTAGACCAAAATCTGCACTTGTTTGTACTACTTTGCATAGGAGGATCTGTAGGTCTTCTGCAGCACTTGCTTAGGGTGGTATCATCTGTATATCTTCTATTGTTGATGTTAACACCTCCAATTTTTATCCCATCTAGGTCTTCTATTTCTCTGAGAATCATTTCACTATAGATATTAAACAATTCCGGTGAGGCAATGCATCCCTGTCTAACTCCTCTTTGAACTTTAGTCCAACTGCTTATATTAACATCAATTTTTACCGTCGTCGTTTGGTTCCAATATAAATTTTGAAGCAGTTGTTGGTCCCTTCCATCAATATTCAGTTTAGCAAGAATTTGAAATAATTTTTCATGTTCCACTTTGTCCAATGCTTTAGTGAAATCAATAAAATATAAAAAGACATCATTCTGATATTCAATTGCCCTTTCTGAAAGCATTCGTAGTATGAAAATTGCATTCCTACTTCCTCTATCCTCAATAAACCCATATCGTAGTTTAGAAGTTTCTGGCCTTAACTTGTTTTTAAATCAACTCTGAACAATTCTCAACAAAATTCGTTAGGTCCTGGCTAAATATCAGGAAATGCCAATAGCGATTAAACAGGTCTACCACTTAAAAATCACAAGCAAGGCTTGACAATGCAAGATGTATACTAAGTAGACCACCAGTTACTTCAAACAGCAAAATGTATTCCTATGGAATTGCACCAGTATAATCTCATTACCTTAAGTGTCAGACTCCACTTTTTCTCTCCTGGAATAACATGCTCCAGCAAGGGTTCCCACACTGCATTCTGTTCATTATAATAAAGGACCTAAAATAAAGTGGATGAATTTTATTTCAATTGATCACCAAATAACCATTTTGGTTTAACAAAACAATACTCTATAAACAAGACTGAAACAGCTTTAAACCAAACATTTGGTTATATTAATAGTCACGGAGTTATACAGCACAAAGCAAGCGCTTTGATCCAATTCATCCATGCTAACAAAGTTGTAGCTGGAATTAATGAATTTCTGCTGTCATCACCAATTAACTGGACTCTGAAAACTCACACTTGTTCCTCCATCATACTTTATTTATTTGCACACAAGGAGAACAGGATGGCCCAAAAAACCACACTGTTCTGAAGTTAGATCAGAAAAATGCCATTTTTCCTCCCACAGAATTTACTAGCAGTTATGGATATTGACAATTTGGTAAACTGGTTCAAATTCCTTTTTTGCATGATCAATCACCATTCAGAATACAGGTATTGAAAGTCTGAAAACACGCTAACTACCAATGACTTTGAAGTAGTTCTCCCATAGTCTGAGTATGTCTTTCATTCTTCAATTACATAACCTTTTCTTGTCTCAGTAGGCTGTGCTCTTCAAAGACCTTTCTTGCCTGGGCTGACCGTGCACTACCTGTAAACAATCTTTACCTGGACATTATCTTAACCGTTGCTTTGCTACAACTTCCACACTGCATTTGCCTTTTTTCCTTCAAAACCTTTCCCATCTATGTACCTGTCTAAATGTTTTTAAATGCATGTAATTATAACTGCTACCACTTCATCTAGCAGCTTGTCCAATTATCTGACACCCTCTGTGTTGCGTCTCAGATCTCTTTTATTTTTCGCCTCACCTTAAATCTATGCTGTCTAGTGTACATCAAGGCCCTGTGCTTATTACCCTGCTCTACTCACCTTACAGTGCCATGCAAAAGTTTGGGCACCCCAGTCAAAATTTCTGTTACTGTGAAAAGTTAAGTGAGTAAAAGATGACCTGATTTCCAAAAGGCATAAAGTTAAAGATGACACATTAATATTTTAAGATTACTTTTTTATTTCCATCTTTTACAGTTTCAAAATAACAAAAAAGGAAAAAGGCCTGAAGCAAAAGTTTGGGCACCCTGCATGGTCAGTACTTAGTAAAACCCCCTTTGGCAAGTATCACAGCTTATAAACACTTTCTGTAGCCAGTTAAGGGTCTTTCGATTCTTGTTTGAGGGATTTTTGCCCATTCTTCCTTGTAAAACACTTCTAGATCTGTGAGATTCTTGGGCCGTCTTGCATGCACTGCTCTTTTGAGGTCTATCTACAGATTTTTGATGATGTTTAGGCTGGGGGGCTGTGAAGGCCATGGCAAAACCTTCAGCTTGCATCTCTTGAGGTAGTCCATTGTGAATTTTGAGGTGTGTTTAGGATCATTATCCTGTTATAGAAGCCATCCTCTTGTCATCTTCAGCTTTTTACAGACGGTGTGATGTTTACTTCCAGAATTTACTGGTATTTAATTGAATTCATTCTTCCCTCTACCAGTGAAACGTTCACCGTGCCACTGGCTGCAACACAAACCCAAAGCATGATCGATCCACCCCCATGCTTAACAGTTGGAGAGGTGCTCTTTTCATGAAATTCTACACCCTTTTTTCTCCAAACATACCTTTGCTCATTGCAGCCAAAATGTTCTTTTTAACTTCATCAGTCCACAGGACTTGTTTCCAAAATGCATCAGGCTTGTTTAGATGTTCCTTTGCAAACTTCTGACGCTGAACTTTGTGGTGAGGATGCAGGAAAGGTTTTCTTCTGATGACTCTTCCATGAAGGTCATATTTGTGCAGGTGTCGCTGCACAGTAGAACAGTGCACCACCACTCCAGAGTCTGTTAAATCTTCCTGAAGGTCTTTTGCAGTCAAACGGGGGTTTTGATTTGCCTTTCTAGCAATCCTACGAGCAGTTCCCTTGGAAAGTTTTCTTGGTCTTCCAGACCTCAACTTGACCTCCACTGCTCCTGTTAACTGCCATTTCTTAATTACATTATGAACTGAGGAAACGGCTACCTGAAAATGCTTTGCTATCTTCTTATAGCCTTCTCCTGCTTTGTGGGCATCATTTATTTTTATTTTCAGAGTGCCAGGCAGCTGCTTAGAGGAGCCCATGGCTGCTGATTGTTGGGACAAGGTTTGAGGAGTCAGGATATTTATAAAGCTTTGAAATTTGTATCACCTGGCCTTTCCTAACAATGACTGTGAACAAGCCATAGCCCTAACAAGCTAATTAAGGTCTTAGACCTTGGTAAAAGTTATCTGAGAGTTCAAATCTCTTGGGGTGCACAAACTTTTGCATGGTGCTCCTTTCCTTTTTTCCACTCTAAAATTGTACAAAACACGGACTAGAAGGGCCGAGATGGCCTGTTTCCATGCTGTAATTGTTATATGTTAAAAATAATACACTAATCTTGCTTAAAATGTTGATACAACACTCATCTGCAGAATTCCTGTTGTTTACGTTTTTAAAATGTTGAAAAGAATGTTTCATCTTTAACTTTATGACTTTTGCAGATCAGTTCATCTTCTACTCACTTAACTATTCACAGTAACAGAAATTTTGACCGGGGTGCCCAAACTTTTACATGCCACTGTACACTTTTGACTGTGTGGCTAAGCAGAGTTCCAATACCGTATTTTTGCCACTGTCATAACCACTGTCATAACAACACCACTGTCATAAGGTGAATCAAAGGTGGTGATGAATCAACGTACAGGAGGGAGATCAAAAATCTGGCTAAGTTGTGTCACAACAACATCTTACTCCATGTGAACAAGACCAAGGAGCTGATTATTGATTATTGCCAGCAACTTTATTTTCCTCTGTTATTATTTCGGAGGATCTGTCCTGGGCCCAGCACATAAGTGCAATTATGAAGAAAGCTCAGCAGCACCTCTACTTCCTTAGGAACATCAGCATGACACCTAAAACTTTGACAAACTTCTACTGATGTGTAGTGGAGTAGAAATTGACTGGTAAAATCCTATAAAAGTTAATAGATATGGCCCAGTCCACCACAGGTAAAGCCCTCCAAATCATTGAGCACATCTACATGAAACACTTTGCAGAAAAGCAGCATCCATCATCAGAGACCCCCACCACACAAGACACACTCTCTTCTCGCTGCTGCCATCAGAAAGGTACAAGAGCTTCAGGACTCACACCACCAGATTCAGGAAGAGGTATTATCCCTCAGCCATCAAGCTCTGGAACCAAAGGGGATAACTTCACTGAACGTTACTTGCCCCATCATTGAAATGTTCCCACAACCAACGGACCCACTTTCAAGGATTCTTCATCTCATGCTCTCGATATTTATTGTTTATTTATTAGTATTTCTTCTTTTGTATTTGCACAGTTTGTCGTTTTCTGCACTCTGGTTCAATGCCCTAGTTGGGAAGTCTTTCATCGATTCTGTTATGGTTGTTATTCTATAGTTTTATTGAGTATGCCCGCAAGAAAATTATGAACCTCTTGATTGTATATGGTGACATATATGTATTTTGATAATTTGAACCTTGAACTTTAGACTCACCTAACCTAGGAAGAAGACAACTTATCTTAATTACACCCCTCAAAATTTTATAAACCTCTATAATGTCGCCCCTCAACCTCCTACATTCCAGAGTAAACAAGTCCCAGCGATTCCAGTCTCTCCTTATAGCTCAAGCCCTCCATTTCCAGGAACATCCTCATTAAGTGTTACTGCACACTTCCCAACTTAACAACATTTTCCTCGAACTGCATATAGCATACTTAGTCTAGTCTCACCAACGCCTTATAGAGCTGTACATTATGTCCCAACTCTTGTACTTGATGGAGACAGAAAAGGCTACAGATGCTGAAATCCGGAGCAACAAACAATTTGCTGGAGGAACTCAGTGGGTTGAGCAGCGCCCATGGGAGGAAAAGGAATGTCAGCAAACTGTTGATAGAGTTTTAACCTGAAACATCTGACATCCTACATGTCAACCCAAAAATTCAACAATTCCTTAACACCCTTAACCAGATGAGTTTTTCCAGCAACACACATCAAAGTTGCTGGTGAATGCAGCAGGCCAGGCAGCATCTCTAGGAAGCGGTACAGTCGACGTTTCAGGCCGAGATCCTTCGTCAGGACTAACTGAAGATAGAGCTAGTAAGAGATTTGAAAGTGGGAGGGGGAGGGGGAGATCCAAAATGATAGGAGAAGACAGGAGGGGGAGGGATGGAGCCAAGAGCTGGACAGGTGATTGGCAAAGGGGATATGAGAGGATCATGGGACAGGAGGTCCGGGGAGAAAGACAAGAGGGGAGGGGAACCCAGAGGATGGGCAAGGGGTATAGTCAGAGGGACAGAGGGAGAAAAAGGAGAGCGAGAGAAAGAATGTGTATAAAAATAAATAACAGATGGGGTACGAGGGGGAGGTGGGGCATTAGCGGAAGTTAGAGAAGTCGATGTTCATGCCATCAGGTTGGAGGCTACCCAGACGGAATATAAGGTGTTGTTCCTCCAACCTGAGTGTGGCTTCATCTTTACAGTAGAGGAGGTCGTGGATAGACATGTCAGAATGGGAATAGGATGTGGAATTAAAATGTGTGGCCACTGGGAGATCCTGCTTTCTCTGGCAGACAGAGCGTAGGTGTTCAGCAAAGCGGTCTCCCAGTCTATCCACGGCTCCACATCCCATTCCCATTTTGACATGTCTATCCATGGCCTCCTCTACTGTAAAGATGAAGTCACACTCAGGTTGGAGGAACAACACCTTATATTCCGTCTGGGTAGTCTCCAACCTGATGGCATGAACATCGACTTCTCTAACTTCCGCTAATGCCCCACCTCCCCCTCGTACCCCATCTGTTATTTATTTTTGTACACACATTCTTTCTCTCACTCTCCTTTTTCTCCCTCTGTCCCTCTGACTATACCCCTTGCCCATCCTCTGGGTTCCCCCCCGCTTGTCTTTCTCCCCAGACCTCCTGTCCCATGATCCTCTCATATCCCCTTTCCCAATCACCTGTCCAGCTCTTGGCTTCATCCCTCCCCCTCCTGTCTTCTCCTATCATTTTGGATCTCCCCCTCCCCCTCTCAAATCTCTTACTAACTCTTCCTTCAGTTAGTCCTGACGAAGGGTCTCGGCCTGAAACGTCGACTGTACCTCTTCCTAGAGATGCTGCCTGACCTGCTGCGTTCACCAGCAACTTTGCTGTGTGTTGCTTGAATTTCCAGCATCTGCAGAATTCCTGTTGTTTGAGTTTTTCCAGCATATTGTTTGTCACTTTCGTACTCAATACCTTGACTGATTTAGGCCAGCATAAGTAAAGGCATCCATTAGTCTTGCAAGACCATGGATCTGCGCCTGGAAGTCTTCACTCTCCAGAACACAGGCCTGGGCAAGGTTGTATGGAAGACCAGCAGTTGCCCATACTGCAAGTCTCCCCTCTCCACGACACCAATGTTGTCCAAGGGAAGGGCATTAGGACCCATACAGCTTGGCACCGGTGTCGTCGCAGAGCAATGTGTGATTAAGTGCCTTGCTCAAGGACACAACACGTTCCCTCGGCTGGGGCTCAAACTCACGACCTTCAAGAAGCTAGTCCAGTGCCTTAACCACTTGGTCACATGCCCACCCTCCTTAGAGATGATTATTAACCTGTACTCTTGAATCCCTCTGCTCTACCACACTTTCCATGGCCCGACCATTAGCTGTGCAAGTCCTGCATTAGATTAACTTAGCAAACTCTACAATATCACACATGGAAGTATCAGTTAAATTCTATTTGCCATACTCTGGCTTATTTCCCAAGTTGGTCTATACCCCCTCGTGAACTTAGATAACTCCCTTTACTGTCCACTATACAACCAATGTCCACAAATTTACTAACCACATTAACCATGTTGTCATCCAAATCATTAATATAGAAGACAAACAACAGTGACCTTTGTAGCACACCACAGGTTAGTAGCCTTTAATATGAAAAGTAGCCCTCCATGATCATCCTCTAATTCCTTCCACCAAGCCAATTTTGTAACCAATCAACTAGCTCACTCTGGATCTATGTGATGTAACCTATTGAAATAGCCTACCACAAGGGAACTTTGTAAAAAGCCTTTGCTGAAGTCCATGTAGACAAAAACTACTATCTTGCCCTCAGAAATCTTCTTCAAAAATTCAATCAAATATATGAAACATGATTTCCTACGTACAGAACTATATTGACAATCCCTACTCAGTATTCGCCTTTGCAGAAAGACACAAAAGGCCTCGCTTGCTTTGGCACTGAACTTCACAAGCTTCTGCAATTTCAAGCTCTACAGCAAGTCCCAACAGGCCCCACTCTCATTGTAAATCTGATGCTACAATCCACAAGCAATGGATTCCATAACTTCAGGTTCTGCAGAAAGTCTCAACAGACCCCACTCGCTTTTTTTTTGGTCAGATTTAAAAAGCCAGCAGGTCTGTCGGGACTTCCTGTGAAGCTTGAGATCATTTGGGTTATTAGGTACTTGGCAAGGGCCAATAAGAAGTGAGATTTAAGTGGAGCGGCCATTATTGGAGAGGGAGCTGAGGCTTTTGGCTCAAGAGGCTTCGGCAAGAAGAGGTGGAGGCGAAGTTGAGACTTCAGTCAAGATTCTTTTTCTGTCATTTATTGATGCCGAGGTAGAGTGGTGAGAATGGATCAGAGGTCAGTGATGTGCTCTTCATGCAAGATGTGGGAGATTGGAGAGACATCCAGTCTCCCTAATTTCTACATCTGTGAGAAGGGCATCACTTCAGACCACATTAGGGGCGTAGAGGTGAAGCTGGATGACCATTCATTTGGGAGAGTGAGGAAGTGACAGATAAGAGTTACAGGGAGGTAACTACATCCTGAGTTTCAGGAGGCAGGTAGCTGAATGCCTGACCAAAGAGGGAAAAGGAATAGGCAGATAGTGTAGAGTATCCCTGTAGCCATACCCCTCAGTAAAAAGTATACTGCTTTGGTGACGGTTGGGGTGGAAGGACAGGGGAGAAATGACCAACTGGGGGAGAGCCGGGAGAGGAGAGTGGTGGTGATAGGGGCCTCAGTAGTTAGAGAAGTAGACAAGAGATCCTGTGAACATGAAGGAGGCTGCCAGATGATATGTTGCCTCACAGATGCCAAGGTCAAGGTCAGGATCAAGCAGAACATACTAGTACTAATGATATAGGGAGGAAAAGCAGTGAGGTCCAGATGAGAAAATATGGTGAGCTTGGTAGGAAACTGAAAAGTAGGATCTCAAGGGCACAAATCTCCGGATTGCTGCCTATGTCATGTGCGAATAAGGGTAAGAATAGGATAATTTGGCAGATGAATGCAATGTCTGAAGTATTGGTGCAGGGATCAGGGTTTCAGATTTGTGGATCTTTGGGATCTCTTCTGGGGAAGGTACGACTACAAAAGGGATAGTTACACCAGAAGTCCAGGGGACCCAATACCCTTGCAGTCAGACTTAGGGGAGCTGTTGGGCTGGGTTTAAACCAGTTTCGCAGATGGATGGGAACTAGGGTGACAGGTCAGAGGATGGGGCATTTGGTGCATAGGTAGACACAGCATGTATAAGGTCTGTGAGGAAGAATAAGGCATAATTGCCGTCAGTTGAATGGGTTAAACTATGTCTATTTTAATGCAAAAAGTATCAGGAATAAAGGTGATGAACTTAGTGCATAGGTCTGCACTTGGAACTACTACATTGTGGCTATCACAGAAACTCAGACAAGTCACAAGAGCAGGAATGGCAGCTGAATGTTTCGGGGTTTAAATGTTTCAAAAGGGACAGAGTAAGATGTAAAAGGGGTGGGGGAGTGACATGTTAATCAGGAACAGTATCACAGCTGCAGAAAGGGAAGACATCATGGAGAGATTGTATACTGAGTCAATGTGGATGGAAGTCAGAAACAGGAAGGGAACAATCACTATCAGGATTATTCTATACACCCCACAATCGCAAGAGTTTAGAAAGGTGCAAAAGATTTGTTGACTTTTGATGAACTGTGATGCCACTGCCGTTTAGGGCAGCAGTGAAGGTCCTCCACCTCTGTCTGTCCTTGGCCACCTTCTCTAAGACACAGATGAGGTTCGGGGACCTCATTCTGCCTCTACATTACGGTGCCATGTTGTCTTTGGTCTCCCGCGTTTCCTCCATCCTTCAGTGCTGTCTTAATAATGGAATTGGCCTCTCTTCTCATCATGCGCCCAATCCATCTCCAACGTTTCCTTATGTCCTCTTTGTGACATTGAAGTAGGGTGTGGTTGGAGATTTTTCTTGGACAAAAATTACAGAGGATCTACCGGAGGCTCATGGTGTGGAATGATTAAAGCTTGCAAGGTCACTCTCTATCATGCACCATCATTCTGACCTGTACAAGACTGTGGACAGAACACAGCTGTAGTACAACCACACCTTGGTTTAAATGCAGTACTTTGTTGATCACCGTATGTTGTTCATTGATCTGAAGATGTCTGTAGCCTTGCTGAATCTGCACTGGATGTTGTCCTTGATCCGACCATCCTGCCGAATGATGCTGCCCAGGTAGGTAAGTCTGCCAGTGCTGGGTAAGTTGACGCCATATGCTTTGACAGGAGAAGGAGACTCTGCATTGAGTCATGGTCTCAGTATTCCTCTGGCTGACTCTGAGTCCAACCAGTCCAAAGGTGCACAGGCACTGAGTTTTCTCTAGCACGTGAGGGTATGTATATGATAGTAATGTGAGGTTATCCGCAAAGTCAAGGTCTTCCAAAATAGAGAATAGAGTCCATCTAATGCCTCTCTGCTTATCTTTCGTTGCTTGCCTCATAACCAGTCAATCACCAGGATAAATAATATCGCCAACATCACAAAGCCTTGCCTCACTCCTGTCTCTACTTCAAAGCTTAAATTGCAATCCCCAACTGTGCAGGTGAAGGTAGAAACTCTGAATAAACTGGACGGTTTTGGAATGGATCCTCTAAGATCTGAGAATTCACCAGAAGCTCTCCCTGTGGATGCTGTCAAAAGCCTTTTCAAAGCCCACAAAATTCACATACAGTTGTCTCTGCCACTCTGTGCACTGTTTTATGGTGTTACACAGCATGAAGATCTGGTCGACTGAGCCCCTGTTTCTCCTGAAGCCAGCTTGCTCTTTCCTCAAGCACAACACCCATTGGACAATGACTTAGTTAAGAACCTTGCTGAACACTTAAAGTGTGATGCTATGCCAGTCGTTGTAATCACTTAGCGCTCCGTTTTTTGGGGATCCTAACAATAACCCCCTCTGTCCAGTTCTTGGGTACTTGTACCCATTCCCAGAATATAGTGAACAGTGGTTGCAGGATGGCTGCTGCAACTTTCGGTTCAAGCTTTGAACAGTTCGGCATTCAAATTGTCATGTCCTGGAACTTTGCCGTTCTTTAATGATTTAATCAAGCAATAAGCTCATCTTTCTTGGGTGGATCCATGTTGATGTCAAGGTCCTCTGCTGCCTCTTGTATATCACATTGTTCAGTTGTCAAAAGCAGACTATTTCATCTCACACAGTCACTGGATCTGACCTGAAACTTTCCGCATACCAGTTTTGAAACACTGTATACATTTCCCTGATCATCTCGATTGGCTGCTGCTTTGGCCTCGTCTGCAAGATCTTCCATGTAAACTCTCTTATCCTTTCTTACAAGTCTCTTCAATTTCTTGTTAGCTTCAGTATATGCTAGTTGAAGTTTCTCCATAATTTGTGTTGACTTTGCTTCTAATACTTTCTTCTTGATTTACTGTCTTTCTTCTAAAGCTGTCCATGTGTTTCCTGCTGTATCCATTCTTTGTTCTTCATTCTAGCTCTGTATCCTAGACAAGCTCTGCTGCTCTCTTTGAAGACTGAGGTAATCCTTTTCCATATTGTGTCAATCCTGTCTACTGTCACATCCTCATCAAGGTCTTGCAAGGCCGGGAATTTATTCTTAAGCTGAACGGTGAAGGCAGATCTCACACTGGTGTCCTTGAGCTTTTCAACATCAAAACATATTTGTATGTGTTCTGTCCCAGTGCTTCTCAGCTTGAGTTTCATCACTGCTACAACAAGGTGGTGATTACTTTCTGTACCTGCTCCTTTCTTCACCTTTACATCCTGCAATTATCATCTCTATGTATCATTGATCATTAAATGGTCAATCTGGTTCTTGTCACATCCACTGGGTGAGCACCATGTCAGTTTGTGAATTTCAGTGTGGAAAGAGGGTCCCGCCTATGACCAGATTTTTGTAGCACAGAATTCCATCAGTCTTTCAACATTGTTATTCATTGTTCCACATCAATGCATGCCCATGACCCTAGTGAAGCGTGAGTGGTTATTTCCCACTTTGGTGTTTAGATCTTCCACGATGATGATTATGTCATGATACGGTGTAAACTCTACCTCCGACTATAGCTGTTCATAGAAACGTCCTTTTCTTTAATGTCACTATTGTTAGTTGGAGCATAGCACAGGATCACAGTCATGTTCACTTGCTTCCCTTTCAGCCTAACTCTCATCAGCTTACTGTCGACTGGTTTCTGCTGCAGCAAGCACTTCTCAATGTCCATCTTCAAAATGACAGCTACACCATCATGAAGCTGACCATCTTCCCTTTCTGAGTATAAAACTGTTTCACCAGTTACTGCCTTCAGTCCCTGTCCAACTGCTTTCATTGATGCTCAGTACATGCAGGTTATAACAACATATTTGTGTTATTTGTGCTAGCTTGTTGGTGTTGTACATGGTTTGTACAATTCCAAAATCCAATTTTGGTCTTGATCTTGGCAGTGTTCGGGGCTTACTTCATAGTGCCAGCAGCCTCCTCTCAGTTTTCACTACTGCAACTCTCAGGTGGAGACTCAGGAATACCATCACACACAGATATAGGATTCTTTACTGCTGTTTCCATAACAATTTTCTTGACTATTCAGGGTATAAGCCCTAAGCTGAACCCTGAACCTGGAGGACCAGTGGACCACCCTTAGTCTGGCTTCTACCCTTTGCCCTGTCTGGCATAAGTGACCCTACCAGAAGTAGAAGGACCCAACTCCAGCCAACATAGCTCTCCACGTCATTTAGGCACGCAAGCCTCCAAACCCTACAAGGTTGTGGTCGCCTTGGAAGACAAAAGGTTTAGATGGAGAATTTGTTGGATGTGCCCAGAAAGGACTCCTGACACAATATGTAGCCAGGCCAACTAGAAAAGAGACGGCTCTGGGTCTGGTGAATGAACCTGATCAGGTGACAGATCTCTCAATGGGTGAGCAGTTTGGAGACAGTGACTATAACTCCCTGATCTTTACCAAAGCCTTGGACAGAAATAGGAGGAGATGGCTCAGAAAACTATTTAATTAAGGGACGGAAAATTATGATGCTATTAGGTAGGAACTTGGGAACAGATGTAATCAGGAAAATGAACAATGTGGAAGCTACTTAGGGAGAATTTGCATGGTGTACTTTTTTAGATTTGTCCAAAGGAAGAGGAGAAAAGATGGTAGGGTGAAGGAATCATGGTTGACAAAAAATGTAGAACATCCAATCAAGAGGAAGAAAGAAGCTTAGGAAGAAAGTTTAGGAAGCAAGGATCAAATAGAGCTCTGGAGAGAAACAAGATAGCCAGGAAGGAGCTTAAGAATGGACAGGAGAGTTAGAAGGGGCATGAGAAGGCCTAGGTGAGTAGAATTAAGGAAAATATCAAGGCGTTCTCCATGTACGTAAAGTACACCAAGATGTCTAGAATGAGGGTAGGACCAAACAGGGATAGGTGAGGAAACGTGCTTGGAGTCAGTATTTACCAGTGAGGGGGATCTTGACGAATGCTACAGCAGTGTAAAACAGGTTGATAAGTTGACATCAAGAAAAAGGATGTGCTTGAACTTATTAAATCATTTAAGTCCCTGGGGCCAGGAAGAACATACACCACCTTACTATGGGAAGTGAGTGAAGAGATAGCTGCAGTCCCCTGATGATACAACTATTGTTGGTAGAATCTCAGATGGAGATGAGAGGGCGTACAGGAGCGAGGTATACCAGCTATTTGAGTGATGTCGCAGCAACAACTTGGCACTCAATGTGGGCAAGACAAAAGTGCTGATTGTGGACTTCAGGAAGGGTAGGACGAGGGAACACGAACCAATCCTCATAGAAGGATCAGACGTAGAGAGTGTGAGCAATTTCAAGTTCCTGGATGTCAAGATCTCTGAGGATCTCACATGGTCCTAAGATATAAATGCAGCTTTCACGAAGGCAAGACAGTGATTATATTTCATTAGGAGTTTGAAGAGATATGGCTTGTCAACTAAAACACTAGAAAACTTCTATAGATGTACTCTGGAGAGCATTCTGACAGACTGCATCACTGTCTAGTATGGAGGGGGCTACTGCACAGGACCAGAAGAAGCTACAGAAAGTTGTAAAATTAGTCTATTATTCTAAGGCTGCCCTCAGATCCTAGACTCTCAGACCAATGGAAACATTCTCTCAAGGTCCACTCTATCTAGGATTTTTGGCATTTGGTAGGTTTCAAACTCCATCAATTACAGATCCAGAGACATCAAATACTCTTTATATTTTAAGCCTCTCATTCCCAGGATTACTCTTGGGAGCCTCCTCTGGATCCTCTCCAGGGCCAGTATATCTTTCCTTAGATACAGGGCTAAAATTGCACACAATACACCAAATGTGGTCTGACCAATGTCTTACAAAGCCTCAGTAGTATATCCTCGTTTTTATATTCTAGTCCTCTCAAAATGAATGCTAATGTTGCATTTGCCTTCTTTACTACTGAATCAACCTGAAAGGAATTCTGAACTAGGATTCCCAAGTCCCTTTACACCTCCTTTATCTGAATTCTCTCCTTCATTCAGAAAATAATTTACACCTTTATTCTTCTTACCAAAGTGCACAAGACCATAAGATACAGGAGCAGAATTAGGCCATTTTGACCATCGAGTCTGCTCCGCCATTTCATCATGACTGATCCAATTTTCCTCTCAGCCCCAATCTCCTGCCTTCTCCCCAAATCCCTTCATGACTTGACCAATCAAAAATAACATCACACTTCAGCACACTATATTTCACCTGCTACTATGTTGCCATTTCTCCTAACCTGTTCGAGCCTTGTGTAGACTCCCTGCCTCTGCAACACTACATGTCCTTCGCCCTGTCCTGGTATTGTCTACAAACTTGGCCATAAGGCCATTAGTTCTTTCGTCCAGATCATGGGATGGATGGCTACAGCACACCACAGACAGGCTTGACAGAATAAGTCTTGATTCAGTAGCAAGGAAGTTCAAGAGGAGCACAGAACAAGTGCTGCTTTGTCCATGTCATAGAACATAGAAAATCTACAGTACTTTACAGGCTCTTTGACCCACAATGTTGTGCTGACCATGTAACCTACACCAGAAGCTTGCTAGAATTTCCCTACTGCATAGCCCTCTATTTTTCTAAGTTCTATGTACCCATCTAAGAGTCTCTTGAAAGACCCTATTGTATCTGCCTCTACCACCTTCGTTGGCAGTGCATTCCACGGACCTACCACTCTCTGTGTCCATGGCCTCCTGCTTCATCCAGGAAAATTGCAGTCCCAACACTGACCCTTGCACTAGTCACTGGCAACTATCCTACATAGGACCCCTCTATTCTTACTCTTTCCCTTCTGCCCGGCAGCAAATAAAGTATCCCTAACATTTTTCACCTATCACTTAATTGGAGGATTCATGAATAACTGCGATTGTATTAGTAAGATGTAAGATGTTATTTTGTCGTGCAACACCCTGCAGAAACATACAGCATTCGATGACAACGACTGAACTACAATCATAAATAGCCATTCAATAATAGGTATTAGTACCTTGTCAGGTGTGAATAAAGACTCGTCTGATGATGCAAAGTGCACAACAGCATTCCTTATGATCCTTCCTAAGATTTATACTTCAACTACTATCACAGAAATAAAGCATGCCGAGATCGGCCTCTTCATTCCTACTCTGTAAGGATTGCCACATTTGTCATTTCTGAGGTTGCAAAAGAAGCTACATAGAACTATGTTCACTTTATTTGAATTAAAATAAACATTGCAGTGCTAATCACTATATAAAGTATCTGGCAAAGAAGCATACTTTTCTAAAACTTATTGTGCATTCTAATCAGACAGGAAACAACTTACCTCAAGATTCATGTTTGAATCAATACTGATGAGAGACGTCCAATTTTCCACCCTTCCAGAAAATGTTGACTCAGTCAGAAGTAAAGGAATGGTGCAATGGCCCAGCCCACATTCAAGTGTTACTATTATTGATGAAACATCTATCTTGAAGGACTCCTCATTCTTTTGGCGATTTTCTTCTAAGTAAGTCTCTGTGACTTCTTGAGCATTGTCAACCCCCAGGAACCAATAATTGCAATTGACAACATCCTTCACAGCCCAGAGGTTAGTTACTGTGTTCACTGGTTGAAGCACTTCTACCTCTTGCCCTTTAGGTGCCATTACAGACATGATTGTCATAACAGTGTTCAGAATGATAGGAGATACCTTTAAATAAAAGAAAACTGTGGTAAAACATTAATTCACTGGTTTAATTTAAACACAAAGTATTACTTTCCAAGAGAAAAAGTATGATAACTTCATATGCAGATCAAAATTAGCAGAGTTTAAACAGCACCAATATCAGAGGAAACTCAGGATACTGACACTGAAAGAGTTCACATCTGTCATATTGTTAGATTGTATTGCATAATTGTTACTTTCCTTGTAGTTTAACTTTCTTATGATTGTATTTTTATATAATTACTTGTATACATGTAATTGTTCACTTTGTTGAGTGGTTGCAGTTGCCTTTGTATCTTTTGGTGGGTATCACATCGCTTGAATAAGGGCTGTTTTATTGGCTACTTTATGTAATGGAAGTTGAATCAAATATGTTATCAAGTAATCTGGTATAAGGGGATCAAACCATGCAGATTCGGTCTCCTTGTCTCCGTTTTTCTATCGCCATTGTTCTTCTCCCTGCACCTAGGGTCTTTGTGTTCTTTGCTAACTGTCCTTTCCTCGTTTTCTTTCGTTCTTGTAACGCTTAACAAACAATAATAAGCACCAAGCTTTATGCTTCATTCTTGGCTTCCGAAGAACCTCAGATCAAAAACATCAGGACTGAACGTTTTTGGTGTGGTTGGCAGGGATGGTTGCGAAAGGATTTTGGTGCACATTTAATAGGAGGCAAGACCTTACTCCTTATTTTACAAATCATACAAGAAATCGCCTAGTTCTTGCTTCAATATATTATCTAGTGGAAGTTTATGAGTGAGGGACAACTTTATTAGACATTGCTGTCCTGGAAAAGTCAGATCTGCACTAAAATTACCATCGTACTCAAACAAATTCTGACTACCCTCCAAATGTAATCTACTGCTTTTAAAAAAAAATTTAGATTGAAACTCAATGAGCAAAATCTGTTGTTTGCAAAGAAATAGATAAATCTGATTGCAATCCTGAGAAACCTCTATTTGTAATCCTAAAATATTCCAATTACAATCCAAAAATAATTACGAGTGTAATTACGTGATATTCTGATTGCAATCCAAAGAAAATTCCGATTGCAATCCTATAATATTTCTTCTGCGATCCAAAGATATTGTGATTGCAATCCTAAAATAATTTCAATTGCAATGCTAAAATAATTCTGATTGCAATCGTACAATGTTTTGATTGCATCCAATAATATTTCAACACAATCCAACAGTATTTTGATCACATTCCAAATGATAAAAACATGTACAAATTATGTGTTAAATGAGAATAAATTAAAACAATGGCAAAAGTTATGAAATCTACTATACTACAGAAAAATGGGAGCTAAATCTTCAATGGTTATGTGTGAATAGACAACTGAGGGTTTGAGATCTTACCTGAATAAAACTTTACAATTTGATGAGAGTAGTTGAAAAATCCAGAAGAAATATACCATCAGTGTTGAGTGTAATGAAATGTGGCTCTTACACAATACTGAAAAGACATGGGATCCAGAGAATGTGCTTGGGAAAGGAAAAACTGGCTGGATTTTAGCAGTCTTATCGCAGTTAAAGAAACGTGCAGAATCTGTTCAGTTTGATCTAATGAGTGAGGTAACAGAACAAGTGAAAAAACTAAGTGGAAAAGGAAAAGGAAAACCAAAATAAACTACAAAAACAATATGACAGAGACAATAGAAAGTGTAAAGAGCAAATCTCTGCATTAACTGGATGAGAGGAAAAACATGGTAAATGTGATCAAATTGGAGTGCATTGTACAAAGTAAACTGGAGCAGTATCAGACAACCCAGAAGGGACCTCAAATAGGTGGTCCTGCCAGTGACACTTCTCTTGGAAACAACCTCTACATTGAACAGTCCCCGGAGACAGTGCCACTATCCAAACTCTAAAAATGCACGACATGGACTCAAACCTCTAGTGACTCAAGTGAGGGTGACAGTGATGAAGTAATAAGATTGGCAGCCATGTCAGAACTTGTCCCAATGAACTCCAGGTGATGAAACACAGGAGTAAAAATGGAACCTATGAAAGGACAGATGGTTTTTCATCAACGACCTGAAAAGAAAGGATTGATAAATGGTCCAAAGAAATTCTACTTCTTATAGAAGAAAGTTTAAAAACATAGACCCGAGCTTCATGTATTAAGAACACCCCTATCATGGCACCCAAATATTCACTACTATGTTGTCTTCTCAGCAAACCAGACAGTTCATTCATCGAGTTGACAATAACAAGGAAAATGATAAACAAAAAATATAAGGAGGTTGGGATGCTCTTAAAAGGTGGCTGGACAATCAGTCCCTAATACAGACTGATTGGAGGAAAGTGGTCGATAGCAAGCAAAAGGTTTCTGAGGATGTTTCTGAACATGAGGAATACTACAGGATTCAGAAATTTCCAGGAATAATTGAGACAAAGGAATCTACATATGGTCCTTTGAAGTTAACTTTCATGGTTAGTTTGAAACTAGATATTCCCAAATGGTGAAACTGACAAATACAAATTGGAGTGAAGTTGGTGCTCCATACAGTGAGCTTGTGCAAGCCACTAAAAAAGTAGAAAAAGCTATCAAAATCCAAACAAGATAATTATAGGCGGGTCAGCTACCTGTTGATCACAGCCGCTGACCATGGGTCAACAGTCATCACTTGATAGGCAACAGCCACAGCTACTGCAGGTGTGCCAACAACCAACACTCATTAATCAACAGCAAAAAGCGGAACTGGAATTCACTGTGTGCAGCGCAGCAATCTCAGTCTGAACCACGCCTCCCAGGCAAATCATCTAAAATAAAGTGTCACTTTTGTAGTAAAAGAGGACATTGGACTAAATGTTGTTGGCATCGGAAACAAGGTGGACAGCAGAAAGAAGCTCAACAACAAGTAAATCTTCTGCTTCACAAAAGTCATATTGGGCATGGTCTATGATGACCATGACTGTGCAAGGAGTCATGAAAATGCAATTACAAAGTAACACTTCTACTGAACGCAGATCTAATTCAGTATACCAAAGGCTCCTCAATAACTGAGGAAAGAATTTGAATGGCAGGACAGGCCACTGTTTATGAAACTAAAGCATGGCTCCTGGTACCTCTGCACAACAGACAGAACTGAAGCCAGTAAGATAGCAGAAGGATGATCAGCTAATATCTACACTGATTCTTAATATATTTTGGGAGTTCTTATGGAAACTGATGGAGGCAAAGGGGATTTCTTACGGGTGTAGGAACCCCAATTAAGAATGGCCAACAAGTACAAGGACTCATGAATGTTGTACAATTGGCATTAGAAGTGGCTGTATTAAAATGTAAACACACCAAAATGACTACAATGAAAAGCTGTGGAAATATTTTCACGGATGAAATTACAAATAAGACAGCACAGGAAGGGGAAAAAGAAATAAAGGAAGTAAAAGAAGTTTAAAAAGTCAAAGAATTAAAATGACCAAGAACATATGTAATGAATCCGACCACTGAAATTAAAGAAACAAAGTTGAACTCTTTATCGCAAACAAACATACAAGATAACTGAAAGATTAAAGCTCAGTGCTTTAACCAAGAAAAGTGGTTCTGGATGGAAAATGGTGGGAGGTTAAACAGTGATGGAGCATGAAGATATGGCACTAGTCATCAATTAGTAGCTCCAACTACATTGCTTCCTTATCTGGCACAGCAGGTCACATTGGAGTGGACAAGGTTCAGATTCTTCCAATGATGGTGGAATCCAAAGTCCAGGGCATAAGCTTGACAGACGTTTGAAAGATGAATGGTATGCCTGAAAACAAATCCTGGAGCAGTGAAAAGACTACCACAATTAAGTGCTCCTGCCCTAACTGGCCCATTTTTATATCTTCAAGTTGATGACATTACCAAAGTGTCATGGATACTCAGACATAGTGGCAATACTGGACAAGTTTTCAAGATGGATGGAAGCTACTTCAGCAAGGAAAGCCTCTGCGCAGACAGCAAAAACTCTGATCATGAACTACATTCCTAAATGTGGACTGCCATTTCACATTGATACTGATCAAGGAACACATTTCTCTGGGAGTATTTGTCAGGAATTATGTTGACTGATGGATATTGAATGGTCTTTCCTTTGTCCACATCACCCAGATTCATCAGAAGAAGTCGAATGAATGAATGGAATCATCAAGCAATGACTAAGTATCATGAAGAAGGTGTACCATGGCCTACATCTCTTCCTATGGTTTTATGCAGCAGAATAGCAATCCTAAACAAGAAAACTAAGTTAAGTCTTGTGTGAAATTAAACCAAGCTGTCCAGTCTGCTTCTCAACATGTTTCTGCTGCTCCAAGTGACGCAACAAAAGGAGAACACACCCTGAATCCTGGTGAGTGGGTCCTGATTTAAAAAATGCACAAGACACTGCTGGGAGCTCAATAGGAGAGTCTTTATCAAGTGCTGCTAATTACAAACTAGGCGGTAAAAGTAGAAGGAAAAAGTAAGTGGATAGACTGCAAATGAACTAAGGTGATACCTAACATGGACAAGAAACACTGAGGTTAATGTGCCAGATGATACATAAGGTGTACTTACGGGTATCACATGAATTTGCATCTGCTATTAATAATGTATGCTAGTCATAGTCATACTTTATTGATGCCGGGGGAAATTGGTTTTCGTTACAGTTGCACCGTAAATAATAGTAATAGAACCATAAATAGTTAAATAGTAATATGTAATTATGCCAGTAAATTATGAAATAAGTCCAGGACCAGCCTACTGGCTCAGGGTGTCTGACCCTCCAAGGGAGGAGTTGTAAAGTTTGATGGCAAAGAAGAGTAAAAGAGGAAAAATTTGCTCCAGCATTAGAAAAGGTAATGGCATTGCTGGTGCCTTAGAGAAAGTACAATGAAAACACCTATTGTGTATAAGATGGTTCTTCAATATCATATGGCAATAAATCTTCTCAGTAGTTAAGGAGGGAATATGGACTGTAATTCCATACCTGACGAGTCTGAAGATATAACTGATTTGACAGATCATATTTGTAAAGAAACAGATCAAATATATCAATCGGATGGATAGGATTCCTTTGATTGGATTCAGCTGAGTCCGGAAATCTGGGGTTACTCCATATTACGAGTCGTAATACTTGTCTTGATATGCCTTATCATATATTACATGTTTTTTACTTGTATAAGTAAAAAATGCTACAAATACGCTCTGATATTTCCATAACTTAGGTGAATTTTTGATAATTTTATACTTAGTGTAGGTACCACAAATGTTTTTTTCTGCCTCAAAATTTTCAGATGTAATGATTCTAAATGCATAGTTTAGGATCAAAGAGCAGAATGTTGAATTGGACTATGTAATTGTATTTAACTTCCTTATGCTTGTTTGTATTTTTATATAATTAGTTATAGACTGTACATGAAATTGTTCAGTGTGTTTTTTAGCGGTCACAGATGCCTTTGTATCTTTTTGGCGGGTATCAAATTACTTGAATAGGGGCTATCCTGTTGGTTAATTCAAGCAACTGAATTTGAATTGAATGTGTTATAATCTGTTATGAGGACTAAACCATTCTGGTTGGGTCTCTTTCTCTCCATTCTTTACTCTCTTTTGTTCTTCATCCTACCACTAGGGTCTTAATGTTCTCTACTACCTGGATCAATAGTTCCGTGCGAGCAGCACTTACAGCGCGACATCAAGCTTACATCTCTGGAGATCAACTAGAGCTCAAGAAAAGCAGCTATGATCTGCACGAAGCTATCAAGGCTGGGAAACAACAATATAGGGAGAAGATTGAGTCAAGATTTGCTATGAATAGCATTCATGACCTGTGTCAAGGGCTGCATATCATCACAGACTTCAAAGCCGAACGTTGTGGTGCCGCCAACATCTCGGCCTCTATCCCAAATGAGCTCAAGCACTTTTATGCGAGGTTCGATGTCACTAACTCTGAGCCTCTGAGGAAAGCCACCGCTACAACCTGCAACCTGATCATCTCTGAGGCTGAGGTACGAGGATGTTTGCCACGAGTGGACAGTCGCAAGGCTGCAGGACCAGATGGCATCCCAGGGCGAGTACTTAGGATGTGCGCAGCACAACTGGCAGGTGTGTTTACAAACATTTTTAATCTCTTCCTCTTCTAGTGTAGAGTGCCCTCCTGCTTCAAATTATCCACCATTGTCCCTGTACCAAAAAAGACCAAGGTAACATGCCTGGATGACTGGTGTCCTGCCACACTCACCTCAATAATAAGCAAATGCTTTGAGAGGCTGGTCAAGGATTACATCTGCAGCTTGCTACCACCAGAACTGGACCCCCTACATTTGCTTACCAACACAACCAATCGACAGATGACGCAATAGTCACTGCTCTACATACCGTCCTTACACATCTGGAGATAAAGGATGCTTATGTGAGAATGCTGTTCTTGGACTACAGTTTAACATTCAACACCATAGTTCCATCCAGGCTCGACAAGAAGCTCAGAGACCTCAGCCTGGATCCTGCCTTGTGCAGCTGGATCCTAGACTTCCTGACAGATCACCAGCAGGTTGAAATAGTGGGCTCCCTCACCTCTAACCCTCTGACTCTCAATACAGGAGCCCCTCAGGGCTGTGTACTGAGTCTCCTCTTTTATTCCCTGTATACCCATGACTGTACTGCCACCCACAGCTCTAACCTAATTAAATTTGCTGACAACACTACATTGATTGGCCTTATCTCAAACAATAATGAGGTGGCCTACAGGGAAGAAGTCGTCTCTCTGACACAGTGGTGTCAAGAAAACAACCTCTCCCTCAGTGTCGCAAAAACAAAGGAGCTGGTTGTGGATTACAAGAGGAATGGAGATGGGTGAATTCCTATTGACATCAATGGATCTGGGGTTGAGAGGGTAAACAGCTTCAAGTTTCTTGGCAGAAACATTACTGAGGACCTCACATAGTCTGTACACACCAGCTGTGTGGTGAAAAAGGCACAACAGTGCCTCTTTCACCTCATACGGTTGAGGAAGTTTGGTATGGGCCCCCAGATCCCAAAAACTTTCTACAGAGGCACAATTGAGAGCATCCTGACTGGCTGCATCACTGCCTGGCATGGGAACTGTACCTCCCTAATCGCAGGACTCTGCAGAGAGTGATGCGGACAGCCCAGCACATCTGTAATTGTGAACTTCCCATGATTCAGGGCATTTGTAAAAAGGGCCCGTAGGATCAGTGGGGACCCAAGCTATCCTAACCACAATCTATTCCAGCTGCTACCATCTGGGAAGCAGTACCTCAGCATAAAAGCCTGGACTAACAGTCTCCGGGATAACTTCTTCCACGAGACCATCAAACTTTAGTGTACTCTATATTACATTGACTGTTCCATTTTTTTTAATAAATTACTATGATTGCACATTGCACATTTAGACGGAGATGTAACATAAAGATTTTTACTCATGTATGTGAAGGATGCAAGAAATAAAGTCAATTCAATTCAATCTTATTTTTCCTCCTCTTGTTTCCTTTCATTCTTGCAACGCTTAATGAGCTATTTAAGCAACAAGTTTTATACCTCATTTTTGACTTCAGAAGAAATCTCTGATATAAAGAATCAGGATCCAACAATATGAAGACTAAAATTCTGTGCACTTGCACATCCAAAACATTCATTAATTTATCTCAGAATTGTTCATGAATACAATAGAGTTAATGCAACATAAAAAACATGAGGACTTCAACTTACCTTCAAGTTTATCTCTTCTATTTTAAGACTGATATTTTGTGGCCCAGCAGTCTGCTCACAGAAGTCCAAAACAAAATAACAAGGCTGCAACACCTGGAAATAGACAATGCAATGGAGAAACAATGAAGGGAATTTCTGTAAGGGTAGTCTGAAGATGCAGAACTGAGAACAATACAGAAGCGTCAGTCCACGATATTGTGGCAATCTTTTAACCTCCTACAAAATCAATCTAACCCATCCCTCCCACATAGCCCTCCATTTTTTCTTTCATCCATGTGCCTCAGTCTCTTTAATGTCCCTAATGTATCTGCCTTTAATACAACCCTTGGTAGTGCATTCCATGCACTTACCACTCTGTGAAAAAAAAAACCTAACCTGATTTACCCCAAGTATGTGCTCTTGTATTAGCCATTGCCATCCTGGGAAAGAGGCACCATCTGCCCACTCTATCAATGCCTCATCTTGTACACCTCTATCAAGTCTCCTCTCACCCTTCTTTAGTCTAAAGAGAAAAGCCTGAGCTCATTCAATCTTTCCTCAAAAGACATGCTCTCTACTCCATGCTGTCTACTCCAGACAGCATCCTGGTAAATCTGCACTGCATCCTCTCTAAAGCTTCCATATCCTAGCTATAATGAACTGAACACAATACTGCATACATAATATCACCAGTTTTATAGATTAAAAGATTAAAGTCTGTCCCTAGCCTTGTGGCCCATCAGGCTGGTGCTTATGCCAGTTTCCATGGCGTGAAACGACTGAGAGTACCGGACTTTCCCCCACCCCCACCCCACCCCCGGACAGGACGCCAGGCTATCGCGAGGGTAACCCCCAGCATTTTGCCAGTACCCATTCTCAGCTGGGTAGACTGGAGTATTGTGTGGTTAAGTGCCTTGCTCAAGGATACACACACACTGCCTCGGCCAAGGCTCAAACCCATGACCTTCAGATTGCAAGTCCAACGTCCTAACCACTTGGCCATGTGCCACCAGTTTTATAAAGCTGAAACATTACTTTGCACCTGTTGAGCTCAATTCCCCCGATTAAAGCAAGCCCACACACCTTCTTAACCACCCGCGGAAACATCTGAAAACTAATGAACACTGTAGCAACTCTTCAATGAATGTCACTGTTGCTAATCTGTACATCAATTCACCTGCCACTACTCCATTAACATTACTGATAATAATCTCAGGATTTTAGTCTGGAAAATTTCAAGAAAAATTTCCTCAGTATTGCAACTGCACCATGTCAAATGCCAAATATGATCAATTTTTCTTCAAGTATCTCACATTTAGAAAACAAACTTAGTTATATTCTTGAACATAGTGGATATAAGGAAAAAAATTTGGAGACAGATTACGTTTTGAGGGTGAATCCAATACTTGATGTGAAGTTCAGCTTCATTTCATATATTTTTCAGTAATTTAGTCATAGAACAATGTGATACAGAAACAGGTCCTTCGGACCCCCTATTCTGTGCCATTAGTCTGTCTCATCTCATGGACCTGTACCACCTATTCTGTGCCATTAGTCTGTCTCATCTCACGGACCTGCACCCCTTAGTCTGTGCCATTAGTCTGTCTCATCTCATGGACCTGCACCCAAATCATAGCCCTCCATACCCCTCCCATCCATTTACCTATCCAAATCTCTCATAAATATTAAAATTGACACCACACCCACTACTTGCATTGGCAGCTCAGTCTGAACTCTAAGAACCAGAATCAAAATCAGGTTTAATGTCACCGGCACGTGTTATGAAAATTGCAGCAGTACAATGCAATACATGATACTATAGAAAATAAATAAACTATTATATTGAATAGTTAAATTTAAAAAAATACAAAAACAAGTAATTTTTAAAATGTAAGTTAGTGGTCATGGGTTTAGGAATTTAGGAATCGTATGGCAGAGGACATGAAGCTGTTTCTGAATCGCTGAATGTGTGACTTCAGGCTTTTGTACCTCCTTCCTGACTGTAACAATGAGAAGAGGATAGGCCCTGTGTGAAGTGGTCCTTAATAATGGCACCGCTCCCTGAAGACATCTTGAATACTATGAAGGCCAGTATCCAAGATGGAGCTGATGAGTTTGACAACTTTCTGTAGCTTCTTTCAATCCTGTGCAGCTCCCCCACCCCCCATCATACCAGACAGTGGTGCAGCCTGACAGAACGCTCTCCACAGTACATCTCTAGATGTTTTCGAGTATTTTAAGTGAGAAATCAAATCTCCTCAAAATCCAAATGAAGCATTGCTTTTTTTACGGCTGCATCGATATGCTGGGACCAGGTTAGATCCAGAGATCTTGACACCCAGGAACTTGAAATTGCTCACTCTCTCCACTTCTGATCCCTCTGTGAGGATTGGTTCATATTCTCTTGTCCTACTCTTTCTGAAGTCCACAATCAGCTCTTCGGTGTTACTGACATTGATGGGAAGGTTGTTGCTGTGACACCACACACCACCATCTGATTGAAGTAGTTCCCTCTCATGTTCCCCTTAAACATTTCACTTTTACCCTTAACTCATGTCCTCTTGTCGTAGTCTCACCCAACTTCAGTGGAAAAAGCTTGCTTGCATTGACCCTATATATTCCCCTCAATTTTGCATACAACTATCAAATCTCCTCTCAATCTCCTACGTTCTAGGGAATAAAGCCCTAATCTAGTCAACCTTTCCCTTTAACTCAGGTACTCTAGTCCCAGCAATATCCTTGTAAATTTTCTCTGCATTCTTTCAATCTTATTTATATCTTTCCTGTAGGTAGGTGACCAAAACTGTACACAATACTCCAAATTAGACCTCACTATCATCTTATGACATTTCAACATAACATCCCAATTCCTGTACTCAATACATCGATTTATGAAGGACAATGTGCCAAAGCCTTCTTTATCACCCTATCTACCTGTGATGACACGATCAAGGAATTATGGATCTGTATTCCCAGAACCCTCCATTCTACCGCACCCCTCAGTGCCCTACTGCTCACTGCGCAAGATCTACCCAGATTGGTCCTCCTAAAGTACAACACCCCATACAAGTTTGCATTAAATTCTATCTTCCACTTTTCTACCCATTTTACCCGCTATTCCAGATCCTGCTGCAAGCTTTGATAGTCTTCCTCGCTGTCCACCATACCCTCAATCCTGGTGTCATCTGCAAATTTGCTGATCCAGTTTTCCACATTACAATCCAGATCACTGATGTAGATGACAAACAACAACAGACCAGCACCGACCGCTGTGGCACACCACCAGTCACAGGTCTCCAGTTAAAGAGGCATCTACAACCACTCTCTAATTTCTTCCATGAAGCAAATGTCTAATCCAATGTACTACTCCATCTTGAATGCCAAGCGACTGAACTTTCTTGGCCAATTTCCCATGCAGAACCCCAAGGACCTTGCTAAGGTCCATGAAGACAACATCCACTGCCTTGCCTTCATCAATTTTCCAGGTAACTTCCTCATAAAACTCATGTAAGATTGTTTAGACCCGACTTATCAACCACATAGCCATGCTGACTCTAGCTAATCAGTCTCTGTCTCTCCAATACTTGATATATCCAGTCCTTTAGAATACCTTCCAATAACTCAATAACATTCACACTACTGATGTCAGGCTCACTGGCCTATAATTTCCAGGCTTAATCTTACAGCCTCTGTTAAACAATGGAACAACATTAGTTATCCTCAAATCCTCCAAAACCTAAGGGTATTTTAAATATCCCTGCAAGGGCCCCTGCAATTTATACACCAGCCTCCCACAGGGTCCGAAGTAACACCTTGTCAGGCCCTGGAGATTTATCCACCCTAATTTGCCTTGAAACAGCAAACACATCCTCTTCTCTTAATCTGTATAGGGTCCATGACCTCGCTGCTGAACTGCCTCACATCTATAAGACCCTGTGGTTGTCTCCCAAGTAAATACAAGTATAAAATATCCATTTAAGATCTCCCCCATCTCTTTGGGGTCCACACATCAATTACCATATTGATGTTCCAGAGGACCAATTTGTCCCTTGCTATCCTTTTGCTCTTAATATATTGGTAGAAGCCCATAGGATTCTCCTTCACCTTGTCAAAGGCAGCAACCTCATGTCTTCTTTTAGCCCTCCTGATTTCCTGCTTACATGTTCTCTTGCATTTCTATACTCAAGTACCTCATTTGTTCCTGTCTGACTATACCTACTTATGCTCCTCCTCCTTTTTGTTCACCAGGTCCTCAATATCTCTCAAAACCCAAGGTTCCATAAACTTATTATCCTTATCTTTTATTCTGATGTGAATATACAAACCACGTACTCACAAAATTTCACTTCTAAAGGCCTCCCACTTACTAAGTGCACATTTGCCAGAAAATAACCTGTCCAATCCACACTTGCCAGATCCTTCTTGATACCATCAAAATTCGCCTTTCTCCAGTTTGGAATCTCAGGACCAGATCTATCCTCTACCATAATTACCTTGAACCTAATGGCATTATGATCACTGGATGCAAACTGTTCCCTTACACAAACTTCTGTCATCTGCCCTGTCTCATTCCCTAACAGGTGTCCTATTGCACTCTCTCTAGTTGGGATTTTTATGTACTGATTAAGGAAACTTTCCTGAACACATTTGACAAACTCTATCCCATCCCGTCCTTTTACGGTATGGGAATCCCAGCCAATATGTGGGAAATTAAAAGGACCAACAATCACAATCTTACGTTTCTTGCAACAGTCTGCAATCGCTCTACAAATCTGCTCCTCTACATCCTGCAGACTGTTTGGTGGTCTATAATATTATCATGGTCATACCTTTATTATTCTTCATTTCTACCCATAAGGTCACACTAGGCAAGCCCTCCAGTCTGTCCTGATTGAGCACTGCCATTACATTTCCCTGTCTAGTAATGCCACCCCTCCCTCTTTAATCTCTCTCACTCTATCACGTCTAAAACAATGGAACCTTAGAACATTGAGTTGCCAGTTCTGCCCCTCTTACAACAAAGTCTTACTAAAGGCTACAGTGTCATAATTCAACATGCTGATCCATGCCCTAAGCTCATCGACCTTTCCTACAATACTCCTTGCATTGAAATATAAACAACTCAGAATATTAGTCCCACCATGCTCAAGGGGCCAAATGACTTACTCCTATTCCTTGTGTTCGTTGAAGACACTGAAAACTCACTGCATTAGAGAAGTGTGACGAATGCTGTCTCTGTAAAGTTCTCCAATGTTAACATCCACTCGCAGGCCAGTCTTTGGCTTGTTTCTCGAATTATGTTTAACCCTCTCCACAGAGGGAGTACAGTGTCCACTTGACACTGAGTTGGATGATCAGCCATGATCATACTGAATGGCGGTGCAGGCTCAAAGGGCCGAATGGCCTACTCCTGCACCTATTTTCTATGTTTCTATGCCTGACACTACATTCTGGAGTACTGTTACAGCAATAGATTACCAAGAAGTTGGGGAAAAATGTTTCCAAGGATGTTATCTAAACCTCCCTGAAAAAAAAATTAACGATCTCACTAACTTGTAGGAACACCTAACCTTGGACAATCAAAATGGAGGGGCAGCATTATGGAAGGTGAACTCTGGCTCTTTTAAAGAGCATTTGCAATCCCAAAAAAAAAACTAGAAGCACCACTTCTCATTCTACTCGTCCATTTACCTTCTGTGACAAGTAGCTGCTATCTAATCTTTCCCTGAATCTGTAGATCCCACAAAGAACCAAAATAAAAGCAAGACATCCTCAATCCTGAAGAAAGCATTCATCTTGTTTCTGAGATGGCAGGTTTGTCATGAAGAGAGAATACACTGAGATAATATCCTTACACTCTTGGAAAAAATGGGAAACAATCACTTTGAAATGTACAAAATTCTTAATGGGTTTGACAGGGCAGGTGCAGGCTTATCCTGGCCAAGATGTCTGGAACAGGGGTTACAAGCTAAAAATGAAGCGGCTAAGCCATTCAACACTAACACAAGGTGATATTTTTTCCATCCAAAGGACAATTAGATTTTGGAATTCTCTATCTCAATCTGCAAAGAAGGCTCAGTACTGAATGCTTTCAAGACAGAAGGGAATCTAGAGATATGGAATACAGAAAAATAGTATGAGGTAAAAAGATCAACCATCATTTTAATGAACAGTGGAGGAGACACAGGGGTTAAATGGTTTATTTCTGCTTCTACATATTTTTCAACTGTAAAGTATGCCATTCGCCATCTCAACCACTCCATGTGCATCTGGTAACCACTCTGGGTAAAGGAGTTTCTCCTGAAAGCGTTAATGGATTTGCTAGAGATATTCATAATTGTAGCCCCTTGTTTTGGGCTCTCCAACAAAACTTCTTTCTTTGCACTGTCAAATCCTGTACCAGTTCACCCAAATATATTACTAAAAGGATGTTGCTAAGTCTCTTTATGATATCCTAAATGGCTCTGACAAGCAGTCCTGTACATCTTTCCTGCAGAGCACAGACTCAAGTAACAAAGTTTGTTTCATGGTCACAAGAGGGCAGGTCTAAGGGACAGACAAATGCAGTAAATTCTTCTTGTAAGGTCTAACCTAACAAGTCACAAGCACAACCATCAATGGATGCTAAAGCTAATGTTGCAATCAGTATGCAAATACTCCATTCCATTATAACTACAGATCAGCAAGTGTCATAGATTGGCCCTTTGGCCACCAACACTAATTCTGTTTGCCCACATTCTACCTGTCATCCCTGATAGGCAAAAGCTTTTAAGCATCAACACCTCTTAACTTTATATAAATTCTTAAAGTCAGCCCTCAGCCTCTATCATTCCAGGAGAAACAACCTCGGACAATCCATTCTCACCCTATAACTAAAGCCCTCCAATCCAGCCAACATCTCTGAACCCTCTGCAGAACAAATACATGTTTCCTTCCATATTGTGACCAGAAATACACACAGCACTCCAAGCAAAATATGTCTTTTCCGAAAGAAGTTGTTCGTACCGTAGTTATGTTTGTTCCTCTCTTTTCCTGAAGAAATGGGCATGCCAGAACCTTTAAGTCACTGACCAATGCAATCATCCTTCGAGACTGCTTTTGACGGATGAATGAGAAGTCACACAGGAAAGAAGCAACAAGTGCAGGGGCATCAGCTTTTGATAGATTTGCCACAAACACAACTTCAGGATTCATCACCATTGCTTTCACATTGATTCTTTGTTCTGAAGTGTCCATAGCTGGAACAGAATAATAAATGTTAAGACTCATTGCAAACAATGAAAGAACCCAAATGGGTGCACAAGAACAATTTGCAATGTTTCCCTAGATCAATGATGTTCATTGTGTTGACTGCAATTTTCCTTTGTAAATTTAGCTCCATGTATCACACTTACTGAGTAAACAAAGAAAAATAAATCTTTTGTACAAAAGACTTGATACCTGACTTTCAAAGGAAATTTAAGCTTCAAATCATTTGCACACAATTCACTCTAGTTTATAACACTCCTGAGAGATTACAATGATAAGCAACTTGAAGTGATGAGATATTATACTATTTGATAAACAAGATTTTAGTCTGACGTTTCAACCCTTAAGTTTAATTTGGATATAATGTCAACAAAGAATATGCTTGAGTTAAATCCCCAAGTGGAGAGGAACTTATTTCCACTCTGCCCCAACATTATATCTCAACTGTTCCAAACTTACCTCTACCCAATTCCTTGGAGAAGATACTCTTTTTTTTTAGGTGTGGTGCAACTGGTTGAGCCACAGTCTTACAGTACCAAAGAGCCAAATTCAATTCTGACCTTTAGTTCTGTCTGTGTGGAGTTTGCATGTTCTCCTTGTGACCATATGTGTTTCCTCCAGATGCTCGAGTGCAAGTTGGTAAGTTAACTAATGCTGCACATTGCTGTCAGAGTCAATGACTGGTAAAGTCTGGAGGGGTTTAGTAACGGCATGGTGGGAACTAAAATATGGGATTAATTTAGGATTAGTGTGGACATCACAGGCCAAGCTATCTTCATTCTGTGCTACAAGTACAGATAACTCTAGGACTCAAAGAAACACATCATGCTGCTCATGGTTACTAATAATGATGCACATACATCTGGCTTCCTTCTCTGCCTCAAAAACAAAGGCTCCTTTATTAATTACTCAACACAACTTCTATAACAAAGTTGTGTAAGATTAATTCCCCAAAAGGATTGAATGCTAAGAAATAGGCTACCAATAATTTTTACTACTTTTCCCTTTAAACATACAATTCAGAAGGCCAGCTCTCCAATATGCTATGTTTTCAGAAATTTATTCTGATTGGGTAAAATTATTTGTACTTCATAAATGAAGAAAGTTATACTAACCACTGCTGGAAGGAGCCTTTCCACTCTGTTTTGGATATAGTTGGACAGATTTATCAGTTTTCTTATCAGGAACAGCCTTGATGAAGAAATCCGCTACATCCAACAGGAACTCCACACTGGCACAGACATACAGATGTTCCAGTACAGTGACGATCGAGATCTCATCCTTCTGCTGACTGTACTGCAACTCGATCATAACCTTTTCCTCAGAACCTTGCTTTTTTTCAATCATTCTGCAAGGAACATTCCAATAATTTGTAAACATTTCAAATCACAGTAAGACATTAATAGATGCCTCACACACATATAACAATATATTCAAGACCAAAGGCATTTATGATTGTAGGTGGGAATAACAATCAATGATTGCCAAATCATGGCTTAATGCAACTCGTAGACTAGAAACACGCCCTTCAGAAAGTCTAGCATATATTAAGTCAATGAACAGCATGCAAAGCAAGGACGCCTTCCTCCATGTTTCTCTGTGATTATGGAGGAAATCAGTTCATGAAAGAATCCTCAGGGAGGCTGGAGGAACTGGATACCTATGTGGAGGAGGAATTTGTTTGACTCAGACAGAGGCCGAAATTAATAAACGCTAAAATAGACCTCAACCCTTTGAATTAAACCCCCTTTAGGTTTCAAAGCTTGAACAATCCCTGAACCTCGCAGTCATGATCAAATTATGTGCAAGTACTGTCAATAATTTTGACTCAGTCTTGGATCTTAAGACATAGGAGCAGAATTAAGCCGTTTGGCCCATAGTGTCTCCTCCACATATGATCATAGCTGACCCATTTTCCCTTTCAACCCCATTCTCCTGCCTTCTCCTCGAAACCTTTCACACCATGACTAATCAAGATCCTATCAATCTCAATGTTAAATATACCCAATGACCTGGTCTCCACAGCCAGCTGTGGCATTGAATTCTAGAGATTCACCACCCTCTGACTATAAAAACAAAATCCTCCTCATCTCCATTCTAAATTGTCGCCCCTCTAATCTGAGGCTGTGCCCTCAGTCCTAGATTCTGCCGCCACAGAAAACATCCTCTTCACATTCACTCTATCTAGCCTTTCAACATTCGGTAGGTTTCAATAGAATCCCCTCTCATTCTTCTAAATTCCAGCAAGAATTCCACAGCCATCAAACGCTCCTCCTATCCTTTCGTTCCCGCAATCATTCTTGTGAACCTCCTCTGAACCTTCTCCAATGTCATCACATCCTTTCTTAGATAAGGAGCCCAAAACAGCTCACAATACTCTAAGTGAAGCCTTACCAGTGCCTTATGAAGCCTCAGCATTACATCCTTGCTTCTGTATACTAGTCCTCTCGAAATGAATGGTAACATTGCATTTGCCTTCCCACTTGCAACTTGAGTTGCACTGACTCAACTTGCAAGTTAACTTTTAAGGAATCCTGCACAAGGACTTCCAAGTCCTTTTGCACCTCTGATTTTTAAATTTTCTCCCTGTTTAAAAAATAGGTATTGTGTTTATTCCTTCTACCAAAGTGCATGACCACACACTTCCTGACACTGTATTTCATGTGCCAATTCTTTGCCCATTCCCCTGCTTCCTCAGCACTACCTGCCCCTGCACCTATCTTTGTATCATCCATAGAGCTAGTCACAAACCCATCAATTCCATCATTCAAATCATTGACACATCTTAAAAAGAAGCGGTCCCAATACTGACCCCCTGTGGAACACCACTAGTCACCAACAGCCAACCAGAGAGAGCTCCCTTTATTCCCACTCTTTGCCTCCTGCTAATCAGCCACTGCTTTATCCATGTTAGATTTTTTTTAAATAGCATGGCTTGTAGCTTGCTAAGCAGCCTCATGTGTGGCACCTTGTCAAAGGCCTTCTGAAAATCCAAGTACACAACATCCACAGATACTCATTTGTCTATCCTATTTGTTATTTCCTCAACCTTCTGGTCCAGTCTGAAAATAAGGCAGCAAGCTCAAAGTTTTGTGCACATGTGCGCTAAAAAATTGCTTATTTTATGTTGAACCATTTCAGCCATAAAGACATCCCCTTGCCTTTCATACTCAAGTATATTAACATTATTGCATCATGTAATTACACATAAACCACCATTTACAGAGCTAATGAGTTCAGGTTAGTCATTAATTAACCTCACTTCTCAGGTTAGAGGAACTCAGATAAGTGGAGCAAAGTACTGATATGGGCAAGTAGTCAGCAAATAACAAAGCTGGGCCATGATTAGAGAATAAACAAGAAAACTAATTCTGACCTCTGTGTAACCTTCTCAATCCCCGGTCTCAGATCATCCAGTGTACATGTTGTAAACTTTACAACAAACGTCAATGTCCCATCTGAGATCATCTTTCCTGAGGCAGTGGTGAGATGCAGCCTGAACTCACCCAGCTGTGAACTTTCCAGGCGTTTCACCAATCCAGTGGCCTATATCATGCAAGATATTCACAAACTCATTGAGAATTCAGCATACCCAGCTCTGTACAACAACGTTATAACAAAATATTGACATGTCAGTGACACTGCAAGTCTCAATCTGCACAAAGGTGCAAGCTGTACAAAAGTAATAGACATAATAAGAGATATTGAAATGCTGAATGTGTTACACAGACAAAGGACATAGAGAACATGTCACTGAAAATAAGAGGAAATGAAAAGTGTGCTGGAAAGGGATAGGAAAATTAAAGATTGAGGACGACAACGGCAGACGGGTGGGATAGGCAAAGGCAAGAATGATAGAAAGGTGCCAGGAGAACACCAGGACTCTGGAGGGGAGAGAGGCCTATCAAAACTATTACACAAGATGGTATGGGATAGATAATTAAAACACAGTCAAAAGTACATTTAGATGTAATTCCTGAAAAAAACTTCCGTTGAATTATTTAGAGGGAGAACCAAAGCTATGGCCGCAAAAATTACCGCTTCTTATGAAGTGTGATTAATCTCAGGGGCACCACAGTAGCACAGCAGTTAGCATAATGCTATTACAGCTCAGGGCATCAGAGTTCGGAGTTCAATTCTGGTGCTGTCTGTCAGGAGTTTATTTGTTTATTTGTGGAATGTGTGGGTTTCCTCCCACAGTCCAAAGACGTACCAGTTAGTAGTTTAATTGTAAACTGCCCTGTGATTGAACTGGGGTTAAATAGGTAGGTTGCGGGGCAGCATGGCTCACTGGGCTGGAAGGGCCTGTTACATGCTGCATCTCAATAAATAAATAAATATAAATGCTCTTAACAACATAAACTAAGTAGTACAGAGATCTGAGTGTTTCCTGATGTTACTAAAGAAACCTACAGAGCACTAGAGACAAAAATAACAACAACATTCAGGAGCTGAATAACTTAGTTCACAATGTTTGCAGTGGGTCCAAGAATCCTTGCAAAATATGATCATCTAAGTGGTCTTTTGATGTCTAAGTGTCATTATCTGGCTCAAGGCATGAAGGTAGTCAAAAAAAACATTCCATCCACAGTAAATGTTTCTGCTGCCAAGGCATCTTCAGTAAAAATGAAACAGTTGGATCAAGATAAGTACAATTGTATTGAGCAGGGATGAGCCGAATGCACAGATTAGCTGAATGCCAAGAATGACTAAGCTAGCTCAGAAAAATGTGGAAGCAATTAATGAGACACCCTTCCAATCTTCCTTATCTCATTTCAAAACACCATTACTAGCCCTGTAGAAATAAATTCTTGCTTGGACAATTTGGTAAATTTGGGAACTATAAAAAAAAGTTTCAACTCTCAAAAAAATAAGCATACCTGTTTGAGATCTTCTGTGTATAACACAATCGAAAGGGCTTCAAACTTGAAGTCAAACTTCAATGTCTCAAATGGATCGGGTTTAACCTCTAATTCTGCACGGCACACATCATCTGTATTCCCTTGTGGGCTGGCTGCACACAAAATACAAACTATGAAATGAAGCTATTATAACAATGCACAATGCACATGAGAGTTTTGTATCAGAAGTATCAAAACTAATCTAACTTTACATTTATTATGGCCAAAACATTCAGCTTCAGTTAATTATAGTACAATTATAGCATATGCTACTCTTGAAAGTGTTTTATAACAGCATAATACTCTATTCATACAACAACCTAAGACAATTGAACCAGAACCAGCTAGAAATTGGTCACGAATCACACCCAGGAAAAGGCAGCAAACATCTTTAGCCTAAAGAAGGGACAGGACCCATAATCCACCTTAACAAAGCCGGCTGCGGACTGTAGAGCTTGTATTAAAATTCAGGTTAAGTAATGCTTAAACTGACACAATAGTGTAAGTTAGTGCTGTTGCCAATGTTCCATCTTAACATTAGGTTCGTCCTGCCAACTTTGAATGTAGCCACCATGACTTTGTGGGTGTCTGGCGAGTGGTCCGGTTTCTCCTCACATACAAAGTGTGTGCCAGAAGGTTAACTGCCATTAGCATAGGTGAACAGTTAAGGGATCAAGAGAAGACAGGGAGATGATTCCAGAGAGATGACGGTGGTGCAGGCTGAGGGAATTGGGGGTTGAGCCAGGTAGCACAGCCGAGAGGGCCAGGTGTGCTTTACAAGATACTTTGTAATTAGATCTACTATACTGTCCAGTATTTCTCCACACTGAATAACTTGGTATTTCCAAGAGATACAAAGTCAGAGTTTTACGATCTGACCTACCAAGTCCATGCCAATCTCTTTGTCCATTTCCTAATCCTTTGTCCTAATCCCATTTGCCTGAATTAGATCCAGATTCGCTATGCCTTGCCTATTTATCTCTCTCTTAAATATAGTAATTGTATTTGATTCAACCACCGATAGTGCATTCCAGATATGACCCATTTTCTGTGCAAAAGTTACTCCTCCAATTCCCTTTAAAATGTGTCCTTCTCATCTTAAATCTTTGTATTCCTATTTGTAATACCCGTACTATTGAAAAAGCATTTTGACTACCCCTCTATACCACTCATATTTTGCTTATATTCTTATATTCTGCTATTGTTTCCTTTGCTCTAAGCAAAACAAGACCTAACCTCTTTCTTTAACTAAAGCCCTCCAAACCAGGCATCATCCTGATGAATCTCCTCTGCACTCTTCAGCAAACCATATCCTTCCTTTTCTGTGGTGAAAAAAATTTGAAGCAGATCAGATGTATCATCACTAACATATGACATTTGTTGTTTTGCAGCAGCAGGACAGTGCAAGACATAAAATCTATAATTACAGAAATAAACAAAATGCAAAAAATAATTAATAATTAGGTAGTGTTCATGGACTGTCGGAAATCTGATATCAGAGGGAACTGTTGAGTGTGGGTCTTCAGCTCCTGTACCTTCTTCCCCGACAGTCACTATAAGAAGAGGGCATGTCCTAGACAGTGAGGGTTCTTAGTGACGAATGCTGCCTCGAGGCACTGCCTCTTGAAGATGTCCCTGATGGCAGGAAGGTCGTGCCCATGGTGAAGCCAGCTGCATAACCCTCTGCAGCATCGTGTAATTCTGTGGAACTTGTTAGAACATATTTTATGCCATTTGTGGTCTTACAAGCACCTGCTGTTTCTTGTGTCTCCATTAGCCTAACCAGTGTTCTGTAAAGTAATAATGTAATGCTCCAAATTTTATATTCTATACCTATGAAGTCAAGCATGCTATATACATTCTTCACAACTTTATTCAAATGACCACTCATCAGCCTGTGTAGCCGTTTCAGGTACAACAAAATGAAGACAGAACCTACAGTGTACTCTCACGGTGAACAACCAATGTCAAGAATTCAGTTGCATGAGATGTGAATTTGAACAGATGCAATGCGATATACTCGGTACTATAGAGATCAACATGGATTGACTAAAAATTGAGAGAGCAACTTGTCAACCTGCTTTAGGTTAATCAAGACAGAAAAGCTATAAAATGATTATTAAATATATTAGATTCAAATGATTAAGTACCTTCAGAGAGAATGGTTGGAGAGACAATTTTTTTCTCTGGTATTTTGTTCAAGCTTTCCTTTGCAGCAGGGTGATCATCTGAAACCTCTCCAAGGTTTTCTAGCAGAATTTTCATCAAGAGCGTCAGATCATCCTGACTAACTGCAACCTGTGGTCAGGGCACATAAGAATCAACTTTTTAATCTTGTTTTACATCTTTTTTGGGGAGGATGCTTATCATCATTAACTTTCTATCAACTGAAAGCTTTTAATTATACTTGTTAATCAGTAACTGCAGTCGAAAGGGCAAATGAGGAGAAGTGGTGTTTTTCATTCCTAACATATTCTGCAAACTTCATTTACACCTCTATCATTTATTTACAATTAAATACAACTACTTTAGTATAGGAATTGATATCTATCTAATATAACTTATCCAAGTAAGGTTAGAATGAGAGAACTTTAGAAAACAGGCCTTCCTTGCTGCCTTTGCCTGTTAACCTTCTGTAACCTTTTTCAGTATTATCTTCAAGAAGACAGATGAAGAAAAACCTTTATGTTTACAGAGTCTGGAATGCATTATCTGCTGATTTGCTGGTGGCAAGTGCCATTGTGGCCTCGAAAAGGAAAGTGGATAATTATATGAAAAGTAAAAATGAGCAAGAATATGAAAACGGGCTAGGACGTGGAACTAGGGAGTTACTCTGATAGAAAGCTAGCATGGAATCGGTGAAATGACCTCCTTGTATGCCATATTCATTCTACACTTCTATTATCCTTTTTTTTGAGAAGATGAGAGATGAAAGCTGCTATAAAAGCTCACATCATAGCATCATTAGAGTATTGGCCCATCAGAGACTGGATAAGTAGGTTATCTCCCAATTGGCAAACTGTGACAAGTAAAGTACCAGGGCCTTACTGCTATTTACAAACTACGGAAATGAGGTTGAATGAAGGAGGGGACTGGCAACCCAATGTTCCACCATACAGAAATTTCAAATGTGATAGAGAGAAAGGTAAAAAAAGAGAGGCATCACAATATTGATCAGGGCAGTACGCTGGGAAGATTCCTTCTAAGGCTCTTCCAATGAAGCCATATAGCTAGACACAAAAATAAGAAAGCACTTTTTATCCACAGAACAGTTCACATTTATGTACAGTAAGTAATTAGAAGATAAAGAGAAAATTTCCCATGCACTAGCAGCAGTTACCAGACAGTTCCTGCATGACAAACGGTAGAACTGGGTGTACCTTTACTCACTGAAGTTCAAGACAGTGAAACAAAACATTCAGATAGTGCTTAACAGTGTTAATGGTCAAGGGTATTTTCAAGATCAATGTAAATTTTATCCTCCTGGAGAATCAAGGGTTCTGACATCAGGTGGTAAAGTAGAGCTGAATCCATAATGGAACACTATTGATTGGTGAAGTAGGCATAGAGGGCCTACTACTGCTCCTGTCTCTTCTGTTCTTCACATGCAAATCATTGGTGCTGATCTCAAGATTAGAATCAACCAACCTTCTCCACAAGGTAGTGTTACACAGCTCCATTTATGCTTCAGCATCATAATCAGGTAATGGTTCTCCTTTTGGTCTTCTTTATTTCTATTCTCAATATAAATTTGTTGGTATTCATATCCAGAATCACTGTAAGTGTGTGTGTGTGTGTGTGTGTGTGTGTGTTAAAAAAATGTACTGCACTTGTTTATTTGGAGACTTGGAAAAATATACTCACACTCATAGTTTTTAGATTTCCATTAATTTCTATGCCAGGGATTTGCTGATACCATGCTACAGCCAAGTTTCGTTTTATTTTCAGGAGCAAGTTTACAGGCTGCAAGATCTGAAGATCAGGCTGTTTCGAGTCTTTCTGGAGAATAGTTCTGTCATTCAGAAATAAAATAGAGAAATCAAGAAACTGCAACAGAATTGATAACAAAATTCACTCACCAACTGTGACAGAAAACGGAAAACCATTGCAGGAAATGAATAAAAACATGTAGATACAGCATATTGCATTAAAATCAAGAAATTTTATGTGCTTTTGAACATTTTTATATAAAAATTGTGCCTTGAATAATCTGTGCTTTTAACGCTGAATGCTTACACATGCTTTTAAAGCTGAATGCTTATACACCTGCAGCTATCTTTCTTCATAAAGGATAAATAATATTTACTTGCATCTGCATTCATAATCTCTTGTACCTCCAATATACCTGCATCGGTTTGAGAAAAAAACAATTGCTTATTTTAGGGCTGACAGGAAATGGAGGGAGTTAGTGCAAGGAAATGATGCCGAGGTAAAAGATCAGGCATGACTGAAGTGAATATGGGAGAAGGCTGTCAGAGCCAAGTTTCCATTGCTGCTTTTATCTCCTATGTTAATGCAACCCCAATGCTACGCAATGCAATTCAAGACTTAAAAACAGTCACAGCTTTCCCTTCAAATTACTGTGGCGTATGTGCCATATCTGACAGTTAAAACTTTATGAATTATGTAAAACCCCATCTTCATGCCAGACTCTGCTCCCATGTACACAAAAGCATTATTGAATGTTTTATTGAATGATTTAAATCTCATATCAAAATCTTTTCCACCGCTCACCCTTAACATCCTCAACGGAGAATGACAAGAAATATAGAGAGCAAGTTAAAGACAAGATACCAGGTTTTTTTTTAAATATAGGTAACTTTAAACAAATGGTGCATGATAGGGAAATTTCTTGGTGATTTCATGATCACCAGCCCAAAATCCATAAGATACACCCATAAGTATTCAGAAAGCACTATCTTTGCTGCGCAGTGTATTTGATAGGTGTCAATGAGATTCCGCCCCCCCCCCCCATTCTTCTAAACTACAATAAGTACTGGCCCAAGGCCATCAAACGCTCCTCACACATTAATCCTTTCATCTGGGATCATTCTCACAAACCTCCTCTGGACACTCTTGAATAACTACACATCCTTTCTTAGATATGGGGTCCAAAAGAGCTAACAATACTTTACATGTGGTCAGCATTACATCCTTGTTTTTATGTTCTTGTCCTCTTGAAATGAATGCTAGCTTTGCATTTCTGTTACTTATTATGAACTCAACCTGCAAATTAACCTGTAGGGAATTCTGCAGGTGGACTCCCAAATCCCTTTGCACCTCCCATTTTTGAATTTGCACCCTGTTTAGAAAATAGTCTATGTCTTTCTACCTTCTATTAAATTGCATGACCATATACTTCCCTGCACTACATTCTATTTGCCACTTCTTTGCCCATTCTCCTAATCTGTCCAATCCCTTCTCCATATGACCTGCTCCTTCACCTATCCGTAAACCATCCACAAACATGGCCACAAAGCCATCAATTCTGTCATGCAGATCATTAGCATGTAATGTGAAAAGTAACAAACCTAACACTGATCCCTGTGGAACAGCACTGGTCACCAGCAGGCAAAAAGAGAAAAAAAAACCTCCCTTATTCTCCCTCTTTGCCTTCTGCCAGTCAGCCAATTTTTCTCTTCATGCTAGTACAGTTAAAAAAAAGTTTATTAGTGCTGATTGTGGAAGGGGTACCATTGAAGGAAAACACTTGTCCTAATAGTATATAGATAAGCCTACAAGAGGAGAGGCTGTACTTGATTTGGTATTGGGAATTGAAACTGGTCAGGTGTCAGGTCTCTCAGTGGGAGAGCATTTTGGAGATAGTGATCATAATTCTATCACCTTTACAATAGCACTGGAGAGAGATAGGAACAGACAAGTTAGAAAAGCGTTTAATTGGAGTAAGGGGAATTATGAGGCTATCAGGCAGGAAATTGGAGGTTTAAATTGGAAATAGATGTTCTCAGGGAAAAGAACGGAAAAAATGTGGCAAACTTTCAGGGGTTATTTGTGTGGAGTTCTGCATAGGTAGGACAGGGAAATTATGTAGGGTACAGGAACCATGGTGTACAAACGCTGTAATAAATCTAGTCAAGAAGAAAAGTTTACAAAAGGTTCAGAGAGCTAGGTAATGTTAGAGATCTAGATCTAGAAGATTATAAGGCTAATAGGAAGGAGCTCAAGAAGGAAATTAGGTGAGCCAGAAGGGGCCGTGAGAAGGCCTTGGCGGACAGGATTAAGGAAAACCCCAAGGCATTATACAAGTATGTGAAGGGTAACAGGATAAGACGTGAAAGAATAGGACCTATCAAGTGTGACAGTGGGAAAGTGTGTATGGAACCGGAGGAAATAGCAGAGCTACTTAATGAATACTTTACTTCAGTATTCACTATGGAAAAGGATCTTGGTGATTGTAGTGATGACTTGCAGCAGTCTGAAAAGCTTGAGCATGTAGATATTAAGAAACAGGATGTGCTGGAGCTCTTGGAAAGCATCAAGTTGGATAAGTCGCCAAGACCGGATGAGATGTACCCCAGGCTACTGTGGGAGGTGAGGGAGGAGATTGCTGAGCCTCTGGCGATGACCTTTGCATCATCAATGGAGAAGGGAGAGGTTCCAGAGGATTGGAGGGTTGCGGATGTTGTTCCTTTATTCGAGAAAGGGAGTAGAGGTAGCCCAGGAAATTATAAACCAGTGAGTCTTACCTCAGTGGTTGGTAAGCTGATGGAGAAGATCCTGAGAGACAGGATTTATGAGCATTTGAAGAGGTATAATATGATTAGCAGTAGTCAGCATGGCTTTGTCAAGGGCAGGTCATCCCTTATGAGCCTGATTTAATTTTTTGAGGATGTGACTAAACACATTGATGAAGGAAGAGCAGTAGATGTAGTGTATATGGATTTCAGCATGGCATTTGATAAGGTACCCCATGCAAGGCTTATTGAGAAAGTAAGGAGGCATGGAATCCAAGGGGACATTGCTTTGTGGATCCAGAACTGGCTTGCCCACAGAAGGCAAAGAGTGGTTGTAGATGGGTCATATTCTGCAAGGAGGTTGGTCACCAGTGGAGTGCCTCAGAGATCTGTTCTGGGACCCTTACTCTTCGTGATTTTTATAAATGACCTGGATGAGGAAGTGGAGGGATAGGTTAGTAAGTTTGCTAATGACACAAAGGTTGGAGGTGTTGTAGATAGTGTGGAGGGCTGTCAGAGGTTACAGCGGGACATTGATAGGATGCAAAACTGAGCTGCAAAGCGGCAAATGAAGTTCAACCCAGATAAGTGTGAAGTGGTTCATTTTGGTAGGTCAAATATGATGGCAGAATATAGTATTAATGGTAAGACTCTTGGCAGTGTGGAGGATCAGAGGGATCTTGGGGTCCGAGTCCATAGGACACTCAAAGCAGCTGCGCAGGTTGACTCTGTGGTTAAGAAGGCGTACGATGTATTGGCCTTTATCAATTGTGGAACTGAATTTAGGAGCTGAGAGGTAATGTTGCAGCTATATAGGACCCCGGTCAGACCACACTTGGGAGTACTGTGCTCAGTTCTGGTCGCCTCACTACAGGAAGGTTGTGGAAGCCATGGAGAGGGCGCAGAGGAGATTTATCAGGATGTTGCCTGGATTGGGGAGCACGCCTTATGAGAATAGGTTGAGTGAACTCGGCCTTTACTCCTTGGAGCAACGGAGAATGAGAGGTGACGATAGAGGTGTATAAGATCATGAGAGGCATTGATCATGTCAATAGTCAGAGGCTTTTTCCCAGGGCTGAAATGGTTGCCACAAGAGGACACAAGAGGTGCTGGGGAGTAGGTACAGAGGAGATGTCAGGGTAGGTTTTTTACTCAGAGAGTGGTGAATGTGTGGAATGGACTGCCGGCAATAGTGGTGGAGGTGGATATGATAGGGTCTTTTAAGAGACTTTTAGATAGATACATGGAGCTTAGTAAAACAGAGGGCTATAGGCAAGCCTAGTAATTTCTAAGGTAGGGACATGTTCGGCACAACTCTGTGGGCCAAAGGGCCTGTATTGTGCTGTAGGTTTTCTATGTTTCTATGTAATAGTGTTGCACTTGTTCAATATTGTTGGAAAAGCAGACAAAGTTCGGTTTTTAATTTTTAAGTACATCACCAATGATTGAAACTCCTCACCTTCGTTGATTCTTACATGGATAGGATTACATATATAGATATACAGCACTGAAACAGGCCAATTTGACCCACAAAGTTCAACCACCATTAGATTAATTGTGTTCAGACATTTCTACCAAATAAGCCCAGGAAGTATGACAAGGAACAATGAAAAGTAATAAAGGGAAGGAGCAGGTTAGGAAGTTCGAATTCACAGGAACTTCACAAGAATGACAGAAGCCATGAATTAATGGGAAAGTAATTAATTCAGAAATCCTAGGGACCTGCACTCAATGAATCAGAAACAGCTTTTTCCACTCCATCATCATATTTGTATACAGTCCATGAAGCCATGAACACTACCTCATTATTTTTTGCACTATTCATTTTGTAATTTAGAGTAATTTTATGTCATTGTGCTGAACAGCTGCCATATTAAAAAAAATCACATAGGACAGTGATAATAAACCTGATTCTGATTTCCTTGCAAGTTAGATTACAACCACAATATCAACAATTCAAAACTTATTGTACCTTGAAAGCTTCAACTGTGTTAGCTCAACCTCCATGATGTCCACAACAGGAGGCAGAGTACACTCTTCTGCAGAAATCAAGGTGAATTTATTCCGTACTGTTATCAAACCCAAATCTGCCACCAAAGCATTGAGAGAAACTGAGGACTCAGGAATAATAATAACTGGGGCTTTCAAATTAATGTCCATTGCCAGTCGGAAACTCTTCTGAGCAAAATCCTTAACACTGGAGGCTGCTTTTTCTGCAGCTTGCACTGTAGCTGCACCTAATGCAACCTCTGCTGCTTGGAAGGTGTCAAAGAAGCTCTGTTAAACATAAAACATGTTTAAATTATACAAGAGCTACAGAAATACCTCACTGGTTTGTAAACAGTTAAAACTGTAAATAAGAGAAAAGCCTGTTTTTAACATGTACTCCCAAAATCTTGTGCAATCATACATTGAATAACCAAAATTCAGCACTTACTGCTGCTGAAAACCTCATTATCTTGGTCATGTCTACACCTACTTGGTTCTGAAAGGGTGACCCAGAAGCAAAACTTTCTACAGAAGAAACGAGGAAATTTGACAAACCAGTTGGAACACAGGTAAGAACTGATTGTGAGCCAACACGTAACATTAAGAGTTTTGCTGCACAGGACATGACCATTCTGCTGATCGGTATTGTGATATTAAGTTCAAATCAATATTTGCACCAAGCATTTTCTTCTGGTACATCTATTTGCCTTTTCCTTTTACTTGATCTCATACTGGATGTATCTGGGCTTTCAGTAGCTTCGTAGTTTCCAAAGTTACAGACAGTATGTACTATAATACCTTCACTTCACCTGTGAGTCTGCTGGTGTGATATACGTGTCTGGTGCTCCCAGTGTGGCCTTCTATATTTTGGTGCTTCCAGGTGAGGTGACACTTCACCTGTGAGTCTGCTGGTGTGATATAGTGTCCAGTGCTCCCAGTGTGTCCTTCTATATCTTGGTGCTTCCTTTTTTAAAGAAAGGGGGCTTCCCTTCCTCTACCATCAACTGCCTTCAAATGCATCTCTCCCATTTCACACACATCTGCTCTCACCCCATCCTCCCGCACCCCATTAAAGATAGGGTTCCTCTTGTCCTCACCTACCACCCCACCAGCCTCCGTGTCCAACATATAATTCTCTGTACCATCCGCCATCTCCAACGGGATCCCACCACCAAGCACATCTTTCCCTCCCCCCCCGCCCCCCGCTTTCCGCAGGGATCGCTCCCTACGCAACTCCCTTGTCCATTCATCCCCCTCAGCCCTCCCCACCAATCTCCCTCCTCGCACTTATCCTTGTAAGCGGAACAAGTGCTACACCTGCCCTTACACTTCTTCCCTCACCACCATTCAGAGCCCCAGACAGTCCTTCCAGATGAGGCGACACTTCACCTGCGAGTCTGCTGCTGTGATATACTGTGTCCTGTGCTCCCAGTGTGGCCTTCTATCTATTGGTGAGACCCAATGCAGATTGGGAGACCGTTTCACTGAACACCTACACTCTGTCCGCCAGAGGAAGCAGGATCTCCCAGTGGCCACACATTTTAATTCCACATCTCATTCCCATTCTGATATGTCAATCCATGGCCTCCTCTACTGTCGAGATGAAGCTACACTCAGGTTGGAGGAACACCACCTTATATTCCGTCTGGGTAGCCTCCAACCTTATGGCATGAACATTGATTTCTCTAATTTCCGTTAATGCCCCTCCTCCCCTTCTTACCCCATCCCTAATTTATTTTTTTCTCTCTCTTTCCCTCTCACAATAACTCCTTGCCTGCTCTCCATCTTCCTCTGGTGCTCCCCTCCCCCTTTCTTTCTTCCAAGGCCTTCCGTCCCATGATACTCCCCCTTCTCCAGCCTTGTATCCCTTTTGCCAATCAACTTCCCAGCTCTTGGCTTCATCCCTCCCCCTCCTGTCTTCTCTTATCATTTTGTGTCTCCCCCTCCCCGTCCCAAATCTCTTACTATCTCTTTTTTCAGTTAGTCCTGACGAAGGGTCTCAACCCAAAACATCGACTGTACTTCTTCCTATAGATGCTGCCTGGCCTGCTGCGTTCCACCAGCATTTTGTGTGTGTTACTGTAATACCTAGTTTTTTTTTATAAACATTAAAATGATTGCATTTTCGTTATTTTTTCTAAATTTTATGTACAACAGTAGTACACATTTACATAACAGTAAGTGTATGATCCTATATGTTACATGGGGATACAGGAGTAATGACATAATTAAGGCAGGTGGTGAAGAATACAACTAGTATGATTACCTTCATTGCATAAAGCACTGTGTATGGGAGTTGGGACCTCACATTACACTGTACATGGTGTTGGTGAGATCACATTTTAGTGTGTGCAATTCTGGTTACTATACAGGATTCAGATTTGTTTATCACATTACACTGAAAAATACAGTGAAATGTGGAGTTAGTGTTAACAACCAACACACCCAAGGTGGTACTAGGGGCAGCCTGCAAGTGGCACCACACATTCTCACACCAACAAAGCATGCCCACAATGTTCAGCAGAACAATACAAGCAGCAACAATAACAACAGAACCAAACAAGACGAAACGACAAAGCAAGCCCCTTTCCCATTCTTCCACCAACACATCCCCTCTCACACACAAAAACAGGCCTCCACTGTAAATAGACCACCTCCAGACCACCAGTCCGGAGAATCCAGAAGGAAGGATGTCCATAAGCTGGAAAGGGCATAGGAAAGATTCACCAAGACTGGAGAACCTGAGATACAAGGACAGACTTATAGTGCTATCCAAATCATGAGGGGCAGAGACTGGGGTGAATGATCAGTTTATTTTCCCAAGGGTAGGGGAGTGTAGACTACTAGAGGGCAGAGGTTTAAGGGAAAGGGGACACGAAGGGAAACATTTCACTCAGAGGGTGGTGGGCATATGGAACAAGCTGCCAGAGGAAGCTGTAGAGATGGTAATTAGTAAGAAATGCAAAATTCTTTGAAAGATACCAGCTTGAAGATGGTCCCAGATATAAGGGTTAAAGCAATTAGAAGTAGTGTGAACACAAGATCAGTATGTATGTGATTTCAAAATATGCCTGAACCAGAAGCCAATGGAGGCCAGTGAAATGGTGTAAACATGATGGAGGTTAAGATAAAGGGAGCAACATCTGAATATGTTCCTACTGGGATAAACAGAAGATGGAGCACAGGGGGAAGTCAAAAAGCATTAAAAATATCAAGATAGGACGCAACAGAATGAGAGTTTTAGTGACATATGTATTAAGATTGAGGTACAGATGGGTGATGTTTTGGAGGTGAACGGCTTGGGATGGAAAGGATATATGGACAGAACTGTTGGGTCTTTCTGAGCAGAAAGTTAATAACTTTCTGCACTTCCACTCAAACACAGAAATTCAAAACGTAGAGGTTGATCCTGGCTGCTCTCTGCTAGATTGACACTTGGTATCTGCACACTCATTCATTTCACTGGGGTATACAAGCAAGAAATCTGTTTTCCTTTGATTGTTTAATTATTCACAAGATACTCAGAAACACTTAGAAGGCAATGCTGAAGGATGCAGGTGTCCAAGGCTTCCAAAGAAGTTTTATTTCTGAAGATTTGGCAGCATATGCAGAAAGAGAGAGTGAGTCATTAAAAATTGGGCTAAGGTTCTTGATTAAATGGAAGAGAATTACTTCACACAGTTGTGGGAATTTGAAAAGAAATTTACTTGTACGTATCAACAAAGAAAAGGAATAATGCTGAAAATTTATTGCTCACTTCTCTAATTTACTGGGGAAATTCCATTGGTCCTAAGAATAGATACGCAAATCATTATCTGTACTATGGCAAAACAGACAAATGAAATTATGCAAAAAGCAGCTTTGAAGGCATGTTGTATATAAACCACAAATAACATTTACATTTTAAAGAAGAAATTATGTAATATAAATGAGTAGTATTATAAAACACATCTCTAAATTAGTACAGATGCGTTTCACACAAAATGTTTATATCTACCCTGTGCAAATATTGTACTTACCATCAATGACTTAAAGAATTTGTGCAGGTACACCAACTGGATGCAACCCAGTTGCAAAGTGACTTCCCCATCTACATTTGACATATCAAGATAGGCCTCTCCTTCTGTAGCTTTACTGCACAAAACTATCCTGAAGCTGAAGACTTCATCTCCAATGATGGACACAACCTAAAATAATGGTATAAGCTTATTCTTTATATCTGTGTGAATTCATATTGAACAATTTCATTAACTCAATTCATTTCTTATTAAACATTTAAAATCGGAGGGAAACAAGTAAACCAGGAATTATATGCAAAACAGTCCAAATTATAAACCTTGAGAAAATTATACAGACTTAACAAGATGAAAAGTCTGTCCTCTCCTTAGAGACATTCTTTCACAGTTAAAGAATTAAGACTACAATCTATTTCCCACAACCCCTGTACAGTTGGCAAGTTATGCATACTGAAAAGCAAAAAAGACTGCAGATATTGGAAACCTGAAATAAGATTTAAAAAAATAATGGAAATACCCTCAAAACTGGGGTCTGTCTGGCAACTGTGCAAGAAAGGCATGCTGTGCTGTGATTCAAATGCAGAGAGAATGACATTATCAGTCTTGCAATGCTCTCATCTAACAATGACAATGTGATTTGTTGAAAACCATGATTTTTATGGCATCAAATGGTTGGGTCCCTTTTTCTATCCTCCATGCACTGGAAAATCTCTCAAATCTTACCAGATTTACACTCAGTCATGGTTCAAACACGCATCCGTACACACGTATGATGAATGCACTTCTCCACTACACATATGTAACAAGAAAAATTACACAGAGCGATTCAAGATTATTCCTTAAAAGGCTCAAACGAACATATGGAATTACTATTGACCCTGATCAATAATAACTGGATGGCATTTGGCAACATTTAGTGACATCAAATTCTGTTACCATATTGATCACATTGTTGAACCAGGAGAAGGGTCACAGAATTATACAGCACAGAAATTGGCCTATGTTGCCCTTAAGGCATTTATCTGACTTTGTTCGGTCTACGCTCTAATTGATTTGTTTGTAACTATTTTCTAATTAAAGTTAAAGGTTGATAAATATGTTACAGTTTAGCAAAGGAAAATTCATTGTCTGTGGTATATCGCGGCATGTGATGACATCACCTACGGTTTCACCACGTCTTGTGTGTAACTTCCGGTTTGGGAAGGTGAAAAGGTGGGTGCCATGCGTGCAGCATGATCGTGAAGAGCTCTGAATCTACCCACAAAGAAACATTACAGAAGCAACGCCGTAAGTTCGTAAGAAAGTATTTGAAGTAAAAATATTAACGCGGTTTCTGTTAGCGCGCATGTCAGCTATTCAATTTCAAACTCGGGGTGGGCTCGGGCCCGGCAGCGGTTTGACGTGACCCCCTCGCCCGATACTCGGGGCGGCTGGAGACACTCGCTAAAAGAAGAGAGCGCGCGTGGTCTCCAGAATGAAACAGACGCTGCATATGTTTGTATTTTTTTTATCAACAGTTTTCGCCATGTGATGATAATGTGGAAGAGTGAACAGTAAATGGTTAACCTTACTACGACTGTCTTCATTGACTCCGGTTTAACTTGCTGTTTAGTCAGAGTTTCAACACACTGCACGAAAACACTACAGTGAAAAGGCGGAATCATTAGATGTTTCGACAAGTGGTACGATGGCTTCGCGATCAAGCACCAAGTCACCCAACATCTCATAATTACCTGGGCCTGATGTAGAAGATGCACGGTGATGGCATCTGGCAATGTTCAGTGAACTGTTTACACATTTAATAAACATGCATTGAAAATGTGGTTGAATGATGCCACAATGATAACTTCTCACTCAACGTCAGCAAAAACAAAGTACCAATTATTGGCAACAGGAGAAAGAAACCGGAGATCTATGAGCTAGCCCTCATTAAGGAATTGGGGGTGGAGTGAGTCTGTAACTTTAAATTTCTTAGTATTATCATATCAGAGGATCCAACCTGGGAGCAGCATGCAAGTACTATTACAAACAAGGCACAACAGTGCCTCTACTTTCTTAGAAGTTTTGGCAAATTTGTCATCTAAAACTTTATTTAAATAGATGCACAGTGGAGAGTGTCCTGACTGGTTACATCGCAGCCTAGGAAGGAAACACCCATGCCCAAGAACAGAAAAGCCTATATAAAAAAAGAGGTGTATACAGCCCAGTCCATCACAGGAAAAGCCCTCCCCAACACTAAGAACATCTACAAGGATGCTGCCACAAGAAAGCAGCATCCATCATCAAGGAACCCCACCATCCAGCAATGCTGTCTGCTTGCTGCTGCCATTAGAAAGGACGGATAATAGCCTTAGGTCCCAACACCACCAGGTTTCAAAAATGGTCATTACCCTTTAGCCGTCATGCTCCTGAACTAGCGTGGATAACTTCAATCACCTCCAGTCTAAACTGATTCCACAACCTACAGACTCACTTTCAAGGACTCTACAACTCACGTTCTCAGTATTTTTTTTTGTATTTGCGCAAGTTGTCTTCTTTTACACATTGGTTGCTTGTCAGAACCCTGGCAGGATGAACCCTGGGTGCCCTCCCAAGACTATGGTCAACACGCTCCTTGAAGACAGCGGCGCGGCTAATGTAGATGAACTGAACACACTGATGAGGGAGAGGGAGAAGTGGAGAGCCGTCATCGAGCCCGACGCCAGCCCCCTAGGCCTGAGTCGACGTAGTAGTAGTAGTGTTTGTTAGTCTTTGTGTGTAGCTTTTCACTGATTCTATTGTATTTCTTTGTTCTAATGTGAATGCCTGCAAGAAAATGAATCTCAGGGTAGTATACGTACATATATACGTACTTCAATAATAAATTTATTTTGAACTTTGAAATTTCAGAGGCCAAAAGATCCAAGAGCTCTCAAACAGTCTCAACCTAACATCCCAATTACTGTCAGCCTTGGACAGGTTGCAAACCACTCCATTCCCCATCAAAGCAGGAACTGTAATTCAAAGGCAATTAGAACAACTTACAGAAAATTGAATACTTCAAACAGAAATATATTTAAATTAGTTGAAACCTATCAAAACAGACCACGGAAAAAAAGATTTCTTCTTACCTCCTGACCACCTAGCCAGTAATCCCTACTGAAAGGAACGGGAACTGAACCTATGCCAGTTCCTCACATTAGACTCCAGACTCCAGGCCCCAGTGCGGCATATGCACCACAGGCCATAAAGTACAGGATTCAGAATTGCAGTATGGAAGCTGAAGAACACGAATGACGCAACAGTTTGGCTCATAACCTTCCAAGATAAATGGCTCACCTGACATTTTCACTCTCTCAGTGCTGCAGACGTTCCCACCTGCATCAAAAGGGCAACAATCCCACCAGTGTCCAAGAAGAGCCAGGTGAGCTGCCTCAATAACTATTGTCCAAAGGCACTCAGATCTATTGCATGATGAAGTGCTTTGAGAGTTGGCCATGGCTAGAATCAACTCCTACCCAAGCAAGGACCTAGACACACTGCAAATTGCCTATCGCCACAATAAGTCAACATGGTTGCAATCTCACTGGCCCTCGCTTAGCCTTGGATCTCTTGGGCAATAGCAGTTTATTAATAACAGCTCAGCATTCAACACTATCATCCACTCAGTTCTAAAAATCAACAAGCTCCAAACCCTGGGTCTCTGTTCCTACTTTTGTAACTGCATCCTTCACTTCCTCTCCAAGAGACAGATCGGAAGTAATATCTCCTCCTCACTGTTATCAACAATGGCGCATCTCAAAGATGCATACTTAACCCACTGCTCTACTTTCTCTACACCCACGTCTGGCTGGCTGGGCAGAGCTCAATACCATCAATAAATTTGCCAACAACACAACCTTTGATGGCAGAATTTCAGATGGTGACGAGGAGGCATACAGGAATGAGATAGATCAGTTGGTGGCATGGTATCTTGCACTCAACATCAGTAAAGCCAAGGAAGTGATTGTAGTCTTCAGGAAGGGGAAGTCAATGGAACACACACCATTCCTCATCAAGGGATCAGCAGTGGAAAGGGTGAACAGTATCAAGATCTTGGGTGTCAACATCTCTGAATATCTATCCTGAGTCCATCATTTTGATGCAATTACAAAGAAAGCACACCAGCGACGATATTTCATTAGGACCTTGAGCAGAATTGGTATGTCACCAAAGACACTTGCAAATTTCTACAGATGTATCATGGAGAGCATTCTAACTGGTTGCATCACCATCTGTTAAGAAGGGTCCACTACTCAAGATTGGAAAAGGTTGCAAAAAGTTGTAAACTCGGCCAGCTCCATCATGGGTACTAAATTCCCCAGTATCCAGGACACCTTCAAAAGGCGATGTCTTAAAAAAGGTGGCATCAATCATTAAGGACTGCCATCGCCCAGGTAATGTCCTCTTCTCATTGCTACCATCAAGGAGGAGGTACAGGAGTCTGAAGCCACATATTCAACATTTCAGGATCAACTTCTTTCTCTCTGCCATCAGATTTCTGAATGGACAATGAACCCATGAACACAACTTCAGTATTTTCCCCTGTTTTTGCACTACTTACTTAATTCTTTTTATATATGCTTTTTATTGTAATTTATAGCTTTTATTATGTATTGCATTGTACTGCTACTGCAAAACAACAAATTTCACAACATATGCCAGTGATACCAAACCTGAGTTTGATTTTGATTCATCGTGATGCTACTAATTGGTTAAAATTGGCCTGCATGAAAACTTTGGCTGGCAAGCAAAATAACTGAGCAACTTTCTACAAATAATCAAAGAAAAATATGTATTTAATCTGTATGCATTATTACCACTAATACAGTCCCCTTTAGCCAGCATTCTGGAACTACATCATTACATACTATTTAGAATGGCTCACCTCTTTATGAAGAGTCCTTGGGCCAACATCTGTTAAAATAACATCTTTCAGTCTGGCAAAAACTTCTGTCCGTTCTGGCTGCATGGTTACAGATGCATCCATACCTGCAACATTTTTTGAGAACAAATTGTGGCAATCATTTGTTTTGGGACAAACTATAGAATTATGTAATAGAAAGAAACCTTTTGACCATCAAATCTGACTCCACAACCAGCAATTAACTAACTCTGAGTTAACATGACAGCGCAGTGCAATTTGGTACTTGTGCTTTCTTGCAAATGTAAGTTTCTCTAGAATAGTCATCTACTCGCATTTGATACGTGCCACATCTGTGGCATAGCACCTTTCATCAATACAATAAGTTTTTATTCTACTTCAACCTTCTTGAAACTCTGATCCAAGCTGCAAACAGGGACAAACTGATTCTTCTCAGCAATTTCCAACACCAGCTATGAAAACATCATGAACCTCTAGAAAGGTACAATTAACAGAGTTGGGAAGAGGCAAATCTAATGCAATCAGTTCCTGAGAGAATACTTAGGACATAGTCTTCCCATTAACCTTATTAGTTAACTGACAATTTTCCCTGGAATTCCATTAAAACTCAAGGTTGAAAACAACCATAGGCCAAGATTTAGCAAAACAATTCTGCTCTACAGAGCAGAAAGAGTGCAGGAGATGAAGTAACTAACCAACAACCTTGACACACAAGGATTCTTCAGGTGTTCTCAGGACTTTCTATCTCCAAAAACCCCAGGTCTCCCCCTCTGAGTGACAAAAATGGAGGAACTTTTTAATGTGTGAGGCATCGAGCACTTACTTAAATACTTGCTTTAGAGATTTCTTCAACTGAAGCTTGAGGGGAGCATTAATGAAATCATTTTTGATATAGTGCTTGGTCTTAGGATCAAAAGCTTAACTTGGCTTTGTTTACCTTGTATTTTGATGTCAGCAATGCTGGACTTGTCGTCACGGACAAATATGTTCAATGCCCCCAGCTCAGCAGAAAATTTCAAGTCAAATATATCAAAATCTGCATCTACAGGTACTGAATAGAAAAATATTCTTTTGGTTAATAATCTGAAAAGACAGCGCTAAGAAAAACAAATATTGATATCCAAATTACAAATTTTGTTTACACTGCACATAACTGACAGTTGGTTAGCCACAACTACAGATTTGCTTTTAGCTCTAGTCACCAAGTTTAGCAAGTACAGCAGGTTCTTGAGTGTGTAAGAGGAGAACACTTCAAAGAATGGTTCCAAATAAGGCATTTTAGCCTCAAGGTTAAATTGGTGAAGCTGTTTTCTTAATGCAAATGATGATCACCTGGAACCTCATTGCCCACGAGGGTGATTAATGCAAAGACAATCAACGTGTACTAGGCTTCCAGGATGGAACAGGTTTAGGACTGACTAGGCTGCTCTGCAGAGAGCTGCCATGCAGTTGTTTGGCCGAATGGCTGCATCCTGTGCAGTGACAACTATAACATCGATAGCAAAGATAACAAGGTGTAAATTTGTTTGTTTCTAAATGTTTTACAAAATTGAGCTTGCAGTAACGTGATGACCACCAGACATACTGTAAACTGTGCAGAACATCAAACTATGAAAATGTCAAAGCTTGAGTTCACAGCCATGTTCAGCAAACATCATTGAATGTTGAATGGCTGGTAGTGAAAGGAACTCTACCAAGTACAGAAATAGAAGAGATATTTCTAATTCTCACAGCTCCGAAAAACACCAACAATCCCTTGCCTGTAAGTACTACAGCAATGGGCAAAAACAGACAGAATAAATTTTTTTAAAGACAATGCCTTGAATATACATTAAATGGAATTTCAGATAATTCAAGCTGTAATTATACAGTGCAGCTCTCATCCCAGTTTCAGCACATTCACATTTGTTTGGCATCTATTTGTTTGATGAGAGGGGGAATGGCCATACAAATTTTGCCTCAATTTATAACATAGGTCACCATTTGATGAAGTACATTTTCCTAATATTTTATTCTAAAAGTAATTGAAATAACACACCATAAAGTTAGGAACAAGAAGTAACTGAACGGGAACTGACTGCAAATGCAATTCTGCTTATGAATCACTGTACTGCCAAGTAAAACTGTTACTGTACATATCATAATCCCACAAAAGGGAAGACCACATACATCACAGCAAAAGGTTAGAACGATCGTTTTGCTGAACACATACACTCTGTCCGCCACAGAAAGCAGGATCTCCCAGTGGCCACACATTTTAATTCCACATTCCATTCTGATATGTCTATCCACGGTCTCCTCTACTGTAAAGATGAAGCCACACTCAGGTTGGAGGAACACCTTATATTCCGTCTGGGTAGCCTCCAACCTGATGGCATGAACATTGACTTCCCAAACTTTCGCTAATGCCCCACCTCCCCCTCGTACCCCATCTGTTATTTATTTATATACACACATTCTTTTTCTCTCTCTCCTTTTTCTCCCTCTGTCCCTCTCACTATACCCCTTGCCCGTCCTCTGGGTTTTTCCCCCTCTCCCCCTTTTCCTTCTCCCTGGGCCTCTTGTCCCATGATCCTCTCATATCTCTTTTGCCAATCAACAGTCCAGCTCTTGGCTCCATCCCTCCCCCTCCTGTCTTCTCCTATCATTTTGGATCTCCCTCTCCCCCTCACACTTTCAAATCTCTTACTAGCTCTTCCTTTAGTTAGTCCTGACGAAGGGTCTCAGCCCGAAACGTCGACTGTACCTCTTCCTAGAGATGCTGCCTGGCCTGCTGCGTTCACCAGCAACTTTGATGTGTGTTGCTTGAAACAATCCAAGGCCAATTTTCACAAATGCAAGAGGTAAACTGAAAATTCAGTACAAACAAAATTAGCTTTTCCTTATTAATAACCTACCTGTTTTTGTCAAAGTTTCCTTTGCGTGAGCTTCTGCGCTCATCTTTGCTTCATGACCTTCTGCAATATTTTTTGATGGGAACACACCTGCCATGAAGTTGACCGTTGAAAGCAAAGCTTGTGAGTGCAGGATCAGGTCAAGAGAAGAGAAAGCAATCTAATGTCAAAATTCAAAAAAAAATCATTTTTTAGTCAATCCCACTCAATGCACAACTTCATTATAGTGCAAATGAGAAATTAAGAGCAAACATTTGTGAACAGATGCTTTAAAAACAGAGTCAGGGTAACGTGGGAAAAGTAAATTGCTTCTGTTTGCATTAAAAATTCTTCACATTTAAACATGGGTTTAGAATTGACATGAAGCCTAGAAATGCTTGTTGAGCCTGGAAACATATAGAGTCAGAGCAATAGAACTAAAGGCTCCACATCTGAAGCAACAGTATGGCAACAGATGTTTAAAACTGCTGACCTGTTGTAGAATTCTAGCAATTTCTATTTTTATTCTGCACCTAAAAGTTTTCAACATTAAATACTTGTCTCAGTGACTCCGTCTCAGCTCCAGCAACTCAGGTTCAACTCTGACTTCCATGCAAACACGACACAGGTAGCACCAATTGCCCCTGGGCTATATGGTTACTCCCAGGTGCACCAGTTTCCTCCCACATTCCAAACATCTGCTGATTGTTAGGTTATTTGGCAACAATAAGTTGCCCTTAGTAGCATAAGTGGAAGGAATATCATGGAGAGATGATGAGAGAACATATTGCAGTGATTGGATTGGTGGAATTCCTCTGACAGCCAGCATACACTCAATGGACTGATTGTATTTCCTTACAGCACAAAGGAAGCCAAAGGTTTCAATTAGCTAGTTTGGTGGTGGGGGGGGGGTGGGGTGGAAAGAGAACCTGAGGGTAGAATGAGAAGGGAGAAAATCCAAGCAGGAAGCAGAAGGCAGAAGCTAAGGTGAAGGGGTATTTAGCAAATAAAAGGAAGGAAGTAACAACACAATCAGAGGGCATCAGGAAAGCACCAGCATATAGAGTCAAGAGAAATGAAAAATAATAAAATTAAGGATCCATATTTGAAGGCACGCAGCATTTTGTTACAAGATACAAAAGTTAATAACTTCAACAGAAATAAATGGTTCAAAATGATAGCTCTGGCTGACACATGGTTGAAAAGTTAATGATGGGGACGACTGAATATTGTGGAAGAAAGGAAAATGGATACGATCACTCCAGTGATGAGGAATGATACTGGCAACATGTTGAAGCAGTGTGTTGGGAAGAAGAAACAGGTTAGCATCCTTAATAGTAGTAGTACTTCGGCTGCCTAACAGCAGGACAGAATATGAATCAAGTAGCAACTGAAACTTTTAGAAAAGTACACCAATAATTATGGTCCATTATAATTACCATACAGATGAGACCATTCGATTTGGGATCTTTGAAGTACCAGTTCAAAAGTGTGTACTTAAATTGGTTTCTTAAAACCAGGGCACAGGGTTGTTCAGATCTGACATTATGCAGAGAGGTGGGACCAATTAATGATCTCAGTGTAGAGCTCAAGAAAAGGAAAATTTACGGATGCATCAAAAAGAAAGAAAAGAATCCTATGTTGCAAAACTTCGTGCTCCGCCAGAGGTTTGATAAACTTTTATAATCTTACAAACAATGACAAAAATATTGGGGAAAGATACAATAAACTAGTGAACAACAAAAATTTCAAATTTACACTATTTTAAGTTGTATGACTTTTTAATAAAAAGCATCTACAAAGAAGGCAGCCATCTGTAAAAGATGGTGACAGTATTCTCAGCTGCATCAGTTACATTTCCTGCATTTTGCTCTTGCCTATGACTTTGCACTCAGAACACAGATAGGGTTTTCCTTGTCTCCAGGTCCAATCCAATTGTGACCAACTCCAGACACAGCTCCTCCTAGACTTTCATAGCTCCAAATGGACCACTCCCTCAATCACTCTCTGGCTCATTCCTCCACTTACACTAGCCACTCCCAAACCACTCGATGGAGGTGCCGAAGTGGGCGTAGGTTGGTCATCACCGGAAGGGAAGACGCCAGGGTGGATTTCATGCTAGACTAAAGTGATAGAGTACTCAACCATCTCTCCTCATGTTTGCTAATGTACAGTGATTGGAGAGGAAGATAGAAGACCCAAGGGCAAGAATGCTGTATCAGAGGGAAATGCTTTTCTATTTCACTGAGACATGGCTCACCCCGAGCATGGAACTCCAGCCCAAGGAGTTCTCAATCCACCAACTGGACAGAACTGCTGCTAGAGGCAGTGGGGTATGTTTCATGATAAACTTATTGTAGTAGTCAGATGTAGTGGTCATCTTACTCTCGGTCTCCCAACCTGGAATATCTAATGATAAAGTGCCAACCATTCTACTTACCAAGAGAGTTCTCCACAGTGAACCTGACCGCAGTTTACATATTGCCAAAGGCAGATGCCCAACAAGCCCTCAACGTACTGAGTGCCATGATTAACAAACAAAAAACAGCCTACCCTGATGCCTTTCACATCCTTACCGGGGGACTTGTATGAGGCTAGTTTGAAGAAATCATATGAGGTTAGTTTGAAGAAATCACTGCTCATCAGCACATCACCTGCAGCACCAGAGGACCCCACACACTCAACGACTGCTACACCACCATTAAGAATGCCTACCATTACATTGCAAGACCATATTAAAGGAAATCTAATCATTTGGCTATCTTCTTTCTACCTGCATACAGGCAGACGCTGAAGAGAAAGGCACCAGAGGTAATAACAAAGAGGTGGTCATAGGAGGGAGAGGAGCACTTATGGGATTGCTTCAAGTCAATAGACTCGGCCATGTTAAAAGACTCATCGGAGGACCTGAATGAACTTTAATTATTTCTTTATTGGTCTGGCGACTTCACTACTATCGCTGCTTATCCAGCCCTTTTCTCAAACTTTAGGTCTAGTACTGTCCCTTGTCTTGGACTATCTATGTACTGGCTCATATAAAGCACTCCGAAACACAGTATAAAAGTTCTGCTTCTCCTTGCCTACATATTTCATGCTATGGCAATCCACATTAATGTTGAGATGTTGAAATCCATTATTACTTTCAGTCTATTTTCACAAATCTCCGTGATTTATCTACTCCTCAGTTTCCCACTGACTGTTCAGACACTTGTAGAATACCCTAAAGTGTTCACCCCTTTTTGTTTCCATGCTCCACACTTATGGCTTCATTTGAAAATCCTCCGAGCATGCCCCACAGCCGTTTGCAATACTGAACTCTTTAATTAATATTGCAGTAACTTTATGACTCAAATTTGCTGTTCTCTTAGAATTCTTCTAAATAATTCCACTGACACTTTTACATCCATCCTTGAACTGATAGAACTAAGTTATTGCATTTCAGAGATAATGTGCTTGCTTGGAGCTACAGACGTGGGGTAGGACTTGAACCCCCAATCTCCTTACACAAGGCAGCGTGGTTGCCAATCTTCCATTTACCAGCATCCATGTTATTTTAAACACAAGAGATTCTGCAGATGCTGGTGTGACAAAAGACCAAGTTATCAGAAGATTGATGCTAATGAGAGAGATAAGTGAGACAATGGAGCAGCATTCGGAAATGTTAATGAGAGACGAGAGAGATTAACGAAAAGAGACACAGTTCCGAGTATTGTCAGACCGGTTGCTTTGAACTTGAACTGTTTGAAGTTTGATGGACAGGCGATACCCCAGCAGGGGGATAAAAGGAACAGGTTCGCTAAGGCAAGACAGACACCACGAGATCACGAGATAACGAGACCCTGGAAGTGCAGTGTGCCCCCACAAGTTGGTGAGAGTTTTGGAGGTCTGGTCGCGGGACCGATCATAGACGCACAGGGTGAACAGGTACGATCAGCGGGAACCTGTTGTGTGTGTCCGCCCTTACCTGGGTGCCGGGTTCACCGCGGAAGGGCGATCATATCCGGAATGGAGGGGTCACAGTCGGTGACCTCAGTAGACAGTAAAAGGGCTCGCCCGAAAGCTAACTGCGAGGAACATCAAAGGTCTGTTCTGAATCAGGAAATTTGCATATTCGCTCTCTCTCTCTCTCCAATGGCACAACAGCGATTACTGCGAACTGTATTAAGCTGAACTGAACTCTGCGTCACTTGAGACTGATCATTTTACCCCTAGACTGCGATAGAGCTTGATTGATTCCTATTATCCTAGTTCTGTGTACGTTTGTTTTACCATTGCTAACCTGTTGCATTTATATCCTTACTATTAGAGTACTGTGTTACTTATTTCTTTAATAAAACTTTCTTAGTTCCAGTAATCCAGACTCCAACTAAGCAGTCCATTTCTGCTGGTTTGGCAACCCAGTTACGGGGTACGTAACACTGGAAATCCAGAGCAACAGACACAAAATGCTGAAAGAACTCAACAGGGCCGGCAGCATCTATGAAAATTAATATAAACAGTCAATGTTTTGGGCTAAAACCCTCATTAGGACATATTTAATTTGTTTATTGGCTCTTTATTAATAAATTATGCTATAGAATGAATATCTGGTGGAAGAAGCAGTGAAATGCAGGCAAACATGTCATAAAATCAGTATGTTGTAAGTTGAAGATAGGCTAAGAGGTAGAAAAAACAGAGGATGTCTACAATAGGAAGGAAATCAAAACCATGCAGGTAACATAATGTATGATCCCAGTGATTAGAGAGAGAACTGAAACACGTTGGAACTAAAAAATGCACAACTCCTTGTAGTTTGTTATAGAAGTTGCTAGGAATCTGAAAATAAAAACTGGAAAAATCCAGCAAATCTGCCAGCATCTGTGGAAACTTGGGCAGAGTCTTCAAGAGAGGAAAAGCAATAAACAGTTTCGCATTCAATCCATTTTGAATATCCTGTACTTACAATCATCTTTTGCTCAGTACCATCATAAGTAGTTTTGAAATGTGGTCCATTTCGATCTGCCTGCAATTAAAAATATCACTGATTACAAAGTTATAATGTTAAAATTAAAAAATATACACAGTTCTAGTAACCAGTCCTATTCATTTGTTTATTTGCTCACCACTCTTCAAACATTATAATTTACACTTTTCTTCATGTGTATCCTTTCCACAATTTACAACCTGGGAGAATTTATCTAAAAAAATGTCTATCGATACTGACATTTTTTTTGGGTAGACTACTTAGAGAGCCGTGAATTCAGCACTCGCCACTGTCAGTGGGTGCTAACAATTTTCCAACTTTCTTTCTAAATTTTGAAAGGATTATACTTCAGAAAGACTTTTTTTAAACTGTAGGTGCCAGAAATCTGTAATAAGGAGAAAATGGTGAAGGTGCTCAGCAAGTCAAACAGCTTCTAAAGAAAGAGAAACATGCTCTTAAATTTACCTCAGAATTAATGAACACATATAATGTGCACGGGGGGAGATGAATGGATGGAACAAAGAGGATGTCTGTAATGGGATGGACATCAAATCAGATCTGCCCAGATACACCTTAATTCTCCATCGCAATGTGACCTCTGCTTTTGACCTCAGCATTGTTTAATTTAATCTCAAAGAACAACTCCTCATTTTCAACTAGGAATCCTGCAACACTGGGGACAACAATTTCAGATAATCAGCCTTTCCTGTTTGTGTGGAACTGACGAGGTCTGGTGGGAGATTACAGCCCTATTTCGGAAGCCGTTTTATTCTGTCCAAGACGTGACCTGATTTGCTGAGGATTCCCACCATTCTCTTTTACTTCAGATTTCCAGCAAAGCTGGTTTCAACACCACTGCTTTTCATCTTCCTTTACTCTCTAATCCCTTCCTAGTTTTCCTCCAACATATCAATCTTTATTAACAAGCATCCTTCACCATATCTAAGATGGCATCAGCAGTAAATATTACCAAGGCAATTTTGGCCTCTATCCAATCACATACATTCCTTTCACTGCTCCCTTCTCTTAAAATTAAAACAGGTGTTGTTTTGCAATTTTCCAACTCTGATATAAAGCCAACGATCTTTTCACAGTTGATGTCCAGCCTGCTCAGTATCTCCAGCATTTTCTGCTTTCAAGCATTAGTCATAGTCATATTTTATTGATCCTGGGGGAAACTGGTTAAATTACATGAAGTAGTTAGGTTCAACTCAGTCATTGTTAAGAGTAAAACTTCATTGTCACCAATATTACCGGCTGCTATTAACCAAAATGCATTTTCTTACTGCAGTTAGCTACCATGTATAAAAAAAATTATCATGTATGAACCACTACCTTGATATATTGCACTTCTAGAAGATCCGCTCCAGGATTGTCTGAAGAACTGATCAAATTAAGTGGTTTGTTATTTGAATCTGCAACAAAATAAGCAGCAGGTATTACTCTGAGAACATCTGGCTAGATTTCATGTGCGGATGTAATTTCAAACAATGAGAATAAAGCTAGGCAATTGCATAAAAATCTAATAAAATTTATCAACATAAAATAGTTAAAAATATTAAAACGCTGATTCTTAAACAGTACAACTTTTTTTTTAACAAGTTCAACCAACATCACTGGAGCACTGAAATTTCTCCAAGGTTTCAAAAGGCAAGACTTAGAATAACAACAGACCTAATGTGAGCAAGTAGGACTAGTGTAAATGGGCCAAAAGGTCTGCACGGATAGAGTGCGTAACGCTACGATATATGGACCTTAGAGTCATAGAGTCTAAGAGTTCTACTTTTGTTCACTACCATCAGTTATTACATTAGCTAAAACATCATGTGGTACAATTTGCATGCAGCTCACGAGCATGGAGAGGCTGCATAGCCAAAATGGCCAAATCATATCAAACTGGTAAGAGACTGCAGTATCCTGCAGTCTCTGTCAGCACAAAGAGTAGGTGCAACCTGTCCCCAGTGTTACCCTACACGCACTCTGCCAGACAGGGTGCAGCCTCTTGCTGCACAGCTCAATGCTGTTCGACTGAGCCAGAGAAGTACAACACAGGCAGCTTTTCATATAAACTTGTCGGGTGATTCATTTCTGGGCAAACGCCAGTGGCCAGGTATTCATGCCAGGTTCCTGTGTGATGCCTTATAAAGTACATGAAGCTGAGCATGTTCCTGTGAACATCCGGGTCTCCAGCAATAAAAGAACAATAAAAAAATCAGCACTCTGAAGCATTGTGCTTGATGGGACAGCAGTGGTGTTTCCAGCATCTGTGTTCCACCACCAAAGCTTCCAGGGAAGAGAAATGTTGAAGGTAGAAAGAACTCAAATGAGGTGAAAGCACAAAGGATTAAATTTAACTTTAAAAGTCTTAACTTTGTGGAATACATATATCTAAATTTAACAAGAATTATTTATCTTCCAGAACGGCTAAATTCCAGGCCCTGGAAAAAAATCAGTGAATTGTTACTTTCACCCTGCCCTCAAGTTTACCTGGTCCATTTCCGACACCTCCCTCCCCTTTCTAGATCTTTCTGTCTCTGTCTCTGGAGACACTGATGTCTACTATAAGCCTACTGACTCTCACAGCTATCTGGACTATTCCTCTTCTCACCCTGTCTCTTGCAAATACGCCATCCCCTTCTCGCAATTCCTCCGTCTCCGCCGCATCTGCTCTCAGGATGAGGCTTTTCATTCTAGGACGAGGGAGATGTCTTCATTTTTTAAAGAAAGGGGCTTCCCTTCCTCCACTATCAACTCTGCTCTTAAACGCATCTCCCCCATTTCACGTACATCTGCTCTCACTCCATCCTCCCACCACCCCACTAGGAATAGGGTTCCCCTGGTCCTCACCTACCACCCCACCAGCCTCCGGGTCCAACATATTATTCTCCGTAACTTCCGCCACCTCCAACGGGATCCCACCACTAAGCACATCTTTCCCTCCCCCCGCCCTGCATTCCGCAGGGATCGCTCCCTACACAACTCCCTTGTCCATTCGTCCCCCCCATCCCTCCCCACTGATCTCCCTCCTGGCACTTATCCGTGTAAGCGGAACAAGTGCTACACATGCCCTTACACTTCCTCCCTTACCACCATTCAGGGCCCCAAACAGTCCTTCCAGGTGAGGCATCACTTCACCTGTGAGTCGACTGGGGTGATATACTGCGTCCGGTGCTCCCGATGTGGCCTTTTATATATTGGTGAGACCCGACGCAGACTGGGAGACCGCTTTGCTGAACATCTACGCTCTGTCCGCCAGAGAAAGCAGGATCTCCCAGTGGCCACACATTTTAATTCCACATCCCATTCCCATTCTGACATGTCTATCCACGGCCTCCTCTACTGTAAAGATGAAGCCACACTCAGGTTGGAGGAACAACACCTTATATTCCGTCTGGGTAGCCTCCAACCTGATGGCATGAACATTGACTTCTCTAACTTCCGCTAGGCCCCACCTCCCCCTCGTACCCCAGCTGTTACTCATTTTTATGCACACATTCTTTCTCTCACTCTCCTTTTTCTCCCTCTGTCCCTCTGAATATACCTCTTGCCCATCCTCTGGGTCACCCCCCCCCCCCCGCCTGTCTTTCTTCCCGGACCTCCTGTCCCATGATCCTCTCGTATCCCCTTTTGCCTATCACCTGTCCAGCTCTCGGCTCTATCCCTCCCCCTCCTGTCTTCTCCTATCATTTTGCATCTCCCCCTCCCCCTCCAGCTTTCAAATCCCTTACTCACTCTTCCTTCAGTTAGTCCTGACGAAGGGTCTCGGCCTGAAACGTCGACTGCGCCTCTTCCTATAGATGCTGCCTGGCCTGCTGCGTTCACCAGCAACTTTGATGTGTGTTGCTTGAATTTCCAGCATCTGCAGAATTCCTGTTGTTTGCGTTTAAATTCACTACTGCGAAGCCTCTTCCGGTGATGCCTACACCGAAGAAGTTTAGATCCTCTCTTCGACGGGAGTTCAGTGAAACCATCTCTCACTGCTCCCCATCTGTAATTTCTTCGGCTCTTCAACTTTTCGACCACACTTTGACTCAAACTCGCTATCACAGCCATGTATCCTTTCTTGGAACGTGCCTCCGTCGCCAACTTACTCCAGTTGGCTTTAGGATTCGTTTCCAAGCCTCTCAATTTGGACCTTCTGAGGATTCCAGGTACTCACATTTTATTGACTCTGCCTCTCGCCGCTTCTCCCGTCAAGCTCTGAAGGCGACGCTCTCCGCCATGAGGAGCTACTTGGTGTCCCTATCCCAGACCCTTCCACACCTTCGGGACACTTTCTTCGCCGTCTGTAATGGTCCTACCCGTTATTTCATCCTCCGTCGGATCCACGCCTGCAATCGCCGTTTTTTTAACTTTGTCATGTTAGGCAAAGATCGCAAGATCTTACATCTATGGACTCCAGAGCCTGCCGGCCCCGACGCTAGCAGGCATGAACTTTCAATTGCGGCCCCTGCCATTGATCTCGGCAGCTCCAACACCTCAGGACATATTCAAAACCCGGACTCCAGCAACGACCATGGACACATTCAAAGTGATTACGCAACCACCAACTGCAACTCCAGCCTTGAACACCAGGCCGGGTCTTTATGTGCTGCTGTTGTGACTCCCGTCTCCCCTTCCCCCACCACCACTCCGCAGCCCCGTCTTCCTCAGATCCCACCGTCAGCTCCTGGGCCCTCAGAGGCTCCATCTTCCTCTCACCCCAACCCTCCCCTCTCCACTGACACCCCCAGCCTCCCCCCTCCCCCCTCTAATCCCAGCTCTCATCCGTGCCGGGTCTTTACCATCCCCTCCGACCTTCAACTGTCGGAGGCAGAACGCTCTGTTCTCAGTAAGGGCCTCACGTTTGTCCCCCTTCGCCCACACCTCAGCAAGTTCCGTGTTCGCCACGATGCGGAACTTTTCTTCCGCCGTCTCCGTCTCCGAGCCTACTTCTTCGGCAAGGACTCTTCCACCCCCACCAATGACCCCTTCTCCCGTCTTCAACCCTCCTCTTCTTCATGGACACCCCGCTCTGGTCTTCTGCCTGCTCTGGATCTCTTTATTGCCAACTGCCGACGGGACATCAACCGTCTTGACTTCACCGCACCTTGTCCCCATTCCAACCTCACTCCTTCGGAACGCTCTGCTCTCCACTCCCTCCGCACTAATCCTAACATTATTATTAAACCCGCTGATAAAGGGGGTGCTGTTGTAGTCTGGCGTACTGACCTCTACCTTGCCGAGGCACAGCGACAACTCGCGGATACCTCCTCTTATTTACCCCTCGATCGTGACCCCACTAAGGAGCACCAGGCCATTGTCTCCCACACTATAAACGACTTTATCCGCTCAGGGGATCTCCCATCCACTGCTACCAACCTTATAGTTCCCACACCCCGCACTTCCCGTTTCTACCTCCTACCCAAGATCCACAAACCTGCCTGTCCTGACCGACCTATTGTCTCAGCTTGCTCCTGCCCCACCGAACTCGTTTCTGCATACCTCGACACTGTTTTATCACCCCTTGTTCAATCCCTTCCGACCTATGTTCGTGACACTTCTCACGCTCTTAAACTTTTCGATGATTTTAAGTTCCCTGGCCCCCACCGCTTTATTTTCACCATGGATGTCCAGTCCTTATATACTTCCATCCCCCATCAGGAAGGTCTCAAAGCTCTACGCTTCTTTTTGGATTCCAGACCTAATCAGTTCCCCTCTACCACCACTCTGCTCCGTCTAGCGGAATTAGTCCTTACTCTTAATAATTTCTCCTTTTGCTCCTCCCATTTCCTCCAAACTAAAGGTGTAGCTATGGGCACCCGTATGGGTCCTAGCTATGCCTGCCTTTTTGTTGGGTTTGTGGAACAATCTATGTTCCGTGCCTATTCTGGTATCTGTCCCCCACTTTTCCTTCGCTACATCAACGACTGCATTGGCGCTGCTTCCTGCACGCATGCAGAACTCGTTGACTTTATTAACTTTGCCTCCAACTTTCACCCTGCCCTCAAGTTTACCTGGTCCATTTCCGACACCTCCCTCCCCTTTCTAGATCTTTCTGTCTCTGTCTCTGGAGACACTGATGTCTACTATAAGCCTACTGACTCTCACAGCTATCTGGACTATTCCTCTTCTCACCCTGTCTCTTGCAAATACGCCATCCCCTTCTCGCAATTCCTCCGTCTTCGCCGCATCTGCTCTCAGGATGAGGCTTTTCATTCTAGGACGAGGGAGATGTCTTCATTTTTTAAAGAAAGGGGCTTCCCTTCCTCCACTATCAACTCTGCTCTTAAACGCATCTCCCCCATTTCATGTACATCTGCTCTCACTCCATCCTCCCACCACCCCACTAGGAATAGGGTTCCCCTGGTCCTCACCTACCACCCCACCAGCCTCCGGGTCCAACATATTATTCTCCGTAACTTCCGCCACCTCCAACGGGATCCTACCACTAAGCACATCTTTCCCTCCCCCCCACCTCTCTGCATTCCGCAGGGATCGCTCCCTACACAACTCCCTTGTCCATTCGTCCCCCCCATCCCTCCCCACTGATCTCCCTCCTGGCACTTATCCGTGTAAGCGGAACAAGTGCTACACATGCCCTTACACTTCCTCCCTTACCACCATTCAGGGCCCCAAACAGTCCTTCCAGGTGAGGCATCACTTCACCTGTGAGTCGACTGGGGTGATATACTGCGTCCGGTGCTCCCGATGTGGCCTTTTATATATTGGTGAGACCCGACGCAGACTGGGAGACCGCTTTGCTGAACATCTACGCTCTGTCCGCCAGAGAAAGCAGGATCTCCCAGTGGCCACACATTTTAATTCCACATCCCATTCCCATTCTGACATGTCTATCCACGGCCTCCTCTACTGTAAAGATGAAGCCACACTCAGGTTGGAGGAACAACACCTTATATTCCGTCTGGGTAGCCTCCAACCTGATGGCATGAACATTGACTTCTCTAACTTCCGCTAGGCCCCACCTCCCCCTCGTACCCCAGCTGTTACTCATTTTTATGCACACATTCTTTCTCTCACTCTCCTTTTTCTCCCTCTGTCCCTCCGAATATACCTCTTGCCCATCCTCTGGGTCACCCCCCCCCCCGCCTGTCTTTCTTCCTGGACCTCCTGTCCCATGATCCTCTCGTATCCCCTTTTGCCTATCACCTGTCCAGCTCTCGGCTCTATCCCTCCCCCTCCTGTCTTCTCCTATCATTTTGCATCTCCCCCTCCCCCTCCAGCTTTCAAATCCCTTACTCACTCTTCCTTCAGTTAGTCCTGACGAAGGGTCTCGGCCTGAAACGTCGACTGCGCCTCTTCCTATAGATGCTGCCTGGCCTGCTGCGTTCACCAGCAACTTTGATGTGTGTTGAGTGAATTGTTTCTTCTGACTCTCAGTATTATTTAGTTAATTTTGCTGTTACAATTTAAAAGTTTATTCTGAGCTGAAAAGTATTTAGAATGGATCATTTTCTGCATTCTGAATTAACCCAAACAAAGGGGAATCCTTTAAGTACCCAGAACAATAAGTCAATTCTTTTAAGATAAAGATTCAGATTAATTTATTTATCACTTGTACATTGAAGAATACAGTGAAATGCATCATTTGGGTTAACAAACACCACACCTAAGGATGTGCTGGGGGTAGTCTGAAAGAGTCAACACAAAATCCATTGTCAACGTTGCATGCCCACAATTTTCAGCCGAACAATACAACAGCAACTAAACAGAACAACAAGAGCTCTGTCCACCGATGCTTCGTCCCACCCAATCACACACAGACAAGTCTCCAACAGGCCACTTCCATGCCTACAATTTCCAAACCCTGGCCTGAACTTGGGCCTCCAATTTCTGGACACACTGACACTGAGGCCTCAACCACAAGCCTTGACTATTTAATGAACGCTCAACACTCAAAGATTATTTTCTACAGAAAGGCAGATTTTAGTTTGAATAAAAACAGATACTTTCATGCAAGCTAATCAGGGCATGAAGGAATTCATCAGCAGTAAACCCATGCAAGGATGACTCTGGTTCGTGTGGAGGAAAACACATCAATATTAATTTCAGCAATGCTGCAGGAGGGGATTTGATTCCTTCTATATAAGTAACAGCATAAGAAATAGGAGCACATGAATAGCCCACACAACCCTTTGACCCATTACAATAATAGCTGATCTTTTGCCTCAATGCCAATTCCTGCACTCTCCCCATATCCTTCTACATAACACTACTACTACGTCAACTCAGGCCTAGGCGGCCAGCGTCAGGCACAATGATGGACTCTCCACTTCTCCCTCTCCCTCATCAGTGTGTTCAGTTCATCTGCATCAGCCGCTGTCTTCTAACATAACGTAACAACTATGCTTGGAATGATTACAACACTGTCTCCACAGCCCTCCAGTGTTCTCTGAATCAAACTGCCTCCCCTTTTTCTGAAACCCCAGACTTCACACTCCCAGCTAAAAGAAACATCATCCCTGCATCCACTGCTGCTCATGGGGAGACGATTCCATTTTAAAAATGAAACATGCAACAAACAATTCAACAATAATGCTGCCAGAAAATCATGCTTTTTCCTCAAGAATTTTATGGAAGCACAAAGGCTCTTCAAAATATAGTTCAATACATGTTAAATATTTATAATGAGAAACACTGTGACACATTGTTCAATAATGATGTACTGTACGTTCAGCATACCTCTGAGGCAAAGCTTATAATGGAGTCAGTTTGTTTGCACAGTAAAAGAAATACATGAACAGACATCAGCAGACTGCAAGTTCAATTCAAAATGAGGATAATTGGTGTTAATGCACCTGAACTATAAGTAGATGTAAACAATAACTAGTGGCAATATTAGATGTTATCACATTCAATATAAGACCAATTTAATTACAAGACTAATAAAGTCCAATGTTGAAATTCACAGCCAAAAGTTAAAGGTTTAATAATCATGAGCATTTTAATGGATTCAGTAAAAAATTCTTACTGACTAAATAAAAGGATTAAGCTGAATATCATATGCATTTAAGAGGGAAATACTTATGGTTATTAAAGGCCAGGGGTATCTAAGTCTAGGGCTACGTGGATAACTTAAATGAATTGATTTACCGTTCTAGATACTTAAAGGATTCTCCTTGTTTTGAGTCAATTCAGAATGAATATCTAAGGTTACATGGATAATGCTGGAAACTGGTACATGATCAGACATAACATTGATGTGTTACACAGCATGCCCAAAGGGCCAGTTGACCTACACTTGTTTCTAATTCTCATTCTCCTTAATACCTAGAGTCTAGACTGACATTTACATCATTTATTACATTGTAATTTGTCCTTTACTATACCTATTGTCTTGTTTATTATTTATTGTACTGCGCTGCACTGTTTTGTGCACTTTATGTAGTCTAGTGTAGTTTTTGTGTTGTTTTATGTAGTCTAGTGTAGCCTTGTGTTGTCTCACTTAGTCTAGTGTAGTTTTGTGTTGTTTCATGTAGTACCATGGTCCTGGAAGAACATTATTTCGTTTTTACTGTGTACTGTACCAGCAGCTTATGGTCGAAATGACAATAAAAAGTGACTTGACTTGACTTGTATTCAGATTAAACCTAAAGGTTTACAAGAAATAGTAGAGAATGTGGAGAATTGATATTAACAGGAAAAAAGCATTGTATACGTTTTGATTATACAATGCAATAGGCACAGATGGTAAAACTAAGTAACAAGTGTGCAGGCTGGATAAGTATCAATATCAGAAGCACTGTTGAGACTGATACACATTTTGACAAAGTTCAGTGAATATCTGAAGCACAACGGGGTGCTCAGAAGAACTGAGTGGTGAGAGGGTGAGGTTAGCACATCAAAATGCCTGGACTGAAGAACTGAGTGGCGAGATGGTGAGGTTAGCACATCAAAATGACTGGACTAGGAGAAGGCCTTTTCACACACTCCATTTTACTTTTATTGTGATTCTCTCAGGCATTCATCCTACCTGTAAATTCACAGCAGTTCAAACCAATTTTCTTCAAGTACGCTGTTGCACTCAAATCATAGTTTCTCATTTTGGTTTCAGTTCCCAGTTGAGCCACATGAAACACGAGAAATGGATTTTGACGCTTGTTAATTTTTTTTGTTAATTCTACTTTGACCTGAAATCATAACAGAAACCAATTACTCATCTGCACAATAGCTGAACAGTGTTTTGTTTTTACTTTTATTATCATTCTATTGTGATGTAGCATAGAATTCATCTGTGGTATTAAATCAATGATTAATCGTAATTCAAAAATTAATCTTTTTAGATTTTGTCCAACATTCCCACCAGAGGATTGAACTGTGGCTCTCCCAATCAATGAAAATGTTACTGATAAGATGGAAGATGGCAGGAAAGCACAACTAAATGATAGAAATGAGAGATGATGGAAATGACTAAAATAATGAAGCATTAACGTATATGTGAATAACTTTGTAAAATTAATAGATGACTAATATTTCACTGGAAAGCACAGGATCCTGAAGTGAAACCACATGATGTTTCCTTTCGATTATTTTATGTGGTTGCAACAGAATTCCGTATTGTTGGAGGTACCATTTTGTCCCAAACCATGTTAATTGTCTTGAGTGCAGGTTAAGGTATAGGTATAATTTCAAAGAAACAACTTCCCTTACACCCTGTCAACGTCTATCAAATAGTTACACCGGGCAAGCATCTCAATGCTGCTTATGGTATTTTGCTGTGTGCTTGTAGTGTGCATTTGCCTTCAGAATGTCTCAAAGTGTTTTATACCGAACAAAATTAATTTTGAAGTGTTATATATCAATTTTGTAGGGAAAAAAAGCAACTAATTTAAATACAAAGTTCCAAAGCAGCAACGAGATAATCTGCATTATGGGTACTTGAGATTAAATTATGGCAAGGATGTCAACAAAACTCCTCTGCTCTTCACCTGCCACAATCGATCCAAGATGGTTTACAAGCCTCAGCTTAAGTCGCAGTGAAACAAGGCACCTCCATGTCCTGGCTATTAAATTGGGGAATTAGAAATAGTTTAACAGCTCTGAACTGGAGAATGCTGCACATATGGTCAAAGCCAACACCGCCAATAACTCAGATCAACATCCTCCACTCTCCCAGCCTGCAGTCACTTGCTCTGAATTCTGCTATAGTTTCACCTATTGGCAATGTCATCGAGGTATTTCTTGATATTTCTGTTCAACTTTGCTCACTGCCAGTCTACGCAAGATTGAACTAAGAGTTTGAAGCTTCTGACAACAAAGGGTACCATCATTCATTCTGCTCAACTTATTTCATAAAACAGCACTGCAAATTGTGTTGTTGGTCCTCTGCAATTTGGTTCATTAAAAGCTTTGCTTGCTTATTTTCTCTGAAAGCAAAAGGATCAAATGAACAGTGAATAATTAATTTAGTTTTTTTTATATGCTTTCTTTTACACAGCTTGCTCCAAAGAGAACTTCCCATTTCAAGAAACATCTAGCAGTATGCTCAGGTAGGAGTTGAAACTAATAGGCAACATTAGTAAAATCAATTCTGAGAGGCTTCTCTTAAAAGCTTTAACTTTCAAACTCAGAAGCCACAACTCACCTCTTTGATTTCAAAGTTCAGCTGAACTTTAATAACATCATTTGGCACGACTCCTTCCATTATTTCCATAAGTTGATCTGCTGTTGAATTACTACTTGCCACAATCTTGCCCAGTTTAGCTGCCTCAATGGGATCTTTACTTATTCCTGTTTAATCATCAATGTACAAACTATTATTAAAGTTAAATTCAACAACGATATTGAAGTCCAGTTTATTGATGCAGCAAAGATACAAGAATGTTTTATTTGTTGAAAAAAAAGGCAAACTGTGTTTTTGAAGTGTTTAATTTCTCTTTCTGGACGATCAAAACCACAAACTTCACTAATACAACCTTGCACACTTTAACCCCTGCTGGGGATTACTACTCACTTAAGTAAATGCATCTTTAAAAAAAAACTGAGAATTCCCTAAAAGCATAACATCTGAAAAAAGTGGCAATTATAACATCAATCCTCACAGACAGCCTTTCCACATCAATTAGTGTGGTGATTCATTTCTGGGCAAGCACTAGTGGACAGGGATTCATGCTGGACTCCCAGGACAGCAGTGAGGAAGGCAGAGATTTGAACCTGTATCCTGGCACAGCAGTATACAACCTGAGTCGATACCTTTTGTAAAGTACATCAGGCTTGGCATGTTCCTCTGAGTATCTGGGCCTCCAAAAGTAAAAAAAAAGGCAAAGCATTCCCTAAAAAGCAAAACTTCTGAAAAGGAAGGTGGCAATGAATCTCACAAGTTACAAGTAGATACATAGTGTTAAAAAGTTCAATTAAACATATTACACATTTACTTACATGATTGTGGACTCAAACAAACAAAATAGGCAATTAGAGACATAGAATCATAAAGTCATACAGCACGGAAAGAGGCCCGTTGGCCAAATTCATCCATGCCAACTCTGTTGCCCAGATTTAGTCCCAACTACCTTGGTGTCTTACCAACTTGATTTGAGTTTTTCATAAGAACGTAAGAAATAGGAGCAGGAGTAGGCCATCTGGCCTGTCGAGCCTGCTCTGCCATTCAATAAAATCAAGGCTGATCTGGCCATGGACTCATCTCCACCTACCTGCCTCTTCCTCATAACCCTTAATTCCCCTACTATGCAAAAGTCTATCCAACCTTGTCGTAAATATATTTACTGAGGTAGCCTCTACTGCTTCATTGGGCAGAGAATTCCAGATTCACCACTCTTTGGGAAAAGCAGTTCCTCCTCATCTCCATCTTAAATCTACACTCGCAAATCTTGAGGCTACGTCCCCTAGTTCTAGTCTCACCTACCAGTGGAAACAACTTTCCTGCCTCTATCTTATCTATCCCTTTCATAATTTTATATGCTTCTACAACATCTCCTCTTATTCTTCTGAATTCTAGTGAGTACATTCCCATGCGACTCAATCTCCCTTCATAATCTAACCCCTCATCTCTAAAATTAACCAGGTGAACCTCCTCTGCACTGCCTCCAAAGTCAGTATATCCTTCTTCAAGTAAGGAGACCAGAACTACACGTAGTACTCCAGGTGTGGCCCCACCAGTACCCTGTACAGTTGCAGCATAACATCCGTGCGGTTAAGCTCAATCCCTCTAGCAATGAAGGCCAACATTCACTTGCCTTCTTGGTACCTTGCTGAACCTGCAAACCTTGTTTCTAACAAGATGACGTTTGAGATTGATAAAGGTAGGGCAGTGGAGATATATATATCGATTGCAGATACGGGAAAAGAAACCCATATAAATGTGAGGTATTGCACCTTGGTAGGGCAAATGCAAGTAGAAGGAACACTGATAAGGGCAAGACCCTTAATAGCATTACTGAGCAGCGAGATCTTGAGATCCAAGTTCATAGCTCCTTGAAAGTGGCAACACAGGTCGATAGGGTGGTAAGAAGGCTTATGGAATGCTTGCTTTCATTAATTGAGGCATTGAGTTCAAAAGTCAGATGTTACGTTGCAACTTTATAAAACTCTGGTTAGGCAACATCTGGAGTATTGCATACAGTTCTGGTCACCCCACTATAGGAAGGATGCTGAGGCTTTGGAGAGGGTGCAGAAGAGGTTTACCAGGACGCTGCCTGGTTTAGAGGGCACGTGCTTTCACGAGAGGTTGGATAAACTTGGGTTGTTTTCTCTGGAGCGTCAAAGGCTGAGGGGAGATCTGATAGAGGTTTATAAGATTTATGAGGGGCACAGATAAGAGTAGACAGCGAGTATTTTTTACCCAGGGTAGAGATATCTAATAGCTCCTATTAGAGGGCATGCATTGACAGTAAGAGAGGGTAGGTTCAAAGAGGATGTGAGAGGTATATTTTTCACTCAGAGAGTTGTGAATGCCTGAAGTGCATTTCCTGGTATGGTAGTAGAGGCAAACGCGTTAGAGATTTTTAAGAGATAGGCACATGAATGTCAGGAAAATGGAGGGATATGTAGGTAGGAGAGATTCGTTTTTGGAGGGTTTTGATTTACTTTTTGGATGGTTCAGTGGAACATTGTGGGCTACAGGGAAATATACAGTGAAATGAGTCACTTGCATTAACAACTAACATACCTAAGAACTTACTGGGGGGGAAACCAAAGCATCACCAGACTTTCTGGAAACAATGCAGATGTTTTTTCATAGTTCACTAGCTTTTTATCCCAATTGTAAAACTCCAGGGTTTCACAAGTGAATTAGTACAAACAATATTATGCTAATATTACTTTTTATTTCATCCTTCAGTGCCTTGGGTGAACTTGGTTTTTGGCCTCCTTCACTGAGGTTCTGCTCAATGACTTTCATCAGAACAGTTAGGTCTTCCTCACCGAGGACAACCTGAAACAAAACAAGAAGTTAAAATTACAGGGCTTCAGAAGAAAACGTTTCAGAGATAGAATCATTAACAAGAACAAGCACACTTGCGATGTTTCGTAAGCAGATTTTTATCTTGCTCTCCCAGTTGAGCACTGCTTGCACAGCATATAGAAGGGAAAAATGTGATGGGGAAAACAGTACAAACACTGTCATACTTTCAAAGCAATAGACATCAGGTAAGATTAGTCATTTGTAAGAGGATATCCCGACAACATTTCCTATCCACGTTGCATACTTTGTCATATGTAATCCAATATACAATCAACGAAGACTGTCATTTGGCACTGACCTCATTCAAAGCACTGTTGTCTAAGCCCTAACTTACATGCAGACCTTTAGATGAAAACATAATGAAAATACCCATATAACTCGATGTTACTTACATGAACAGTTTTCAAGCCTCCTTTGATTTCTACACTTGGGATATTGTGATACCAGTCTGCTGCCAGATTCCTCTGTACTACAAGCTGAAGGTTGATGGGCTGCAATATTTCAACGTCAGCCTGAGATGGACTGGTCTGCAACATGGTCCTGATGGAAAAATGTCAATCAGAAACTCATGTGTGTAACACTGCCATTTTCAAACAGTCTGCTGCCTTTCACATCATTCCTGAGAAATTAGTTTGATGTTCAGAATGTATTACCAACCAACCAGCACATAGATGATATGGCTGGACAGTTGCAGCACCCATCAATCACTGAGTCAGCCACTGTCCAAACTGTCCATTAACCAGAAAACTGGCCCTCATCACACCAGACTGGTGTGAATAAGGAATTTCCTGACTTCTGCCAATACTAAGCTTGTTGCTAATAATCCAATCTCCAGCAAATCCCTTGGCAAATGTGGGTTGCTGATGGAGCGGGGAAGACCTCCAGTCAATAGGAAGGGTTTGGGTTGGGTAGGGGTAGAGGGGAGGATAACAGAAGTAGTCTCAGGATCAGTCTTGGGCTTGAATATTGGGGACAGGGTGGTCAATGCTAACACATTTACAATTGCTAGATTGCTACAGAATACCTTAGTCAGCATATCATTAGCAAACATTGAAGAACTTTCTGTTATAATTAGAATCAGGTTTATTATCACCAGCATGTGTCTTGAAATGTGTTAACTTAGAAGCAGAAATTCAATGCAATACATAATATAGAAGAATAAGTAAGTAAATAAATAAATAATGGTATACATATATTGAATACATTAAAAACCGTGCAAAAACAGAAATAATATATATTTTAAAAGTGAGGTAGTGTTCATGGGTTCAATGTCCATTTAGGAATCGGATGGCACAGGGGAAGAAGCTGTTCCTGAATCGCTGAGTGTGTGCCTACAGGCTTCTGTACCCCCTGCCTGATGGTAACAATGAGGAAAGGGCATACCCTGGGTGCTGGGGGTCCTTAATAATGGACGCTGCCTTTCTGAGACACCACTCCTTGAAAATGTCCTGGGTACTTGTTAGAGTAGAACCCAAGATGGAGCCAGCTAAATTTACGACCCTCTGCAGCTTCTTTCGGTCCTGTGAAGTAGTCCCCCCATCCCACCCCCAATACTAGACGGTGATGCAACCCATCAGAATACTCTCCATGATACATCTACAGAAGTTTTTGAGTGTTTTTGTTGACATATCAAATTTCTTCAAACTCCTAATGACATACAGTCACTGTCTTGCCTTCTCCACAGCTGCATCGATACACTGAGACCAGGTTAGGTCCTCAGAGATCTTGACACCCCAGTACTTGAAACTGCTCACTCCCTCCACTTCTGATCCTTCTATGAGGATTGGTATGTGTTCCTTTAACTTACCTGAAGTTCACAATCAGCTCTTTTGTTTTACAATGCTCCATGTACCCTCTAGTCTGATAATCTATTATGTCTTGGCTCAGAACACATATAGATGCATACTATTTGTTATTGATTATTTCTAAATTACATTTTTGCTGCACTGTAAGTTAATAAAACTAAAAAAAAATCATTACTTAATTTCATTTTCTTCACCTGCCTATCATGAGTATTTTCTCATTTCCATTGGCCATCTTCATTTTCTAATCTCTCCTTGGTAATTCCAATCTTAATTTTAAAGTTGAAAGTAAAGTTATCATCAAAGTACATACATGTTACCATATATAAACCCTGAGATTTGCTTTTTTGCAGGCAATCATAGTAAATTAAACATACATAATAGAATCAATGAAAGATTGCACCCAAGAGGCTAGACAAATATCAAACTGTGCAAATTCCAAAGAATAGAAAATAAATATTAATAAGTAACTAATCAATAAATATCAAGAACTTGAGATGAAGAATCCTCGAAAGTGAGTGGGAACAGTTTAGTTATAGGCTGGGTGAACTTGAATGAAGTTGAGTGAAGTTATTCCCACTGGTTCCATAGCTTGATGGTTGAGGGGTAACAACTGCTCCCAAACCTGGTGGTATGAGTCCTGAAGCTCCTTTACCTTCTTTCTGCTGGCAGCAGCGAGAAGAGAGGATGACCTGGGTGGTGGGGATCCCTGATGATGTATGCTGATTTCCTGCAATAATGCTCCATGTACAGTAGATGTGCTCAATGGTGGGGAGAGCTTCACCTGTGATGGACTGGACCATATCCACTACTTTTGGTAGGATCTTCCGTTCAAGAGCATTGACGTTTCCATACCTGGCTGTGATGCATCCAGTCAATATACTCTCCACCACACACCTATAGAAGTTAGTCCAAGTTTTAGATGACATGCCAAATCTTTGTAAACTTCTAAGTAGAGGCACTACTTGTACTTCGTAATTGCATTTACATGCTGGGCCCAAGAAAGATCCTCTGAAATGATAACACCGAGGAATTTAAAGTTGCTGACTCTCTCCACCTCTGATCCCCCAGTGAGGACCAGCTCATGGCACTCTGGTTTTCTCCTGCTGAAGTCAATAATCAGCTCCTTCGTCCTGCTGACAATGAGCAAAAGAGAGGTTGTTGTTATGACATCACTGAGTCAGATTTTCAATCTCCCTTCTACATGCTGGTACGTCACCACCTTTGATCAGGCCAATGACAGTGGTGTCATCAGCAAACTTAAATATGGCATTCGAGCTGTTCTTAACCACACAGTTACAAGTACAAAGCAAGTAGAGCAAGGGGCTAAGCACACAGCCTTGTGGTGCACCTGCGCTGATAGAGATTGTGGATATGTTGCTGTCATTCCAAACTGAATGGAGTCTGCAAGTGAGGAAATCGAGATCCAGTTGCACAGGAGCTACTGAAGCCAAAGTCCTAAAGTTTATTGTTAGTTTTGAAGGGATGATAGCATTGAACATCGAACTGCAGTTGAAAAAGAGCATCCTGATGTATGCATCTTTGCTGTCCAGATGTTCCAAGGTTGAGTGAAGAGCCAATGAGATGGCATCTGCTGCGGACCTGTTGTGCCAATAGTCAAATTAGAGTGGATCCCAGTTGCTTCTTGGGCAGGAGCTGATATAATTCATCACCATCCTCTCAGAGTATTTCATCACAGTTTGTGTAAGCACTACTGGACGACAGTCACTGAAGTAGGTTGCCACAATTTTCTTACGCAGCAGTATAATCAAAAGTTGCTTGAAACAGGTGGGTACTTTGCCAAAGCGGGAGATTGAAGATATCAATGAACACTCCAGCCAGTCAATCAGCACAGGTCTTCAGTGCTCGGCCAGGTACCCCATCTGGGCCGGATGGTTTCCATGGGTTCACCCCCTGAAGGATGCTCTCATGTCAGCCACGAAGACTGAAATCACAGGGTCACTGGGGGCTGCGGGAGTTCAAGAAGTGTTTCTTCATGTATTGACAGTCAAAGCAAACATAGAAGGCATTGAGCTCATCTGGAAGTGAAGCCTTGTTGTTACCTAGAGTATGTCACTTGGTTTCACTTTGTAAGAGGTAATAGCATTCAAGCCCTGCCACAAATATCAAGCATTCTTCAGTGATTAAAGATTAGTCCACAACTGCCATTTCGTCTGTGAGATGGCTTTCAGAGATCATACCTAGACCTCTTGTACCTTACTTGGTTGCCAGACTTGAATGCCACTGAGCTGATCCTTAGCAGACTGTGGATCTCATGGTTCATCCAGGGCTTCTGGTTGGGGAAGACTGCATGCTTGAGAGTCAAGTCCGTCAAGTCTTTAAGAAGATCATGAAATCGCTAGTTCATTAAGACGGTTCAAAAGTATGTTGCTTAAAGGAGAATTACATTCTGCAGAGTGCAGTGCGAGCAATTTAAAAGAGATACATTTAGAAGTTTTGTAAGCAGCCCGCAGTATGTTACTGTGGTTCACAGGCACCATCTTGATAACACATTTTACAAACATCATGGGAATCACAGGGAAAAATATGGGCAAAGTTTCCATGCTGTGGATAGAAAAGTATCAAACAATTCAGTTAGCTTGGTCATATTTTTAACAGCAACACAAAGTTAAATGGGATTTTAAGTTTTAATAGTTTCAAAGTGTCAGCAAATTATTCTGGTCACGACAGGCACTGCTTTTTCATTTTATTCTGCAGCATTTAATAATAGCTTAAGTAACATTACACATTACATGTATAATGGGAACTTAAAAAATAAAAGATATATTGGAGTCAAGTTCTATTTAAAAACAAGTTATGTGAGTTGGTTAGCTTTGTCAGCTGTTTGTGCTTATTTCATATTGTTTTACTCTACAATTCTTCAGATCCTAATCCATGAAAACAAATTTTTGTCTCATTTAAATTTGTTATACTTTAATAACCATATTCTATAATGAAGGGAGCTAGAGTGGCAGTGGGTGGGGGGGGGGAGTGAGGATTGAGGAATGCCTTTAAAAAAGGCACAATCAGCAAATGCAACGATTAGTCAAATGACCCTCCCTTCCCACTGCTGAGAGCAGTGCAACAAGTGGGTTGCAATTTCCAGCTCTGCTGCAGACCTATGTTGTTCAGTCTTGATAATGACAAGCAAGTAGTGAATTGATAAGTTTGTCATCGCACATTACAGCTACACTTGATCTCATTACAATCACACTTACAAATAGATCACTCTGGGAGCAATTCACCACTGCAAATTACATCCTCTTTTAACAAAAAAATTACCACAAAACTATGTGTACAAACACTAGCATTATAAAGAGGACTGAAAGAAGCTGCAGAGGGTCGTAAATTTAATCGGCTCCATCTTGGGTACTAGCCTATAAAGTACCCAGGATATCTTCAAGGAGCGGTGTCTCAGAAAGGCAGCGTCCATTATTAAAGACCCCCAATACCCAGGGCATGCCCTTTTCTCACTGTTACCATCAGGTACGAGGTACAGAAGCCTGGAGGCACACACTCAGCTATTCAGGAACAGATTGTTCCCCTCTGCCATCCGATTCCTAAATGGACATTGAACCCATGAATACTATCTCACTTTTTTAACATCCATTTTTTCTGGTTTTGCATGTTTTTAATCTATTCAATATACATATACTATAACTAATTTACTTATTATTATTTTTTTCTTCCATATTATGTATTGTATTGAACTGCTGCTGCTAAGTTAACAAATTTTATGACACATGCCGGTGTTAATAAACCAGATTCTGATTTATTACCATCCAGTCTTTAGAGTCAAACACATTTTTAGGTTATAATTCACCTGCAGCTAGAGTGGCAAAAGATTAAACTTCTACAACAATTCATTTGCATTTCATATATAAAGTCACGCCAAATACATACACGTGAAATACTGCACAAAATTCTATGAAAACACTAAGGAATAGCAAAATATTCCTACATAGACTGAAATTTATTTTAAGAAAATTTGATCTCAAATTATTTGAATCTGTGAAACATTTTAAGGAGCAAGATAAAAATGTTAAAACTAACCTTGAAAGTTTCAGCTGTGTTAGGTTGATATCCATGACATCCAAGACTGGTGGTACAGAGAATTCTTTGCCTGGGATCAGAGTGAATCTATTCTGAATAGTGATCAACCCCAAATCTGCAACCAAGGCATTCATAGAGATGGAGGATTCAGGAATGATGATAACTGGGGCTTTCAAATGAATGTCCATTGCCAGTCGAAAACTCTTCTGAGCAAAATCCTTCACAGTGGAGGCTGCTTTTTCTGCTGCCTGTGCTGTGGCTGCACTTAATGGTTGCTTTGCTGCTTGGAAGTTGTCAAAGTAGTTCTAAAGGGAAATACATCAAGAAATAGTGTGTCTGTATTACAATCACTTTTCAGTTCCAGATAAGCACATTAAAAGCATATTTTCCTCATAATAAATTTAAACTGAGTGAGTTTTGATATTTTCAACCCACTATTAAAGTTATGCACCTCTTCATAAATTGAATCTTTCTACTTCAATTTAGATTTGGCACAAAACCTGTTCAAATTACTTTATAAAACAGAGATGTCCAAAGCCTTAAGAGAAAGTCCTGATGAAGTCTCAGCTGGAAACATTGATTGCTCTTTCCCCTATATAGATGCTGCCTGACCTGCTGAGTTCCTCTAGCATTTTGTGTTTTACATGGGAGAATTCACTCCTACTCAAAATATGATCTTACATTCTTTCACATAAACTCAACAGGCAGAGGAATATTCTTTGCCATTGGATCCAAAATTATATCTTAGACAATGCAGCACTCTAAGTCAAGCAAATCTTGGTTACATGCTCAATGGGATCAACACACAACTATCCAATTTGATATGAATTAGTTACCATTAGGGGAATTTGGTGTGGTTGAAAGCAAGGTTGAGAACGGAGTGTGTGGCCTAATAGTGGAGTGCGAACCCATGATCAGTTCCATTACTGGCCAATCTCACTAAAATAGCCTCAGGCAAGACTGAAATCAACGAGGACGAGAGCAGAAAGTGAGTGAGTGCTCACTTTCTGTCAACCGTCTGTCCGTTGACCGGTCCTCCACTCCCTTACACTCACTGCTGTCAGAGGAAGGTGCAGGAGTCTTGGGGCTTGGGCAAGATTTAATTGACCTGGCTCTTGGATTGGACATGTTTTTAGAGGATTCTGCAGTTCATGTTAAGTGCTTCTGATTACTCCTTTTTAATTGTTATTTTACACGATTTTGATCAGGGCGCTTCAACGCGGACTGCCTCTACAGCCTGCAGTCAACAAACAACACAGCGCCAAATTGAAATGAACTCAACTAAACATTTCTAGAATGTTTCAAGGTCTCAGCAGTTTGGTGTTTGATAGTTTGAGTGTTATTAGCTCATTCTTTGCTGTTTGCACAATTTGCTCTTTTTTGTGCATTGGGTGTGTGATGTTTTCTTTCAACAAGGTTCCATGGCGTTACTTTGTTTCGTGGTTGCCTGCGGGAAGACAAATTTCAGGGTTGTATACTGCATGCATACCTTGATAATAATAAATGTACTTTGAATCCATAATAATCATCTTTTCACACTTTCTCCTACCAAATATTCAGCATGGTAGACAATATCAAATTATTTATCCATTTGAATGCATGGCTAATTGGCTGGATGGGAGGAAGCTGAGGGTGATGGTGGAAGGTTGTTTTTCAGACTGACCAGTGCGCAGGAGGGATCTGTGCAGGGCCCATTGTTGCTTGTCATTTATATAAATAATTTAAATGAGAATGTACAAGGCATGGCTAATAAGTTTGCAAATTAAAGTATTAAAAAGGCATTTTGGATATTCTGATTTTGTTGCTGAAATTTTAGGAACAGTAAATTATGCTGTGATGAAGCAAGAAATCATTTTCAATAACTACACTAATTTTACAACAATTAAAATTTAATTAAACATAGGGATTTTTTTTTTTGAGTTCTCCACCCCAGATGCCCATGAAGGCTCAGTTACTGAGTGTGAATAAATTATAAATTTCTAGATAGCAAAGCAATGGAGAGATGCAGGGATAGTGCAGGAAAATGCTGTTAAGGTGAAGGTCAGACATGGAGGAGCATACACAAGGGTCCAAATAACCTCCCTTTGCGCCTCTTTGAACAGACTGGACTTACCAGCAGTGTCATGAGGAATTTTTGCAGATATATAATCTGAATACAGCCAACTCTTAAAGTGATTTTTCCGTCCACTTTTGACATATCAGCATAGTTCTCATCATCAATAGCATTCGGATACAGGGTTACATTTAAACTGAACACTTCATTTCCAACAATGGAAACAGCCTAGAAATTAAAAGGAGCGATGGTTGATTTGAGATATTGTTATTTCAGATTAAGTACGAAATAACTAACTCATTTCTCCTGATATTGCAATTTGCCCCATCACAATACTTAAGGAAAAGAATTACAAAATGGGCCAGTTTACTCACACAACAACCAAAGAAATAGCTTCAATGGCATCAATACATATTCAAAAACCTTTATTTCTAGTTTATTTACCTGCCCAGTTACCCAACTTCAAATATAGACATTGTCTCTGCTTTAGTTATAAGCACTGATGACAAATTCCAGTCTCACACTGCCCAACACCTGAACCTTTCATTTGCCCTGAATTTAGCCTCAAATCCACACTCCTTCCTCCCAGACAATCAATTATGGAATCTGCAATTTGAGGGTCATCCATTCCGAAAGATTGTTATTGTAAAAAACAAGTAAAGCTTCTATTCCTTTGTGCCTCTATAGTGCAGTGCAAGTGTGCTTTATCAAATACAATTCCAGATATACATATGATATTCAGGTGATGTAAAATCCAATAACCAAAAGAAACACCATGAATAAATGTAAAAAATTACCTTTTTATGTAGTGTCTTTGAATCAACATCAGTAGCAATAATATCTCTAAGTCTGGCAAAGAATTCTGTCTGCTTTGACTTCACTGAAATGAATGCATCCAAACCTGTACAGTTGTGGAAAGCATTCAGTAATGAGGCAAAGAGTGAAGATGTACATAGTCTGTTTAAACATATTTCAAAGGCATATTGTTAATACAGCATCGAGCATCATGAAAATAACATGTTCAGACTGTCATTACATCACTGGTTTGTAACCTGGTCAAAGATAAGATAAAACTTTATTTACCCCAAAGAAAATTATTGTTGCAAGGTTGCTCAGCAGAAATATAGACTTTAAAATATAAAATGTAAGCATTGAGGTACAGAAGAAAATACAAAATGTGCATTAAAAGGTAACAGTTCAAAATACAGATGTGGAATGAAACTAGATTCTTGTATACTTGATGAGGAGTCATCATATAGCCACAGGGAGAAAGGATCTCCTGTGGTGTTCAGTGGTGCACCTCAGCAGAATCTGTCTGTTACTAAAGATGCTCCTCTGTTTGTCCAATATGTCATGGGGAGGCATGAGAGGGATCGTCCATAATGCTCCGTAGCTACTGCAGCATCCTCCTCTCAGACACAAGCATTAGGGAATCCAATTCCAATTCCACCCCAAGAACAGAACCAGCCTTCCTGACAGGCTTATCAATCTTCTTGGCATCAGCTGCTCTCACCCTGCTGCCCGAGCAGGCCACCACTCAGTTATAGAACATCTATAGATGTTAAATGACCGGAGCCTTCACAGGAAGTACAATCGGCTATCCCTTCTTGTACAGAGGCCCTGTATTTTCAGTCTAGTTTATCGTCCAGGTGAGTTCACGGGTATTAGTAGTCCTGGATGACTTACACATCCATTCCCTTGATGGAGATGGGAATGCAAAGTGTTTTCACCTTCCTGAAGTCCACCACCACTTCCTTTGTCTTAGTGATGTTGAGCTGCGGGTAATTCAGCTACACCACTCAACAAAGTTGTCCACCACTCTTCACCCCGGGTGATGCAGCCAAATCATCCAAAAGCTTCTGCAGGTGGCGGGACTCCAAGTTGTATCTGAAGTCCGAGGATACAGGTATATTTAAATATGGACAGTAAATCTCTACCAGCCCAAGCCCATGCCTCACTGTGCCATTCATTCTGTTCTATGAACTTCACCAGTAACATATGGCCTGTTGACTTTGTGCAGCCCATTCTTATTACCTACAGGTATATAGAAGTCTTATTTCACTCATTTCCTTTAACTAACCTCTTCATGCCATTACTTACAGATGTCTTAATTACTACAACAGTAGCCAATCCTCACTTTTAATTTTATTGTTCACAAGATCCAGAGCAGTGGGTTCAACACTACACAACTCATTATACTCACTTTCAATTTAATTCCCATAGCTTTTAGTGAGGGAGAACTACAAGTTAATCCAAATAAACTTTCTCACCAACCTCACATGATTTGACATTTGATACTTCTGATACTTTTGATTATAAATGCCAACTACCTTAGAACTGGTTGACAACTTATAAAACAGAAAAATTATAAATACAGTTGAGTTGTGGCAATTTTCCTTGTTTTAAAAATTCATCCTAGTCATCAGCACAGTATCAGTGACAGAGCAGTGTAGGTGAACATTGTTTCTGAAATTCATTGAATTCAGAGGAATGAATTTGGGCCAGAGCAGTGTAAATCCTATCATACAACCAGTGACGTGGAAGATTTTGTTCTAAATAATCTGCCATCTCGATAAGGGAGGCACAGTGGAGATCTGCTGCCTTGTAGCACCAGAGACCCAAGTTCAATCCTAACCTCAGGTATTGTATGAGCAAAGTCTGCATGCTCCTCATGACCACATGGAGTTCCTCTGGTGCTCCAGTTTCCTGCCACATCTTGGCTGATAAGTTAATTAGTCACCATAAATTGTACATGGCGTGTAGCTTAGTGTAATTAAATGTGTGGGAATTGATGAGAATGTGGATGAGTACAAATTGGTAGCTGATGGTCAGAATCAACTTGATGGGCTGAAGGGCCTACTTATGTGCTAATTTCATCTATGACTCTAATACAAAAGGGCCATATCTTACCTTGTACTCGAATATCTGCAATATTGCATTTCTCATCACACACAACAACATTAAATGCATCCATCTTGGCAAACATCTTGAAATCTACTTCCTTTGAGCTTTTCAAAACTGCCAAAAGAATTTAAAACATACAGATAATTTAAACAGCTGTATCCAAAATAATACAAGATGATAAAGTACTTTTGTCCTGAAAGAGGTGAACTGTTTAGACTCTTTATTTAAAAATTTTTAAAGATACAGGGAGAATACCCTCCTACTCAAAATATGACTTTAAGATCTTTCACACTAATCGCAACAGATTTGTCTATAATTTACATGCATTTTTTTTTACTTAATTCTAGAATCTGTTATATGCGGCGTGTAAAAAAAAAACACAGATAAAGACATCGTACAGCAAAAATCAGGATTCACTGAAGGATCAATACTTTTTGCCCCCTTAGAAATATGGAATACGAAAAGTACTCTAATGACTATTTCCATTGATATCAAGGTCGCTTCAGGAGGCAAAAGTAACACAATAGTTGTCTAACGGGGTACATTAGATTCCAACCTAAGCCAGACAGAAAGCATCTTGGAAAGCAACAGCACTCCTGGAGATTCTCTGCTAACAAACAATACCTTTTGAGAAACAAGAGATTCTGCAGATGCAAGAAATCTTGAGCAACACACACAAAATGCAGGAGGTACTCAGCAGGTCAGGCACCATCTATGGGAGGAAATGAACAGTCAAGCTGCTCAAGCACTTTGCTCAATACATTTTGAAAACTCTGAAAACAAAAAGGGGTGAAATAAACTACAAAACCCAGGGATTATCTCCCTGAGCTAACAGAACTGAATTTCATTTAGAATTTGGTTCACAGATAGGAAGCAGAGGTGATTAGAAGTTCTTTCTCAGAATCAGTGTATTGCAAGGGTTGGAGTCGAGCCAATTGTTATTTGTTCCTTCATAAACAAGTGGATACAAATTCAGAAGGCTTGATCAGTTAGTTTGCAGATAACACAAAATTAGGATACTGTTGATAATGAAGAAGGTTAATGTAGATTGCTCACTTAGAGAAGTAGGTTGAGCAGTGGCAAATGGATTTCAAGATTCAAAATTCTAGATAAATATGAATGGTACATTTTGGGAAGTTAAACCAGCGAAGGACTTATACTGTGAATGCTCAAACACTAGGGCATATAATGGAACAAGGGAGCCCAGGAGTACAAGTGCATTGTTTGCAGAAATCGACATCACAAGCACACCGGGTTATGAGAAAGGCACTTGGCACCTAGCATTCATCAGTCAGGGCACAGAGTACAGGAGCTGATAAATTATGTTACGTACAAGTCACACTTTTAGTACTGTGTACAGTTGTAGTTATCCTGTTATAGGAATGAAATGATTAAACTGGAATGAACGTGGAAAAGATTTACAAGTATCAGGGGGTCAGGGTGGACATGGTGGAGGATTACAAATACCTGGGGATACGAATTGACAATAAACTGGACTGGTCAAAGAACACTGAGGCTGTCTACAAGAAGGGTCAGAGCCGTCTCTATTTCCTGAGGAGACTGAGGTCCTTTAACATCTGCCGGACGATGCTGAGGATGTTCTACGAGTCTGTGGTGGCCAGTGCTATCATGTTTGCTGTTGTGTGCTGGGGCAGCAGGCTGAGGGTAGCAGACACCAACAGAATCAACAAACTCATTCGGAAGGCCAGTGATGTTGTGGGGATGGAACTGGACTCTCTGACGGTGGTGTCTGAAAAGAGGATGCTGTCCAAGTTGCATGCCATCTTGGACAATGTCTCCCATCCACTACATAATGTACTGGTTGGGCACAGGAGTACACTCAGCCAGAGACTCATTCCACCGAGATGCAACACAGAGCGTCATAGGAAGTCATTCCTGCCTGTGGCCATCAAACTTTACAACTCCTCCCTTGGAGGGTCAGACACCCTGAGCCAATAGGCTGGTCCTGGACTTATTTCTTGGCACAATTTACATATTACTATTTAACTATTTATGGTGTTATTACTATTTATTATTTATGGTGCAACTGTAATGAAAATCAATTTCCCCCGGGATCAATAAAGTATGACTATGACTATGTTGCCAGAAAGAGGGCATGGATATTACAGAAAGATTGTCCAGGCTAGATCTTTATTCTTTAGAGTACAAGGGAATGAGGGGTGATCTTATAAAGTTTAATAAAATCATGAAGAGCATAGATAATGTACATGGTAGCAATCTCTTTCCCAGGGTAAGGGAGTCCAAACCTTCAGCACATCGTTTTATGGTGAGAAGGGAATGATTTAAAAGGGACTTAAGGGGCAAATATTTCATGCAAAGAGTGGTAGGTATATTGAGCAACCTGACAGTGGAAGTAGTTAAAGCAGATTCAATAGTATCATTTTAGAAGTACCTGAATAGGTGCACAGAGTGGCAGAGTTTAGTGAGATACGGGTCAAACACAGGAAATTGGGATTAGATGGATGGACAACATGGTGGGATTGGACTGGCTGGGCCAAAGGGCATGTGTCTATGTGCTATTGTTCAATGACTATGAATATTTATACAAAATTAGTACAACTCTTAATAATATGTATATAGGCTTGTAAATTTGCTTTCTTGGCTCAGCTTCCCATACTTCGAGCACTGGCATCTGAACCAACTGAAGGGTAAACAAAACAAAAAGAAATGAACACAAACGTAAACACGTGAAAGACTGCAGATGATGGAAATTCAAAGCAATACACTCCAAATGCTGGGGGAACTTAGCAGGTCAGGCGGCTTCTATGGAAATGAATAGACAGTTGACGTTTTATCTGTCCCTCACAAAAAATGCTAATGTTGATCCTGATCAGGAATGATAAATAGCAGTTACTAATAAAATATCAGGCACTGAAAATATCCTTTACCTGTTTTGGCAGCATCTCCACAATCCTGCCCCTGATTCTGCATCTTTGTTTCATGGTCCTTATCAGTAGAAGTCATGTCCTTTGATGGGATAACAGCTGTCAGGAAATTGATGGTTGAAAGCAAGGCTTTTGCATGCAACAGAAAATTAAGTGAAGAAACTGTGACCTGGAAATTAAAACAAAAAAGATCTATTTTATTTTCACAATAATTATAGCAGATAATTATTGCTGCCCCCGTTGTCAAATTCCTTTTTGTAATTCTTGTAGTTCATCAAATATCTTCTTGACACTCATTCAAACAAAACTAAAAACATCACAGTGGAGAACAACCGCTGGTCTCACTTCTCATGCATTATTCTACAAATGACTACAGTTTTTTTTAAGTGGCATCAACTGTGAAATAGTGTTTCAGCAGTTTACGCAGCAGAAATTCATTCTTCTCCAACACTCTAAGATGCAGAATAAAAATACGCTACTACAAAATTTATTCAATAAAAGGTAAATAACTATACAAAACGTGCTGCTTCAACTCGTTCTCTTGAAGCATGAACAGATGACACAGCTTCACATAACAGAAAATCACGATTACGCATCGTTTTGCATAAACTTGACCCCCTCTGCAATGGGGGATTGCCTGCAATTTCTTAAGCCGGACAGTCTGCCGTTCCTACATTACCTTCTTCCCCATCAATCAATAAAAACCTTGGAAGACCCTTCTCAAATAAAGCTGCCCACATATATGACGACATCGTTGCCTCACTACTTTGCTCAAACTTTCTGTACTTCACCACCAACAAATTTCCCATGGGAGTGGAACTAATCTTCAAAACTAAAGAACTCCCTGCCAACTACACTCCAGAAGCAAGGTCACTCAAACTTTAGAATTTGAGCTACAATATAGAGATAGACACAGAATACCTGGACTTCTGTACCTTCCTCTGCATCTGCGTCCTTGACTTCCACATTGGGAGACCACAGTTGATGTAGATCAGTAATTACTCATTGACAACCAACAAAGGCGCACCTCAAGAATCCATGCTTAGCTCACTACTCAACTCGCTCTGTTTGGCTAGGCACTGAATAAATGGCATCTATAAATTCACCAATGACACCAATATTGTTGGCAGAATCTCGTACAGGAATGAGGTAGATCAGCTGGTTGAGTGCTGACATAACAATAACCTTGCACTCAATGTCAGGAAGGCCAAGCAAATTATTCTAGACTTCAGGAAGGGGAAGTCAGGGGAACACACACCAGACCTCATTAAGGGGTCAGTGATGGAAAGAGTGAACAACATTTATTTTCTGGGTGTCAGCATCTCAGGGGATCTATCCTAGGCCGATCACAAAGAAGGCACACCAATGGTTATACTTCATTAGGAGTCTGAGAAGATTTGGTATGTCACCAAACAGTCTAGCAAATTTCTACAAAAATATGTATGACAGCATTCTTATTGGCTGCATAACCACCTGGTATGGAGGCTCCAATATGTAGGATCAAAAGCAGCTGCAGAGGGTTGCAGAATCAGCCAACTCCATCACAGGCACAACCCTCCCCACTATCAAGGACATCTTTAAAAGGCTGCCCCTCGAGAAGGCGGCATCCATTACTATAAGGGCATGCCCTCTTCTCGTTACTACCATTGGGGATAAGGTACAGAAGTATAAAGATCCATACTCAAAATTTTAGGAACAGCTCTATTCCTCTGCCAACAAATTTCTGAGTGGTTCATGAACCTGTGAAGAGTACCTTGCTAATTCTTTTTCACATAATTTATTTTGTGCAACTTACAGTAATCATTTATTGCACTATACTGCTGTAAGAAAACCACTAATTTTACGATATAATTCAGTGATAATAAACGTGATTCAGATTTGTGTGTGCACCGAGATTGAGCTCCAAGCATTGACTTGTTCACCAAAACAGATAAGAGGGTGGGTCTTACACTTAACATCCACAAGATCAAGATCCTCCAAAAACCTGTTCCAGCTGCACTATACTGCCCTTCCACAGTAAGGATTCATGATAAGCTCCTGGAAAACATGCACCATTTCTGATAACTCAGAGGCCACAGCTCAACAAAGTGTTACGTACCCCGTAACTGGGTTGCCAAACCAGCAGAAATGGATCACTCAGTTGGAGTCTGGATTACTAGAACTAAGAAAGTTTTATTAAAGAAACAAGCAACACAGTAATCGAAAGGATAATAAATGCAACAGTTCAGCAATGATAAACATACATGTGCACAGAATTAAGATAACAGCATCAATCAAGCTCTATCGTTGTCCAGGGATAAATGACCAATTTCAAAGTGACACAAAGTTCAGTCCAATTTAGTTCAGTTTGCAGTAATCGTTGCCATGGCGATGGACAACGTGGGGGGAGAGAGAGAGAGAGAGAACGGGAATGACTGATCATTCAGACACGGCTTCACTCACAGACCGGCGATATGGCTCACAAGCAGCTTTTGGGCAGGTCCTTGGTGATGTCACCTGAGGTCACCGACTGTGACCCCTCCTCCAGATGCGGTCGATCCTCTGCAGTGAACCCAGCACCCAAGCAAGGGCGGACACACACCGGGTTCCCGCTGATCGTACCTTTCCACCCTGTGCGTTGTCCGGTACTTCCCACCGACTCGTGAGAGGCGCACCGCTTCCAGGGTCTCATTACCTCGGGTGTCGTGTGTCCTGCCTTAGCGAACCTGTCCCTTTTTATCCCCCTGCTGGGGTATCGCCTGTCCATCACTTCAAACAGTTCAGGGTTCAAAGGGGGAGCCGCTCCAGACAGCTCTCTCTCTCCCGTCCCTTCATTACACATCTCCAGATCGTCTGTCCATCACTTCAAACAGTTCAGGGTTCAAAGGGGGAGCTGCTCCAGACAGCTCTCTCTCCCCCGTCCCTTCATTACACATCTCCAGACTCTGCTCCATTGTTCCTTATCTCTCCTTCCCCTGAGGACAGGTGGCAGACCACTTGCTGATGTCACTGATGCTAACCCAGGCTAGCAAACATCTTAATTTTATGTGTATTCTCGTCACAAAAGATAAACATCAATAACGAAGTTCACCACCACATTCAAAGCCCCAGTAGACCTTCAGGCTGACTTCAGAGAAGAGCATTATAACATAAAGATCTTGGACCTGTCACAAAACTCAGTGGAAGTAGCAGTGACTTTAGCCCTGTTTAGCAGTTCTCAGAGCTGAACAATCTACAAGGTACTGGAAAATATCACCAAAGCTGAATCTGCAAAATCTTCCAAATATACCACAAGGATAAATGAACCAACATCAGCTCCCTCACTCGGGTAAACATCCCCAAAACCAAGGCCCAACATACTATAACAGTCAGATGTATGCTCATCCATGCCTGGCATGATGCTGTTAGAATTCATGGGGTCTTCAATACAGAGTGAGGAGTTTGAAGATTATGCACTAGCACGTTGTATTCCCCTCTGGTAAATCAGTCCTAATAGAGGAGTTGGATAAAACCAGGGGATCCTTATAATGGAATCAAATCCTGAGAAAGAGGGGACAAGGGGTCACAAGGTGTAGAATCCTTGTAGGTAGAGCTAAGAAACTGCAAGAGTAAAAAGACCCTAAGAGCAGCTTGTTGTTGAGCCCACCGGGGGATCAGCTATTCTGGACTCTCTACTCAATGAACCATAATTGATTAGAGAGCTTGAGGTAAAGAAACCCTTAGAGGCCAGGAATCATTAGATGACAGAATTCACCCTGCAATTTCAGAGAAAGAAGCTAAAATTAGATGTATCAGTAGAGTAAAGGGAATTACAGAGGCATGAGAGAGAAGCTGGCCAAAGCTGTTTGCAAGGGGACATTAGAAGGGATGACGCCAGAGCAGCAATGGCTGGAATTTCTGGGAGGCGCAGGATAGATACATCTCAAAGGATCAAAGGTACAATGACGCAATTGTGGCTGACAATGGGCATCAAAGTCAGCATAAAAGCCAAAGAGAGGGCATTAAATAGTACAAAAATTAGTGGGAAGTTACAGGATTAGGAAGCTTTTAAAAACCAACAGAAGGCAACAAAAAAAAGTCATAAAGAGGGAAAAGATGGAATATGAAGATAAGCTTGCCAATAATATTAAAAAGGTTACCAATAGTTTCTTCAGGTATATAAAAAGTAAAAGAGAGGGAAGAGTAGATATTGGGCTGCTGGAAAATGACACTGGAGAGGTGATAACAGGGAACACGGAGATGGCAGCTGAACTGAATAATTATTTTATATCAGTCTTCACTGTGGAAGACATTAGCAGTATGCCAGAAGTTCAAGTGGTCGGGGACAGAATTGAGTGAAGCTGCCATTACTAAGGAGATTTTGCTTTGGAAACTGAATGGTCTGAAGGTAGACAAATCACTTAGACTAGATGGTCTACACCCCGGGGTTCTGAAAGAGATGGCTAAAGAGATTCTGGAGGCATTCATAATGATCTTTCAAGAATCACTGGATTCTGGAATGGTCCCAGAAGACTGGAAAATTGCAACTGTCACTCCACTCTTCAAGAAGAGAGAGAGGTAGAAGAAAGGAAATTATGGGCTTGTTAGTCTGATCTCTGTTGTTGGGAGGATGTTGGAGTTGATTCTTAAGGATGTGGTTTTAGGGTACTTGAAGGCATGTGATAAAATAGGCCCGAGTCAGGGAAAACCTTGCTTGACAAATCTGTTGGAACTCTTTTAAGGAATAACAAGCAGAATAGTCAAGGTTGAATCGGTAGATGCCGTGTACTTGGATATTCAGAAGGCCTTTGACAAGGTACCACACGAGGCTGCTTAACAAGTTACGAGCCCATTGTATGCAGGAAAGATACCAGCATAGATAGAGTATTGGCTGATTGGCAGAAGGCAGAAAGGGAATAAAGGAAGATGTGGAGAGGATGTTTCATTTGGTGGGTGAGTCTAGGACCAGAGGGCACAGCCTCACAATAGAAGGCCACCCATTTAAAACAGAGGCAAGGAGGGATTTCTTTAGACAGAAGGTGGTGAACCTGTGGAATTTGATGCCACAAGTGCCTGTGGAGGCCAAATCGTTGGGCAGAGGTTGACAGATTCTTGATTAGTCAGGGCATAAAAAGTTTTGGGGAGTAGGCAGGAGACTGGGACTGAGAAGACGGAATGGGCCAAATGGCCTAATTCTGCTCCTTTATCTTACCGACTTATGGAATATGGTACAATACCACTACACATTATTCCTTAAAAACTACTGCACGATTAGTTTATGAAACAACTTTTTCAACTCTGGCAATATCATGGAAATGGATCATGGAAATTGGCTGTCCCTTTGCCTTAATGTTTGAGGTTTAACAAAAGAATGAAGAAGGACAACTTTCTACTGGATGTACAAACACACCCTGTGAGTATGATTAAAAGATAGTATTTAAACAATGCAAGTAGCATAACAAACGCTTTCCTTCAAAGACCAATGTGTGTCTGCACCAATTTATCTGAGTAAAATTTATTCTTTTAATCATAATAAATGCATTACGAAAATAGCATTAAAAGGGAGCTCCAATATTCACCTGGTGCTAATTAATGCTGAGCAAACTAGTTTCTGCAGCCTACATCACAAGATTTTACATGAACAACTAGTTTTACAACATCTTATACAATCTGAGTGACCCAATTAATTTGAAATAGGTGATGATGTGTAAGGAAGAGGAAATAAAATGCTGGACACCAGACCAAAGTTTGATCTCCAAGTTTATACTAGGGACTTTCAAAGTGAGCTCCTGCTCCAAATATACTATACATATAAACTAATTAAATTTGTCCTTTCACATAGTACTGTGCAGCACACAATTATAAAAGATTATCTGAAATTGATCAAATTAATACCAAAATCAGAATTAGCTTTAGTGGCAGTGGTTGAAATACCACCAGTATGTGTCCTGTCCCACAGAGGCTCAAACACTCTTGACCATTGCTACACAACCATCAAAAACACCTACCGTGCCACCCCCCCCCCACCACCTCCCCAACCCCACCCACACTTCAGTACATCAGATGACTGAGGTGTGCTCCTTCTCCCTGCATACAAGATGAAGCCTGGGGATCCAGTCCGGAAAGTCATTCAGTGCTGGTGTGAGGAAATAGATGAGATTCTACATGACTTACTAAGTCAGCAGACTGGTCCATGTTCAAAGGCCTACAACTCAATCTAGATGAGAATGTCACCACTGTCGCAGACTTTATCAGCAATTGTGTTGAGGACTAAGTATGAAAGAGGACAATCAAATGTTCCCAAACTGGAAAACTATATCACAGAAACAGGTCCTTCAGCCTATCTAGGCTATGCCAAACCATTTGAACAGACTAGACACATTCACCTGCACCCGGACCATAGCCCTCCATACCCCTCACATTCATGTACCCATCTAAACTTCTCTTAAACATTGAAATTAAAATCACATCCACCACTTGCATTGACAGCTCATTCCACACCCACACCACCCTGAGTGAAGCTTCCCCTCATGTTCCCCTTAAACATTTCACCTTTCACCTTTAAGTCATGACCTCTAGCCATAGACACACCCAATCTCAGTGGGAAAGGTCTGCTTGCATTTACCCTATCAATATCCCTTATAATTTCATATACCTCTATCAAATCTCCCCTCAATCTTTTACGTTCTAGGGAATAAAATTCTAACATGTTCAATTAATGTTGCTGAGGTCAACAGGGTTGAGAACTTCAAGTTTCTAGGAGTAAACACTAGCAGCCTGTACTGGTCCTGCACTTTTACTTCCTCTGGAGACTAAATAACTTTGGCATGTCCCCTTTGAATCTCACCAATTTTTACTGATGCACTATAGAGAGCATCCTATTCCAAAGTATGGTTTGGCAACTGGTCTGCCCATGACCACAAGAAACTGCAGAGAGTTGTGGATACAGATCAGCTCTTACAGAAACCAACTTTCTCTCCATGGACACTAACTACTGCCTCCAAAAATCAAAGATTCCACCCACAAAAGACATATTCTCTTCTCCCCTGCTTCATTACGAAAGCCTGAAAGCACGTGTCATCAGGCTCAAGGACAGTTTCTATCCTTCTGTATACAAGAATACTGAATGTTCCTTTAGTATATTAAGGTAGACTCTTGACCTCACAGTCTACCTTGTTGTGACTTTACACCTTACTGTGCACCTGCAACGCATTTTCTCTGTACTGTAAACCCTTATTCTGCATTTTGTTGTTTTACCTTGTAGAACCTCAATGCACCATTGCAATGAACTGATCTATATGAACAACATACAAGAGAATTTTTTCACTATAGCTCAGTACATATGACAATAACGAGCCAATTTTCTAATTTGGTTGACTTTAGAACATTGGGCACAAAACTCGATCAACAAAAACTGGTAAACTGGATCAGGAAATTTCTGGATGACACCAAGATTGGGGGTGGAGTGGACAGTGAGGAAGGTTATCATGGCTTGCAGAGGGATCTGCATCAGCTGGAAAAATGGGGTGAAAAATGGCAGATGAAATTTAGTGAAAACAAGTGCAAGGCATTGTACTTCAGTAGGACCAACCAGGGTAGGTCTTACATAGTGAAAGGTAGAGCACGGAGGAGAGTGGTAGAACAAAAACATCTGGGAATACAGATCCCCAGTTCATTGAAATTAGGTAGATAGTGTCATAAAGAAAGCTTTTGGCAAAATGGCCTTCATAAATCAAAGCAGTGAGTACAGGAGATGGATGTTATGTTGAAGTTGTATAAGATATTGGTGAAGCCTAATTTGGAGTATTGTGGACAGTTTTGATCACCTACCTACAGGAAAGATGTGAATACGATTGAAGAAGTACAGAGAAAATTTATAAGGATGTTGCTGGGTCTGGATGACCTGAGTTATAAGGAAAGATTGAATAGGTTAGGACTTTAATCCTTAGAACATAGAAGATTGAGAGGAGATATGATAAAGGTATGCAAATTATGAGGGGTATAGATAAGGTAAATGCAACAAGACTCTTTCCACTGAGGTTGGGTGGGACTACAACCCAGAGATCATGGGTTAAGGGTGAAAGGTGAAAAGTTTAAGTGGAACATGAAGGGAAGCTTCCTCACTCAAAGGTTGGTGAGAGTATGGAATGAGGTGCCGGCACAAGTGGTGCATACAATCTCGATTTCAATATTTAAGTCAGGTTTGGATAGGTACATGGATGGTAAAGGTATGCAGGGATATGGTCCCAGTACAGTTTAATGGAAGTAGGCAGTTTAAATGGTTTGGCACAGACCAGATGGGCCAAAGGCCTGTTTCTGCACTGTACTTCTCTATGACTCTCTGACAAAAAGGTGTACCGTACAAATGGAAGCATTTTAAGGAAATGCAAATTTATTGCAATATTTTTTATCTTAATGTCATACTATTCTTCAATAGCTTCATTGCATCTAAATTTTATTTCGCTATAAATTAAACATTGATTTACATAATCTACTCCTTCCTACATAAAACTGCATTTCTAAGCATTTCTACTAACTTGACATTCTTCATTTGGCTTCTCAAATACTTTCTAGGTGTTTAGTATAAAGGTAATAAAGACTTACTTTAAGCATCTGTTCAGTAGCGTCAGGATTCATTTTAAAATGTGGACTACGTTTATCAACCTGCAACAATAAACGTTTGTTAAATTTAGCTTTAATTCATGATAGATACAAGTTATCAACAAATACTGTTTGATGCTTATTCACCACATGTGGGTCTCACTGGCAAGACAAGCATTTATTACTTAACCACTATCACAAAGTTCTGTTATTTGAAAAAATTTACCATTTCAGGGTACGTCCACACTATGCCGGATAATTTTGAAAACAAAGCTTTTTCTCTTCGTTTTGCCCTCCCGTCCACACTGAGCAGGTGTTTTCAGCCCCCGAAAACGGAGATTTTCAGAACCACTCTCCAGAGTGAATAAATCTGAAAACGCTTAATATCCGGCGTAGTGTGTATGGGGTAAACGGACAGATTTAAAAACGCTGTCATGATAACACCACAACAACAATGCTTTTCTCTGCTTTTGCTTGGTACTGCGCAAGCTGTTATAACGTGCAGTCGGTGTGAACATTGTGAGAGTTTAAGTTGTAAAGTGAGCTTTTTTGACTATTTAAAAACACTGTCATGACGTGCCGGAACAGATGTTCGTTGTTTTCTTGAACGCCACCACCTAACAATTTCAAAACAGACGGACGAGATCAGGGTTAGAAATGTACTCACCAGATACTTTGACCCATAGCTTACTGAATAAATAAGTATACTCACTCAGCCCTGTTTTCTGTCCTTGCTTGTATGAAGGTGGTTTACCTATTTATGCAAGTACTTCTCTGACAATAGATGTGTAACAGCCTAATGTAACGTTGTATGGAAATACAAGATAACGCTGATGCAGACATTTTATACATTTAACAAGGTGCTTTATTAATGCAACAGAGTTAGTCAGTTTTTCAATGTTCGTCGTCAGCCGGGTCATACTGTCTGTGAACTCCCTGTCAGTTGCCTCCATACGCTCCAGTATTTGTTTTTTTTAAGTTTTAAGTCCTCCTGCGCGAGAGCCAAGAGCAATTCCTTTAAAGTTTTTCTACTCTGTAACTAGACAAACGCGCACTAAGTATACCGTTTCCTCTTCACTTGTTTTCTGTGTGTCCTGCCCATGCCCAGTAGGAGGAGATTCGCCCAAATATCCGCCTAATGTGGACGGAGATATTTTGAAAAACGCTTAGTGTGGACGCCTGTCGTTTTTACTCGAAACCGGCGTTTTCAAAATTATCCGGCGTAGTGTGGATGTAGCCTCACTTGAAGTCTGGAGTTGCATCTGGACTGGTTAATTAAGAATGGAATTTGATACTGATTAAGTATGAACTGAAGTATGAAGTACAAGCATTTTGGCAGAAGTGATAAGGTAGGACACACACAATAGATTTCTGCAGAGTATTGAGAAGAAAGTGAGTTTGGTTTCAGAGTTTGAGAAGAGCCTACTGGATAATTACCAAAGTTAAGAGCTAGTATCCCTATATCACACATTTCGGCCACAGCTGGAAGACCACATACAGTTCTGCTGTCCACACTATTTTATCTTAAGAAAGATACTTCGATGGAAGATTAACATCTAACCTGAATGTATTCCACTTTCAGAAGATCAGAACCTGCTGTATCTTCACAGCTGATCAAATGAAGCTTCCGATTTTGGTCATCTGAGGAACACAAAGACATGACATGTAATTTTAATGGGTTTTCATTTAATAGATCAGTTTAAAATATTAAAGTCAGGAAAACCAGTGGAGAATTCTAAAACCAATTTATTTCTCTGAACAATTGAGATCTGCCTGCAAAACATATTCTTTCCAGCATCTACAAGTTAAGCGTGACACATGGATTTAGGGAGTTCCACTTTTGTTGACAATCATGCACAATGGAATCAACATGGAAATTACTGATGGCAATCTTTCTCTTAATGAATTCACAGCATTTGACCACCCATATTATACAATAAACAAAACAGATTTATCCACCATGATCAAAGTGACATGATAAATTTAGATGATACTTTTAAAAAGAGTGGAAGGGAAACCAATTGTGGCATTGAAAGGTATGAAGTCATTGATATGGCAACCTGGGACGATCAAATTAACACGATGAATATGCGAGCTCTGTGACTGGCTAAATAGAGAAGTGCATTGAGGATGTTAGTGTTGTTAATCATATCTGTGTGAAGGATAATCAGAAGCAATGACTGACAACAGAGGTCTGGGCAAGACTGAGAGAGCGGGATGCTGCCTTCAGATGGGGAATAAGACAGCTCTCAGGTCCGCAAGAGCTGCACTTTCCCACGCCATCAGGAGGGCAAAACTGAATCATTCATAGAGAATATACAGCCATTTCTATAATAACAGAGACATGAGGTGCATGCGGCAGGACAATCATTCCCTAACGGACCATAAATCCACCCTGCACGTCAATGACAGTGCCATTTCTCTTCCTAAGCTGAATGTTTCTTGCACTTGGTTTGATGCACAGAAAAATGTGCTGGTGAGGAAGGACCCCCACCCCCTTACTCTCCACCCCACCTACCCAAGGAGCAGGCACTCTGTCTGGCCACAGCTGATTGAGCCAGAGTCAACACACGTAAAGCTGTAGGGCCTGATAACAAACTTGATCGTATTGTAAGTGACTGTGCAGCCAAATTGACTGAGTTTCTAACAGATATCTTCAACATCTCTCTAGAACAGTCCACTGTCCCCTCAGGCTTCAAGATGACCATAATCATCCCAGTGCCCAGAGTGGGGGGGGGGTAGTGTGGGGCAACAGTAAACTGCCTCAGCGATTACTGTCCAGTGGCACTGACCTCAACAATAATAAAATGCATTGACCAGCTGGTTATGGATCACATTAAATCCCATCTTCCTGATACAATGGACCCTTTCCAATTTGCTTATCACTGTAATCAGTCCACCGATGATGTGTTAGCCTCAGCATTCCAATTCTTCCTATCACACCTGGAAAATGATGCCAGGATGCTGTGTATCTGCTGCAGCTAGACTTTTAATACAATCATTCCTCAGAAGCTGGTGGGTAAACTGTCCTTGTTGGGTCTTAGCACCTGTCTCTGTAACTGGATCCTGGACTTCTTCGAGTCAGTCTGAGTTGGCAAAAGCATCTCTAGCTCCATCATGCTGAGCACCGGCACTGCCCGGGGCAGTGTGCTCAGCCCACTGCTGATGCATGACTGCATTGATAGATACAGTCCAAACCAAATCATAAAATTCACTGACGACACAACAGTAGTTGGCCTCATCAACAATGATGGCAAGATGGCGTAAAGAGAGGAGGTAATATAGCTGGTAGAGTGGTGTGAGCATAACAACTTGAGTCTCAATGTGGACGAGACCAAAAAAGATGATTGCGGACTTTTGAAAGGTGCAGACTCACCACTTCTCATTGCACATAATGGCTCCTTTGCAAAGAGAGATAGAAGCACCAAAGCACCAATGATCCAGGAGCCAAAAGCTTATCCCTCTGCACAATGCCTTCAACCATGCATCCATCTGACCTCCCTTTTTATTCCTCAACTCACTAGCTTGTGGCACCAAAAACCTCAAAACTTATAACATCGAGAGATTATAGGTTTTGAGCACCTGCTACTTAAAATGCTGAGCTCCCTAAACTTATGCTGTAGGACCTCATCCCTGCTCCCATCAATGTTACTCATAACAACACATGGCACAACCACCTTCCCTCTTGCATCCTTGGCCCGAGCACTAGGGAGGCAACATGCAATTCAGGAGTCTCATCTGTGGTCATATAAATACTTAGCTGCCCCCACCTCCCTCACAACAGAATGCATGAAACCAGTCACTTACCCAGTGTTGGTCCCTCCCTTATGTACAACAAAGCCATCAAAGGTGTCACAAAAAAGAGTTGTTACTGCTGTCTTCCCTCCCCCCACAAGTTTACAACAGACTCCTACAGACCTGCCTGCCCTTAGTGCCTTTGATAGTGGTCAAGTACATTCTGTACCTGCAATGTGACCAACTCACCAAATCATAAAGACCTTCAGATATAAGAGCAGAATTAGGCCATTAGAATCATAGAGTTATAAAACACTATGGCCTAGAATCAGGCTCTTCAGCCCATCTGGTCCATGCTGAATTAGCTATTGTCATCAACCTGCGATAGAATCATAGAACACTACAGCACAGAAACAGCCCATCAAGCCTGCTATGTCATTCAATCATGCTTTCAACCCCATTCCACTGTTTTCGCCCTACAGGATTGTTAAACTCTTTACCAATCAAGAAGAACCCTGTGTTATGTATACCCAATGACTTGGCCTTTACGGCCTTCTGTGGCAATGAATTACACAGATCCACCACCATCTGACTGAAGAAATTCCACCTCATCTCAGTTCTAAGATGATGATGTAAGGTGGATAAGATGATGAGAGGCATTGATCACGTGGATAGTTGGAGGCTTTTTCCCAGGGCTGAAATGGCTAACACGAGACGGCACAGTTTTAAGGTGCTTGGAAGTAGGTACAGTGGAGATGTCAGGGGTAAGTTGTTTTTTCTTTTTTTACGCAGAAAGCGATGAATGCGTGGAATGGGCTGCTGGCAATGGTGGTGGAGGCAGATATGATAGGGTCTTTTGAAAGACTCCTAGATAGGTACATGAAGCTTAGAAAAATAGAGGGCTATGGGTAACTAGGGTTGCCAACTTTCTCACTCCCAAATAAGGGACAAAAGTAGCAGTCAAATACGGGACACCTGTGTTTACCCCGAAAAAGACTACCATGACCATGAAGCCTTGCACGAGCACCTATGTGCGCATGCGTGTACGTGCCGATTTTTTTCTACAAATCTGTTTTGGCTTGATCTTCCCGATTCTGCTTTTACTATATGTTAGTGTTATTTTAGGTTTTATGTGTTATTTGGTATGATTTGGTAGGTTATTTTTTGGGTCTGGGAACGCTCAAAAATTCTTTCCATATAAATTAATGGTAACTGCTTCTTCACTTTATGCCATGTCAGCTTACGAACATTTTCATAGGAACGCTCCACCTTAGCGGGGGTAATACGGGACAAGGGCCATCCCGTATGGGACAAACCAATTTAGCCCAATATACGGGATGTCCTGGCTAATTCAGGACAGTTGGCAACCCTATGGGTAACCCTTGGTAATTTCTAAAGTACATGTTCGACACTGCATTGTGGGCCAAAGGGCCTGTATTGTGCTGCAGGTTTTCTGTGTTTCTAAAGAAACAAAGCTTTATTTTGAGGCTGTACTCTTAGATCTAGACTCTCCAAAACTAATGGAAACATAGTCTCCACGTCCACTCTATCTAGCCCTTTCAATATTCAGTAAGCTTCAAAATATTCACTCATCCTTCTGAATTCCATCAAATACAGACTCAGAACCACCAAATGACCCTCATACATTAAGCCAGTCATTTCCGGGATCATTCTTGAAAACCTGCACTGAACTTCTCCAGAGCCAGCATATCTTTCTGTAGATACAGGGCCAAAAATTGCTCACAATATTCCAAATGCAGTCTGACCAATGTCCCCTAAAGACTCAGCTTTATATCATTGCTTTATAGTGTTCTCGAAATGAATGCTAACATTGCATTTGAGTTCCTTACTACCAATTCAACCTGCAAATTAACCTTACAGGAATTCTGCACTAAGTTTCCCAAGCCCCCTTACGAGTTTTCACCCACTTTTCTTCTAATTGAGAATATAGTCTATACCTTTATTCTTCCCTCTAAAGTGCATAACCCCACACTTCTCTCTGTCTAATATTTCTTTGCCCATGTTGCTAAGCCGTCCAAGGAATGCAGATTCTCTGCCTCCATGACACCACATGTTCTTCCACCTATCTTGGTATCATTTGCAAACTTGGCCACAATCCCATCAGTTCCTGTTCATTAATGTATAAAGTGAAAAGCTATAGGCCTGTGAAACTTGACTTGTCACTGGCAGCCATCTTGAAAAGGATCCTTTTATCCCCACTCTGTCAGTCAGTGTAGGCATGCCAGTACCCCTAGTCATCTATACCAAGAGCTCTTATCTTCAGCAGACTCATGTGTGGCACCTTGCCACTGACTCCTTCGTCTAATTTTTACAGATTTGTCAAGCAAAAACTGCCCTTAATGAAACTGTACTATCTATGTATTAATGTATCTGCAAAAACATACTAGATCCAAAATTTTCTATATCCTGGATACTCCATAGCAATCCAGCTGCAACTCCAATACTCCATGCTCAGACAACATCACTGGAAATACTGGATGTGCCCCTGATCCCCCACATGCCACAAGAGCAAGATATGGTACACAGGGTTCCATATCCATTATGCCAATCACTAGTACGAAGGAAAAAAGAAAAAAAGAGAAAGAAAAAATCCAAGGAAAACATGACTCAGGTCTACAAAAAAGCAGGCTGTGAAATGTATAAATTCTTCTTTATTCCTCAAAATGTTGTCCACTGGCAATGCTGCTCTGATGCATCACTCAAAAGTCATATAAAGCAGCAACATGACAGTCAGATTTTCCTTCCCCTTGATCTCCCACATAAAGCCAGACCTCAATCTTCATTTGGAACCAATTCTCAGCAATCAATTAAGACAAAGACAAAAAGCAGTGTGAATAATTAATACCATGTATTATGACTTGACCATTTGCAAATATCTAAAGAGACAAATACTTACAAGGAACTTCACAATAATCAAAATTGATTTTTTTCAGATATGATGTGGATGTTACATCAAATGTTCTAACATTCACTTCAGTACCCAACTGAGACACACTGAAAACAAGCAAGGGATTCTTCAGGCTGTCTTGCCCTGCAAGTTCGACAACCACCTGCAAGCATATGTTAAAGGATTGCTTGTTAGTAATTATCTAAAGACAAATTACTCATATTGTACATTAGATGCAGTCTTCAAATCTACCTGATAGCTCAAAGAACCTTTCTAGCAACAGATGGAAATTGCAAAGTAATTTAAAATCAAAGAGTTGCAAATACTGGAAATCTGTATTAAAAACAGAATGCACTGTAGGTACTGAGCAGGCCAGGTAATGAATGTCTTATGAAAGAAAGAGAGCTAACACTTCAGGACAATAATCTTTCTTCAGAACTTGAAAAGAGAGAATATAACTGTGCTTTCCTGCAAGGTGTGTCTTGCAATTCTGTAACTGTACAGGGTCACCGACCAACTAGAAGGCACTGAAAGCATGAGGGTCATCTGAACCACCCTGGTCTTCACCCTGCACAGACAGGCTTCATTCCCTTCTACATCACATCTAACGGGAAGGCCACAATCTGTGTGGATTGGTGATAATATCTCCTCCTTACTGAAAAAACACTGGCACACTTCAGGGGCGTGCGCTTCGCCCACGGCTCTACTCCCTCTATACAAAATGACCGTATAGCTAGGTATAGAGCAAATACCATCTATAAATTTGCTGATGATGGTAGAATCTCAGATGGAGATGAGAGGGTGTACAGGAGTGGGACATACCAGCTAGTTGAGAGGTGTTTGGAGATGGGAGGGTGTACAGGAGTGAGACATACCAGCTAGTTGAGAGGTGTTTGGAGATGAGAGGGTGTACAGGAGTGAGACATACCAGCTAGTTGAGAGGTGTTTGGAGATGAGAGGGTGTACAGGAGTGAGACATACCAGCTAGTTGAGAGGTGTTTGGAGATGAGAGGGTGTACAGGAGTGAGACATACCAGCTAGTTGAGAGGTGTTTGGAGATGAGAGGGTGTACAGGAGTGAGACATACCAGCTAGTTGAGAGGTGTTTGGAGATGAGAGGGTGTACAGGAGTGAGACATACCAGCTAGTTGAGAGGTGTTTGGAGATGAGAGGGTGTACAGGAGTGAGACATACCAGCTAGTGGAGAGGTGTTGCAGCAACAACCTCGCACTCAATGTCAGTAAGACTGACTAAAAAGCTGATTGTGGCGTTCAGGAAACCAATCCTCATAGAGGGATCAGAAGTAGAGAAAGTGAGCAATTTCAAGATCCTGGGTGTCAAGACCTCTGAGGATCTAATCCTGTCTTAAAATATTGATTTAGCTATAAAGAAGACAAGACAGCGGCTATATTTCATTAGGAGTGTCACCTAAAACACTCGAAAACTTCTATGCATCTATACTGTGGAGAGCATTCTGACAGGCTGCATCACTGTCTGGTAGGGGGAGGCTACTGCACAAGAAAGAACCTAAAGCAAGTTGTAAAATTAGTCAGCTCCATCTTGGGTACTAGCCTCCATAATATCCAAGACACCTTCAGGGAGCGGTGCCTCCGAAAGGTGGCAATTGTTATTATGGACCCCCTTTACCCAGGACATGTCCTTTTCTCATTGTTACCATCAGGAAGGAAGTACAAAAGCCTGAAGGCGCACACACAGCAATTAAGGAACAGCCTCTTCCCCTCTGCCATCCGATTCCTAAATGGACATTGAACCCATGAACATTATCTCACTTTTTTTATTATTTCTGTTTTGCACAATTTTTAATCTAACTATTCAATATATATACTTACTGTAACAGATTTACCTTTTTTTTTCTTTCTATGTTGTTGTTATCATGCATTGCATTGAACTGCTGCTGCAAACTTGACAAATTTCACAACACATACCGGTGATAATAAACCTGATTCTGTTTTCTCATTTTTTCAAGTTCTGACAAAACATCGTTGACGTGAAAGATTTCTTGAAAATCTTGAATATCATTGACCATATCAAATATCATTGACTTGAAAGTGTTTCCCTTCACAGCTACCGCCTGACCTGCTAAGTCTTTTCCTCATTTACAATTTTAATTTGTGAAGTTAACATGTAAAAAAAACTATACAGCGGGTGGTGTTCATAGAAGGCCATGAAAGAAACGACACTGTGAGGGACATAATATTTGGAAGATTAACTTGGAGTTCCCATGTAATTCATTCATCACACTTGAAATTCAAGTCTAACTGATAATCATGAATGCAACACTAATTACTCATTTACTGCATGAGTGGAGATGGGTGGAATTGTGAACGTAGGTTGTCAAAGGATACAGAACAGTTACTGATATTTATTTATTTTATTCATGCAGAGAGAGTGCAGAGAAGGCACTTCTGGCCCTTCGAGCCATGCCACCCAGCAACCCCAACAACCCCGATTTAACCCTAACTTAATCAAAGGACAATTTACAATGACCAATTAACCTACCAGGTACATCTTTTGACTGCAGAAGGAAACCTGAGAACCCAGGGAAAACCAATGCATTCCAAGGAGAGAATATAGAGCGATTGTTTACAGAGGATGCTGGATTTGAACTCCAATGCACCCAGCTACAATAGTGTTACACTAACTGCTATGCTACCTTGGCACCCGTGGATATGGGCAGAGAACTGGCAGATGGAGATACATCCAAGCAAATATGAGGTGTGCACTCTGGGAGGTCAAATGTAATGGGAAAGAAAACGGCAGGACCCTCAACAGAGTAATGAAGAGAAGGCCATTCGAGTCCAAGTCCATCGTTCCTTGACAGTGGTCAAGCAAACAGATAGCTGGGTAGGGACACTGAGTAAAAGAGGAAGGAAGACATGTTGCAGCTAAGTAAAACTTCTGTGAAGCTGCACTGAGTATTGTGTGCAATATCCCCATTACATGAAGGATGTGGAAAAGGGTGCAGAAAATGCTTACCAAGATGTTGCCCGGCTTAGAAAATATGAGCTATAAGGAGAGTTGGACAAACTTGGATTGATTTCTCAGAAGCAGCAGAGGCTGAGGGGAGACTTAACAGAAGTTATAAAATTATGAGAGGCATAGATAAGAGTTGAAAGGATTCAAGAATCTTTCTTTCGGGACAGAAATGTCAGATACTAGAGAGAACATGTATGTAGGTTTGAAGCTGTGCAGAGCATGTTTATTTTAACAAATTCTGGTGGGTCCCTGGAATGCAGTGCCAGGAATAGTGATAGAAACAGAAATGATAGTGGCACTTAATGGGGCTGTTAGATAGACAATGATAACCATAAGACATAGGAGCATTCGGCCCATCGAGTCTGCTCCGTCATTTGATCATGGGTGATTTATTTTTCCTCTCAATCCCATTCCCCTGCTTCTCCCTGTGAATTTTGACACCCTGACTAATCAAGAACTTCTAAACCTCTGCTCTAAATATACTCAAAGACTTGGCCTTCAGAGTTATCAATCACAATGAATTCCAGATCCGCCAACCTCTGCTAAAGAGATTCCTCCTCATCACATGAATATGCAGGGACGGGGGGGGGGGTGAAATCATCACATGTGCTGAACCTATGCTTTCAGCTGTCCACCTTGACAGGCTTTTGACAAAAGACCATTACAATTTGCCAAATTACATACTTAATGCATGGTCAACTTTATTACAATATCTACAATCTTTATTTCCGACCTATAAGCTGGAAACAAGAAAGAAGATTAATATAGAGAAATCAAGAAGCTACAAATATGGTGAAATGGGTTCAGTGTAAATGGGCACAAAGATTGGCATGATAGGACAGATAAGTCCCCGGGGCCTGACAGAATATTCCCCTGGCTGCTCCACGAGGCGAGAGAAGAGATTGCTGAGCCTCTGGCTAGGATCTTTATGTCCTCGTTGTCCACGGGAATGGTACCGAGGATTGGAGGGAGGCGAATGTTGTTCCCTTGTTCAAAAAAGGTAGTAGGGATAGTCCGGGTAATTATAGACCAGTGAGCCTTACGTCTGTGGTGGGAAAGTTGTTGGAAAAGATTCTTAGAGATAGGATCTATAGGCATTTAGAGAATCATGGTCTGATCAGGGACTGTCGGCATGGCTTTGTGAAGGGCAGATCGTGTCTAACAAGCCTGATAGAGTTCTTTAAGGAGGTGACCAGGCATATAGATGAGGGTAGTGCAGTGGATGTGATCTATATGGATTTTAGCAAGACATTTGACAAGGTTCCACACGGTAGGCTTATTCAGAAAGTTAGAAGGCATGGGATCCAGGGAAGTTTGGCCAGGTGGATTCAGAATTGGTTTGCCTGCAGACAGCAGAGGGTGGTGGTGGAGGGAGTACATTCAGATTGGAGAATTGTGACGAGTGGTGTCTCACAAGGATCTGTTCTGGGACCTCTACTTCTTGTGATTTTTATTAACGACCTGGATGTGGGGGTAGAAGGGTGGGTTGGCAAGTTTGCAGACGACACAAAGGTTGGTGGTGTTGTAGATAGTGTAGAGGATTGTCAAAGATTGCAGAGAGACATTGATAGGATGCAGAAGTGGGCTGAGAAGTGGCAGATGGAGTTCAACCTGGAGAAGTGTGAGGTTGTACACTTTGGAAGGACAAACTCCAAGGCAGAGTACAAAGTAAATGGCAGGATACTTGGTAGTGTGGAGGAGCAGAGGGATCTCGGGGTACATGTCCACAGATCCCTGAAAGTTGCCTCACAGGTGGATAGGGTAGTTAAGAAAGCTTATGGGGTGTTAGCTTTCATAAGTCGAGGGATAGAGTTTAAGAGTCGCGATGTAATGATGCAGCTCTATAAAACTCTGGTTAGGCCACACTTGGAGTACTGGGTCCAGTTCTGGTCACCTCACTATAGAAAGGATGTGGAAGCATTGGAAAGGGTACAGAGGAGATTTACCAGGATGCTGCCTGGTTTAGGAAGTATGGATTATAATCAGAGATTAAGGGAGCTAGGGCTTTACTCTTTGGAGAGAAGGAGGATGAGAGGAGACATGATAGAGGTGTACAAGATAATAAGAGGAATAGATAGAGTGGATAGCCAGCGCCTCTTCCCCAGGGCACCACTGCTCAATACAAGAGGACATGGCTTTAAGGTAAGGAGTGGGAAGTTCAAGGGGGATATTAGAGGAAGGTTTTTTACTCAGAGAGTGGTGGGTGCTTGGAATGCACTGCCTGAGTCAGTGGTGGAGGCAGATACACTAGTGAAGTTTAAGAGACTACTAGACAGATATATGGAGGAATCTAAGGTGGGGGCTTATATGGGAGGCAGGGTTTGAGGGTCGGCACAACATTGTGGGCCGAAGGGCCTGTACTGTGCTGTACTATTCTATGTTCTATGTTCTATGAATATGGCAGTCCAAAGTACCCTTTGGTGGACAACTCTATAACAAAACAATCCATACTTCTGAAATAGAACACATTCCCCAAGATCAATCCATCAATTTAGCATAAAAATCCAATTTTAAAACAAAGAGAGTTATAGAGAACGCAAGTCAATAAAAAACATTCAGAAAATGACTTATACCTCCTTAACTTCAAACTTCAGCTGGAGATCTGTGAGCTCCTCATTTGGAGTTTCATGATCTTCTTTCTGATTTTCTGAAAGCACTGCATCACCAGCTGCCACAGCAACGTCCTTTGGCAGGTCAACTTCTTCCACTGCATCACAGAACTCTTCTCCAGATTCAAGTGAACCTAAGAATTACGAAGATAATAAGTAAAAGCCAACAGAATACTACAAATGCAACAAAGAGACTTGAATGACACCATACAAAATACATCAGTAATGCTACTTCCGGGACTTGACAGAAATGCATATTATTGAATGCTCCAAATGTGGAATCAGTAAAGTAGCTGCCGGACCTATTGCTTCACTCCAACCAATACGAATGTGCTCTTACTTCAAAATCCAGCACGGCAAGGAATTTAACAATTAGTATTTATTTCTTCTATTCACTTGTCATACAACCATTGTGCAAGACAGTTAAGAAATATTACAATCACTTTCTCTGCAGAGATACTTAGTACATAAAAAAAAAGTTCTGGTTTATTTTGGGCTAAACTGTGTTGACTGATAGCACTGGTTCCAAGGGAAACTTCTGCTATGAACTATTCATGCCTCAGATTGTCCCCTCTGCTGCTGAACTCACTGTTGAACTGAGCGAATAGCAGTGGCTTACTGATCAGACGATAAGGGGATCTGACAGAGTGGATATCGAGATATTTTCACTTATGGCAGAGTCATGCGCAAGCAGGCATAGCTGCAAAACGTTATTTAAAACCTTGCGGCATAGATACTTCTTTACTGAGAGGGTAAAGAAACTATGGAATTTTCGGCAATCAGGGGTGGGGGAGGCTATATCATTACATACTGTACTCACTGAAACTGTTCACAAAACTCCAAATGTGGTCTCATCAACAACTTCTACCAATGCGACAGAATGTCCCAACTCCTATAATTAGTGCCCTGATTAATGAAGGTCAGCATTCTAATTGTCTTTTTCACCATTCTGTGAAACAGTTTTCAATTAACTAAGTCCCTCTGTTCCACCACACTCTCCAGTGTCCTACCAGTCATAGTACACATCCTAGTCAGATTTAACTTTCCAAAATGCATCACTTCATACTTTCTGTATTGAGGTCCATTTGCCATTCCTTAGCTACTACCATAAATGATCAAGATCCCCTTGTATTTTTGTGTCACGCGCAAACTTACTGATCAAGCCTTGTGCATTCGTGTCCAAATCATTTACATAAATAATGTATAACAAGGATCCCAACATCAGCCCCAGCAGCACAACATTAGTCACTAGTCTCCATTCCAAAAAACAACTTTCAACCACCACTCTCTGTTTCCTAACTCCAAGACAATTTTGAATCCACCTAACTAGTTCTTCCTGATTCTCTGGAACCTTATCTTCCAGTCCAGCCAACCATGCGGGACAATGTAGAAGACCTTGCTAAAGTTCAAGTAGATTATTTGGTGGCATGAACATCAATTTCTCGAACTTCCAGTAATGCCACTTTCCCCCTTCACCATTCCCCATTCCCTTTTCCCTCTCTCACCTTATCTCCTTACTTGCCTCCCTCTGGTGCTCCTCCCCCTTTTCTTTCTTCCATGGCCTTCTGTCCTCTCCTATCAGATTCCCCTTTTTCCAGCCCTGTACCTCTTTCACCAATCAACTTCCCATCTCTTTACTTCACCCCTCCCCCCCTCCAGCTTTTACCTATGACCTTGTGTTACTTCCTCTCCTCCACACACCTTCTAACTCCAACCCCTCTTCTTTTTTTCTCCCGTCCTGATGAAGGGTCTCAGCCCAAAACTTCAACTGTACTCTTTTCCATAGATGCAGCCTGGCCTGCTGAGTTCCTCCAGCATTTTGTGTGTGTTGCCTCAATCATGTTCATTTTCATTCTTTCAAACTCCAGCAAATAAAGGCTTAGTTTGCCCAACGTTTCCTTATAAGGCAACCACCCAATCTAGGTATTAAGACTAGAAAGTTTTCACTGAACCACTTCCTTCCTTAAATAATGAGACCAATATTGTACAAGTTGTCACTGTCTCTGTTTGGCTTTGGAATGGTTAAGACTTATTTCCCCAATGTAGCATTTGTATGCTTCTAAAGAAACTTTGATTCTGTCATATTGGTGCAAGAGCAAATTCAGTGATCCTCCCGGTTTTCCCAACTATTGATACAAAATACTGAAAAAGGTTAGCTAATTTTACTGCACTTCTGTCTTAAAATTTGTTTAGTAAATTTTGTTTTTTGTGGGAGAAAGCAAAATTTACTAAAACAAATTTAAAGCATTAAAAAATGGACATAATTTCATACCACCGATTACTTCACCAGAACTGGAAAAAAGCTTAGTACCAACATACACTAACAATATTGTAATCAATCTGCGTCATTTAGAGAAAATAGTACTTAAGCTAAAATCTAGTTTTCAAGGGCACTTACTGCATTACTTTACAAAACAATGATCAAACAGATCTGTTACGCAGCTTTAATACGACCATCGTATTTCAAAATAGATGCTAGACACTTACTTGAATCTTCCAATGATGCTGATGAACCAATTGCTACTAGACCGGGGTCAAACACTCCTATTGGTCTGACATGTACCATCTACCAAACATAAAAAAGATATACTTAGTTAAAAGCAGTTCTGATTGATGCACAACTGTATTTTTAAACACCTGCACTAATAACTGACCAAATGCAACAATAGTTCCAAAATTCAGTTCATCACAATTCCTGTTAGACCAGATGACCTGGCTCAATGATGCAGAGTGACAAGATCACCAGTACTCATATTCACTACAACACATATTTTTTAAAAATACTGACTTTTTTTAAAATATAAAGTATCTCATTAATCAGCTGTTAACATGCATTCAAATAGCAATAAACTATAGAGGCTGAAAATCTGAATTACAAACACAGGAAGAGTTGAAGGTAGAAGGTTAGGCAGCACCTGTGGATATAAATTAATATTGAGGTAAAATAAACTATTCGAAGAAAAGATTGCTTGATATAGCTCTGAAAAGATAGACAAGAGGAAAACAAGACAATGAACATAACACACATTCCACATTTAAATTGTCAAACGAGAACCAAATTGGCCCACAGTTCCTTTATCATAACCTGCATTTTCAACTTATCATGAGTACATGGGCAGGATAGTTGACCAAAGACCCCGTGCTACATCATGATCAATATGTGGGGCATAAACAAAGGTAACAAGCACAGAATGTGGCAAATTCAGTGTTACTTAGTCTTGACTTAAAAATCAGTAATAATGTCAGGAGGTAAATCTTAAAAGTTAATGGTTGACAGTAAACTGGTTTAATTGCTCACAAAAGGGCAACAATCAAGAAGAGCAGGGTGAGCTGTCACAATGACTATTGCCCAATTGCACTCATATCTACTATGACGATGTACTTTGAGAGGTTGGTCACAGACCGATCAACTCCTGCCTAAGCAAGGACCTGGACCCACTGCAATTTTCATATGGCCACAATCAGTCTACTGTGGATACAATTTCACTAGCTTGCCACTTGGCCCTGGATGGACAATAGTAAAACCTCTGTCAGACTGCTGTTTATTGATTATAGCTCAGTGTTCAACACAATCATGCTCTCAGTACTCCAATACCTGGGCCTCTGTACCTCCCTCTACAACTGGATCAGAAATATCATCTTCTCCTCTCTGACAACCAACACTGGCACTGCTCAAGGATGCGTGCTTAACCCACTGCTTTACTCTCTACACCCATGAATGCGTGGCTAGGCACAGCTCAAACACCATCTATAAATCTGCCAAGACACAACCATCTCTGGCAGAATTTCAGATGGTGATGAGAGAGTGTAAGACAGGTCACCTGGTTAAATGGTGTCACAACCACAAGCTTGCACCCAGTGTCAGTAAGACCAAGGAATTGATCGCGAACTTCATGAAAGGAAAGTCAAGGGAACACACACCAGTCCTCATCGAGAGATCAGAAATGGAAAGGGTGAAAAGTTTCAAGTTCCTGGGTGTCAGCATCTGTGAAGATCTATGTGGGGCCTAACATATTCATGCAGTTACACAGAAGACACAATAGTGATTATATTTCATTAGGGATTTGAGGAGACATGATATGTTAACCAAAGACTCTAGCAAATTTCTACAGTTGTACCGTGGAGAGTATCCTAACTGGTTGCATCAATGTCTGGTACAGAGGGGCCACAGCACAGGATTGGGAAAAACTGCAGAAAGTTGTAAACTCAGCCAGCTCCATCACGAACATGAGCCTCCCCAGCATCGAGGACATCTTCAAAAGGCGATGCCTCAAAAAGACTCCATCCATTATGAAGGACCCCCGTCACCCTCCTCTCATTGCTACCATCAAGTAGGAGGTACATGAGCCGGAAGACACTCAACATTTTAGGAACATACTTGCCATCAGATTTCTGAATGGACAGTGAACCCATGTACACTACTTCACTTTTTTTCATATGTGTTTTACCACTACTTATATAATTTTTTAATACAATATTGTACAAAAGTCTTAGGCACATACATATAGCTAGGGTGCCTAAGACCTTTGCACAGAACTGTATTTGTCAACATGGAGCACAGAGCGTGCTTGTAATTCTGGAGGGAGCAAAGGATGCTGGGATGGAGCTCTGCATGAGGGATGTGGGACTGTGGCAGAGAAGGAGTGCCAGGGGTGGGGGTTAGCATGGGTCATCTGATTCTAAACAATTGATATTGATCTTTACAGAATGTCTCTCTAATGCTTCCCATTCCCTTCCCTCCCTCTTCCCCTTTTTCCAACCATGATGACACTCTCTGCCCGCTTCCCACTTTCAGTCTACAACAGAGACCCATAACAGAACTAGGTTTATCACTACTCACGTGTCATGAGATTTGTTTTTTTCCAGCAACAGTACAGTGCAATACATAAAACTATTGCAGTACAGTGCAAAAGTCTGGCAACTTAGCTATCTATACATATCTCTCTCTCTCTATAGATATATCTATCACACACACAGACACACAGATGACCTTTGTTCTGTATACATACAGTATATACTCTTACTGTAGTTTGCAGTTTTTTCCTGGTTTTTTCACTGACTGCTGCTACAAATTTCACAACATAAGCCAGTGATATTAAACCTGATTCTGACTCACTTTGAAATTTTGTCCTGTGTATCACAGTTACACTGGTTTGCCCAAAGCCACTGAATGCACTATTAACAGTGACAATGACCTGAACAATGACTGCTTGCCCAACCACAAAACCATATACAATGAGTAGCATACAAATAGTAGCTCTGTTTCTCTTCCCACAGATGTCGCCCGACATGGTGAGTATTTGCAGCGTTTTCAGTTTTCATCATACATGGGAAACATCTGTCACTGGCAACTACTAAGAATCCGCAATGAACAAAACTGCAATCAACACTCTAAAGACAAAGGCATCCTGCTGCTTACTGAAGAATTTAATTAGAAGAGATGTGCCATTTGAAATGTAAGTGGTCTGCCAACACAACACAGCAGTCAGAGGCAAGTACTGATGCAGTACATAGGGAAGTACCAAACGTTACACTGACCTTTGACCTGACAGGTGAGCTGGAGGATGACAAACTTGGAGGAAGGGGAATACTATCAGCAAGTTCATAAACATTTCTCAACTTTTCATCAGTTACTTTGACGTGCAGCAAAGGGAGTTCACCCGATATTTTAAACCTAAAACAAAAAAAAACATTTCAGTGCAACAATCCAGGATGTTCAAAGTCACTGCTATCTCCTATTATATATTCCCAAATAATTTGGTTACTTGAATTCAAATTTCTCAGCTACCAGTGGAATTTGAAGTCAGCTTCAGAACAACCATCCACACTTCTGCCCTCAAGCAACACCTCCTGCACTCCCACAGTACTATACCAGAGTCTCACTGATATTTTCATGCCCCAAATTGGGACTTGAACCCACAACCCTTTGACACAGGTGCTACCAACTAAGCCACGTTAAGCCCAATACTTATGATAGAGGTGTTGCATCATGAAATTCAAGAGCCACTAGGGGTTATTTTATTATGATTTTAGCAGCTAAGTATCACAGATGCTATTTCATTGTAAGTGCATGAATGAGTGCTTTTATTAAAATATTTCCATGCTCCAAATACAATGTTATTGCAAATTTTAAGTAAGACTAAAGATGCAAATCTAGATATGCCTCATTAGATCTGTGCAATCACCATTCAGGAGCACTGGCATTTAGGTCCCAATGGTGCTACTGCTAAAAATATGTCAAGAGTTACCGAAAAATCATTATGTAAACATACATTGGATTGTTAATATCTTTAATTTCATATCCTAACCAAAATAAAATTACATTGCGCTGTATAATGAACATACTTGGGTATCCTACTATCCTTCTCCACGATAGCTCTCGAAAGCTGCATCTTGACATCCAAAGGTTGCAAAATATGCTGAGAGGAGGAGTACTGTTTGCGAGCAGACTTCCAATCTTGACCTGAACAAGTTGAAGTAAAATCGTATAAATACCAATACCTAAAATAGTAATTTAGATAATGAGCGTAGCACAAGATTTACCACATCACTTTATAATGCTAGAAATCACTGATCAGAGTTCAATTTCCATCACAGTTGAAAAGGAGCTTTTATGTTCTCCCTGTGACCACGTGGTTTCCTCCCACATTCACAACACGTATAGTTAGGTAAGTAAGTTGTGGGCATACTTCTTTACCACCAGAAGTGTGGTGACACTTGCAGGCTGCCCAGCGCAATCTTTGCTGACTTGACGCAAATGATGTAGCTCAATGTATTTTTCAATGTGTCGATGTACATGTGATAATCATCCTTTTTTTTTACCCCAATTGCCTTTTTTAAAATCATAACACTGACAATTAGGTATAATGCACTCTAATTTCATTATAAAGAAATCTTGATTATGTAATTCTTCTACATTAAAACATTCCAGAAGTACTTCATTGATTGTAAAGAACTTTGGAACTTAAAGGTTGTTAAAAAGTGCTTTGTACATAGAAGTCTTTTTTTCCAGAATCAGAATCAGGTTTAATATCACCAGCATATGTCATGAAAATTATTGTCTTTGCAACAGCAGTACAACGCAATACATAATAATAGAAAAGTAGTACAATATGATCCTTCTACATCTAATTATTTTTCTTTTCAACAAAAAATTTCTCAATTTCTGAGTAATTCAACTCCAAGAGATGGACAACAAGAAGTGGAATGTAACTTTTTGATGCTCACTGATACTGCATTCTGCATTGACATCTCTCAATCTCTGCATCTCAACATGCTAACACTTCTTGTCTACCAGTTTCAGGAAAGTTACTACCTCTGAAGAAACCACCCTGCATAATTCAATGTACGACATTTAAATATAGCATCTTTTACAGCCTCAGGAAATCCCATAAATACTTACCGGTCAATAAAATATTTCATAGAAGTGTAGTGATATTGGAAACAAAAGCTGATCTATGGCAGTTAAATCCCCAATATCACTGACCTAACAATCATTAAGTATATTAGTTGAGCAATACAGGAGAGAACTCACAAGCTCTTTTTCCAACTAATGTTTTGGACTTAATATATTTACTTAAAAGGGACTCGACATCGTATCTGAAGCACTCCAAAATCTGCAGTTCTCTCCTAGTGCCACAGGCTAGACAGACTCCCAAGCTGGATGTAGTACATAAATCTCCAGTGAGGGATTTCATAACATGAATTTGTGACAAAGTAGTGAATGCTACCACTACATCATAGCTGGTGAGATCATCCAACAGCATTCACTGATCTGATAAAACTACTCTGCAGTGTCAAGAACTCCAGTTGGAGACTGAAAAAGAAAGGAAGTGCCCAGCTCATTCAAAATTTTAAAAAACAGCCATACCTGGTTTACTGAACAAAAGTTGAACACTTCTAAGCTCCACAAAAAACTTTTCATAGGCTCGTCCCAAGATTTCCTCCAAGGATAAAGAGAGATATGCTGTTTTCTCATCATTTTGGTCAGCACTGTTAAACTGAGAAGAGAGAAAAATGTATATGATGTATTAAACAAAATTTTGGTTCAAGCTTTCAATGCAGACCACAAAATAGCTGACTGGAATTTCTGGCTAACAGCTCAGAAATAAAGGGTCAAACTCAAACTGAAGCAATTTGAACAACCTTTGATAAGATTTAGGAAATGGATAAATAAATAAATAAATATCAGAAAATAGAAACAGCCACTATTTGCAAAGAGTGAACACTTCAAGTCAATAAACTTCATTCAAACTCCAGGAGATTAGACATGCAGAAGATCTTAATGGAAAGACAGCAAATGTACCAAATGCTCTTCACATTCCCTTTTCAGAAAAAAAGTATTTTTTTTAAATTTAGGTAATTTAGCAAATCAATTGTTCACAATGAGAACTTGTCTATATTGCAGGCACCAATCACAGAATTGATGATTACTCTATTGAACAGCCCAGCCTCCTAGCATAATCCCGGTTACTCATTTGTCAATTTTAACTTCCTTCCCCACTGTACTTTGGGCAATGCTATACTGAACTAATTAAGTTAATGACACCTAATTAAACCAATCCTTTCAGCCCGCACATGGCCCTCTGTTCTCTGTGCTTCTATATGCCTATCTAAGAAACACCTCCATCACTGCTTCCACCACTCTCTGTAAAAAAAAACTTACCAGTCACATCTCCCTTAATCTCAGCCTTCTTCACGTCAAATGGATGTCTTCAAGTATATGACATTTCTAACATGGGGAAACTATTCTTATTTGCTACCCTATTCATATTTCTTTTAGCCTGCCTTCCTTCAGTCTCCAACACGCGAGAGAAAACAACCCAAGTTTATCCAACTTTTCCTATAGCAATTTTACCAATTTATAGCCTGTAATCCCTGTAATCCAGGCAGCAAACTAGTAAACATCTTCTACCCTTTCCAAAGTTTCAACATCCTTCGTTGAAAGTGGCAACCAGAACTCACACAATACTCCAAGTGCTGCCTAACTGAAGTTTTATAAAGTTGCGACATGACTTTCTTATTAAGCATATCATGCATCTTCTTTATCACTCTCTACTTGCATGGCCACCTTCAGGACAAATAGTTCAATGTAGCTGAACTACCAAATCAGCACATCCAACAACGATTAACAATTCTCTACAAAGAACGTACCTGTAAATTTCCAAAGTCCACAATCAATAGGCTGGAACTTAAACTGTAGAACCCCGTCTGGGGAACCACAAGATAGGATGGTTTCAAATTGATCTGGATATCAAAGGTTTTGTGAGTTTCAATAATGTACGACAGACCTAGGAAAATATGTTTTTTAGCAAACAGCAATTATTAAAACAGAAAACAAGGACATTTCTTCCAAAACAAGTCAGAAGCACATTTGTGTGTGATTTAATTTTGTTTGTATTTTAATACATTTTAAAAATTTACCTGTTGCAGTCTTTTCTTTGAATTCTTCCAGTTTCAGCAAAGTAGCTGAAGTCAGCTGTTCAAGATCAACTCCTCTGCTGGTCTGGAAAAACTCCACCAAACTGTTTATCGTTTGCTGCAGAAGAAGAAAGTTGAATTGTAATAATTTGAACAGTTTAGAAAAACAATTTCAAAGTGAACTTAAGGGATCAACATTAGGTAAAAGTAAATGTTTAAGGTGAAAGATTTAAACGGTATCTGAGGGCAAATCTTCCCCACAGAATGTGGTGAATATATGAAACTAACTGTCGGAGGTGATAGAGGCAAGTACAGATTATAATATATTATATTAGATAGATTATCTTTATTTGTCACATGTACATCAATCACAATCCTTAAAAGCTATCTGGATAGGTACATGAATAGTAGAAGTTTAGGGGCATATCAGCCAAACACAGGCAAATACAATCTGTGTAAACAGATGTCTTCCTAAACCAGTCCCATTTGCCTGTCTTTGACCTATATCCCTTATAATTGCACCTAACTCTACCACTTCCACGTCAACTTGAATCAGGTATCCATATTCTCTGTGTGAAAAACCAGTTAGATTTTTCCCCAGTCAACTTAAGCTATGCCTCTAGTTTTACATACCCCTACCCGTGGAAAAAGACTGTGACAATCCATCTTTTCTATGGCCCTCATGATTTCATTAGTCTCTATCAGGTCACCTTCACTCCAGGGAAAACAATCCCGGATTATCAAGTCTCTCCAAAGTATATACAATCCTCTGGCTAAAACTCTCAGCATCAAAGTTAATTTTGATTTATTTTTCATGTTTAAAACTGCACCCATCACCTGAATTAACAAAATAATTATCAGGGTCACTTTGCCTTATCATTTAATATTTTATTTAACTTTGTGAAGTTTTCTCCTACTCCCTGCTCAAGGAACAATAGTTCAGTGTCAACTTAACACTTCTTTCAAGTCAACTTTTAAAATTGGGATTATTCCTGTTCTTCTTCATAATCTCTCCAAACAAATCCAGATTATTTCTTTCAATGTGTGATGATTAAAGCAATTACTTTTTCTGAGTATGATTGAGAAAAAAAATCTAGCATGTTGTGTATCATTTGATACAGACCTTAGCTTATCACATTTCTGCACAATCATATATCTAAAACAACACAATGACACACTAAGCAGAAATAATGAATTCATAGAATGAAATATCAATAGAATTAAATCTGCACTTCTGAATAAACTTGTGGGGAGGATGGATAAAACCAGAAATACAATTAAACAGCAAAGGTCCAAAGTGAAAAGGCATGAACAGACATGTTGAGTTGTCACAGAATTATAGAAAAGTACAGCACAGAAACAGGTCCTTCAGCCTATCTAGTCCATGCCAAACCATTTAATCAGCAAAGTCCTATCAACCTACACCAGGACCATAGCTCTCCATACCTCTACCATCCACGTACCTATCCAAACTTCACTTTAACATTGAAATCTAGCTGGCATGCACCACTTCCACAGGCAGCTTGTTGCACACTCTCACAATCCTCTGAGAGAAGGAGTTTCCCCTCATTTTCCCCTTAAACTTTTCACCTTTCACTCTGAACTTCTAGTTGTAGTTCCAACTAACCTCGGTGGAGAAACTTAGCTCCCATGTGTCCTATCATACCCCTCATAATCATACTTCCATCAAATCTTCCTTCAATCTTCCATGTTCCAAGAAATAAAGTCCTAACCTATTCAATCTTTCCTTATAACTCAGGTCCTCCAGTCCCAGTAACATCCTCATAAATTTTCTCGATACTCCTTAAACCTTTACATCTTTCCTGTAGGTACCTGACCAAAATTGCACACAATACTCCAAATTGGGCCTCACCAACATCTCACACAATTTTAACGTAACATCCCATCTCCTGCTCTCAATACTTTGATTGATGAGGCAAATATGTCAAAAGTTTTCTTCCTGACCTTATCTACCTGTGCTGCCACTTTCAATGAATTATGGATCTGTATTCCCAGATCCCTTTGTTCTACTATGCTCCCCGCTGCCCTATAATGCCTACCCTGGTCAGTCTTACTTGTCTGCATTAAATTCAATCTGCCACTTTTCGGCCCAATTTTCCAGCTGGTCCAGATCCTGCTGCAAGCCAAGGTGGCCTTCCTCACTGTACACTACACCTCCAATCTTGGTGTGAACTGCAAATTTGCTGATCCAGTTCACCATACTGTCACCCAGATCATTGAAATAGATGACAAACAACAAAGGACCCAGCACCGATCCCAGGTAACTTCCTCAAAAATCTTTATAAGATTGGTTAGATATGACCTACCATGCACAAAGCTATGCTGACTATCCCTAAACAATCCCTGTCAATCCAAATACTCACATATCCAGTCTCTTAGAAAACCTTCCAATAACTTCCCCACTACTGATGTCAGGATCACTGGCCTGTAATTTCCTGGTTTATTTTTAGAGCCTTTCTTCAATAGTAGAAAACATGAGCTATCCTCCAATCCTCCGGTACCATAGGGTCCAAGGGATCACCTTATCAGGCCCTTGGGATTTATCCCCCCTAATTTGCCTCAAGACAGCAAAACCATCCTCCTCTGTAATCTGTATTGGGCCCACGACCTCGGTGCTGCTTTGCCTCACTTCTAGACTGTGTTCCTCTCCTATGTAAATACAAAAAAATCTATTTAAGATCTCCCCCATCTCTTTTGGCTCCATGCATAGATTACCATTCTGATCTTCCAGAGGACAAATTTTGTCCCTTGCAATCCTTTTGCTCTTTACATATCTATAAAATCCCTTTGAATTCTCCTCCATTTTTTCTGCTAGAGGAACCTCACGCCTTCTTTTTAGCCCTCCTGATTTCTTTCTGAAGTGTTCTCTTACATTTCTTATTCTCCATTAGTACCTCATTTGGTTCTACCTGCCTCTACCTGCAATACACCTCCTTTCTGTTCTTAACCGGGCCTCAAATATCACTTGAAAACCAGGTTTCCCTAAACCTGTTATCTTAACCTTTCATTCTAACAGGCACATACAAGCTTTGTACTCTTGTAAAATTGCAATTTTGAAGGTCCCCCATTTGTACACCTTTGCTATTAAACCTCCTGCCCCCAATCCACACTTTCCTGGTCATTTCTGATACCATCAAAATTGGCCTTTCTCCAATTTAGAATCTGAACCTGCAGACCAGCCCTATCGTTTTGCATATTTACTTTGAAACTAAGGGCATTGTGGTCACTAGATGCCTGCGTGGTCCCTGTGTGGCAACCCTCCTCCTTTAATCCCTCCCGTTCTGTCACATCTAAAACAACAGAACAAAACAACAATGCAGTCTGTCTTAACTGTTCAGGTCGCACCATCCCTGGAAGGGAGCTCAGTGATCCAAAAATCTGAAGGCCTCACTCCTGCACCATCCCATTGGCTTCATGTTCAACTGTGCTATCTTCCTATTTCTGGCCTTCATAGTACATGGTGCAGGTAGGAATCCTGAGATCACGATCCTGGAGGTCCTGTCTTGTAACTTATGACTCCATGAATTTACTTTGAAGGCCCCATCACCTTTTTCAGAAAAGAGAGATTTGTGATAAAGCGAATGCAATGTTTATATCTCAGAATTGGGGCATGCATTAAAGAAGAGACCCAGGTGAGGTTAGTGTCTGCAGTAACTGAATTAGTTAAAGGGCATGTATTGTTTTAATTGAACTGTAACATCACAGGAGGAAATCATTATGCCTATGAGCTTACATCACCCTTAGAATTCAAGCATATCTAATTTCCTGAGCATTTTAGGTCAGTGAATACAAGAAGAGATTTGGCAGGTTAGAGATACAAAGAGCTGTTGACTTGCGGATTTTGAGCATGTGTTTTGAAAAAGCAAGTAGGACCAGTTGGAATATTCTCCGCTTGCAGGATGTAGGAAGACAGGGAGACCCCAGAGTCCCTGACAACTAGACCTGCAAGTACATCCAGCTGCAGCTTCTTACAGATCGCATTAGGGAACTAGAGCTGGAGCTGGTTGAACTCCAGATCATTTGAGAGGCGGAAGGGGTGATTAACAGGCTATACAGGGAGGTCACAAGTCCTGGAGTGCAGGATACATTTAACTAGATGACCATCATGAGAGGGAAAGGGGATATGCAGCCATTGCAGGGTACTCTGTGGGCACTCCCCTCAAAAACAAGATTATTGTTTTGGATACAGTTATGTGGGTGAGGGGATGACCTAGCAGAGTAAAGTCACAGTGGTCAAGTCTCTGAGGCTCAGAATGGAGGAGAGAGAAGAGATGAACAGTTGTGATAGGAGATTCATTGGTTAGTAGATCAGACAGGAGGTGCTGTGGACAAAATGAGATTCCCAGATGGTATATCACCTCCAAAGTGCCAGGATCAGGGACATTTTGGATCCAGTCCATAGCATTCTTAAGGGGGAGGGTGAGCAGCCAGAGGTTGTGGTCCACAGCGGTATCAATAGCATAGACAAAAAAGGTGATGGGGCCTTCAAAGTAAATTCATGGAGTCATAAGTTACAAGACAGGACCTCCAGGATCATGATCTCAGGATTCCTACCTGCACCATGTACTATGAAGGCCAGAAATAGGAAGATAGCACAGTTGAACATGAAGCCAATGGGATGGTGCAGGAGTGAGGCCTTCAGATTTTTGGATCACTGAGCTCCCTTCCAGGGATGGTGCGACCTGAACAGTTAAGACAGACTGCATTGCACCTGGGCTGGAGAGAATCTAATATCTTTGCAGGAAGTTTTACTACTGCTGCTCTCGGGGATTTAAACTGGAGTTGCAGGGAATGGGGAACAGAGTGCCAGGACAGATGATGAAGAATTTCTGGGAAAAGATGTTGTCAAGCCTACATTCAGAGGCAGGAATTGAAATGTTTAGGATAGTGTGAATAATGTTTTGAGTTCCCTCCTCTATTTCACTGTAATGAGTATTTTAGGTAATACGGATGAGTTTAAGGCATGGATCAGCATGTGGAATAATGATACTGTAGGCATTAATGAGACTTGGTTGCAGAAGGAGAAGGAATGGTAGATCAGTGCTCCAGGGTTCCTTGTTTTAGAGATGATACAGCAGGAGGGATTAAAGGGGGACGGATGGGATTACCAGTCAGGAAAAATGCCATGTGCTTAGACAGGACAGACTAAAGGGGTCATCTACTGAGGATACATGGTGGAAATAAGGAATAAAAAGGGATGATCATGTTAAAGGGATTATATCATAGACCACACAATAGACAGTGGGATTGAAAGGAACAAATGTGTAAATAGATAGCAGACAGTTGCAATAAAAATAAGGTTATGATAGTGGATGATTTTAACTTTCCATATATTGACTGGTACTCCCATACTGTGAAAGGGCTAAATGGGATGGGATATAGTTTGTCAAATATGATAAGGTATCGAGGTCCCAACAAGAGTCCAATACTGGATCTCCTATTAGGAATGAAACAGGGCAGGTGACAGAGTGTGTGAAGGGAAACTACTGGAATTATGACTAATAGATCAGAATTCCAGTAGTTTCAAGTTAATTATAGAGAAGTCCTTGGTTTGAGATTTTAAATTGGAGAAGGGACAATTTTGATGGCATCAGAAAGGATCTGGAACATGGATTGGGATAGGTTGCATTCTGGCAAAGACATGATTGGTAAATCGGAGGCCTTCAAAAATGAAATTTTGAGAGTACAGAACTTGTATGTTTCTGTCAGAATAAAAAGGCAAGACAAAGCTAACGGGTTTAGGGAACCTTAGTTTTCAAGGCCCTAGTTAAGAAGAAAATGAAGTGCACAGCAGGAATAGGCAGCAAGGAACACATCAGATACCTGGAATGCAAGGGACACAGAGCAAGAGACAAAATTGGTCTTGTTGAAGATCAGTACAGTCATGTATGCATGGAGCCAAAAGAGATGGGGAGAGATCTTGCATCCATATGGATTCTTTTGCATCCATATTTACTTGGGAGACGGATACAGAGTCTACAGAACTCTGACAAAATAGTAGTGGACCATTTACAGAATACAGAGGAGGAGGTGCTTGCTATCTTGCAGAAAATTAGGGTGAATAAATCCCCAGGGCCTGTCAAGGTGTCGCCTTGGACCTTTTGGGAGCCAGACATCAGTAGTAGGTAAATTACTGGAAAGTATTCTTAAGGACTGGGTATATAACTATTTAGAAGGACAAGTCCTGAATAGAGATAGTCAGCATGGCTTTGTGTTAGTTATGTCTAACCAAAAGTTTTTCTTGGAGGTTACCAAGAAAGCTGTTGAAAGAAAGGCAGTGGTTGTCTCTTTCACTGGAGCTCTATGACTACTGGTTTGCCACAGGGATCGGTGCTGGAACCATTGTTATTTGATCTGGATGACAGTGTGGTAAAATAGATCAGCAAATTTGTGGTCGGCATCAAGATTGTGGGTGCAGTGTACTATGAGGAAGCGTAACAAAGCTTGCAGCGGGATCTGGACCAGCTGGAAAAATGGGTGGAAAAATGGCAGATGAAATTTAATGCAGACACGTGTAAGGTGTTGCACTTTGGGAGGACCAACCAACTAGAGTCTTACACAGTGAGCAACAGGGCACTGAGAAGTGAGGTAGGACAGAATTGGGAAGACAGATCCATCATTCCTTGAAAGTAGCATCAGAGGTAGAAAGGGTCATTAAGAGAGTTTTTGACACACTGGCCTTTACAAATCAAGGCACTGAGTACATGAGTTGGGATATTTTGTTGACATTGTACAAGGTGTTGGTGAGACTTAATTTGGATTATTTTGTGCAATTCAGGTCACTTACCCAGTGGCAAGATATCAATAAGATTGAAAAAATACAGAGAAATTCACAATTTCTGCCGGGATTTGAGAATCTGAGCTTTTGTGAAAGGTTGAATCGGTTAAGACTTTATTCCCTGGAGCATTAGAGAATAAGGGGGAGATTTGATAGAGGTATACAAATTGAGGAGTATAGATAATAGGTTTTCTTCTTACTGAGATTGGGTGAGACTAGGACTAGAGGTTATAAGTTCAGAGTGAAAGATGAAATGTTTATGAAGAACATGAGCAGGGATTTCTTCACACAGAGGGTGGAACAAGTTGCCAGTGGAAGTGATGGATACAGGATCAATTTCAGCATTTAAGAGAAATTTAGTTAAGTACATGGATGGGAGGGGAATGGAGGGCTATGGTTCAGGTGTAGGTCGACAGGACTAGGCAGAAAAATAGTTTGGCACATACTAGATGGGTTGAAGGGCCTTTTTGTGCTGTCATGTTCTATGATTCTATAACAGTACTTTGCAGGAAAAATATTACCAATCATCTGCAAAAAAATCTAGACTTACAGCATCATAAATAAGCTCCACAGGTTGAGACTGAACATTTAAACGCTGATCTGCCTTGCTTCCCTCTGGATTAATTTCAAAACAGACATTGAGCAAAGAGGAGTCTGTGCCTCCAAGAGAAGCCAAGAGAGAGGGAACTGTATCCTGTTGTTTCAAACCTGTAACATACCAGTGCTGCAGTCTGGTCTCCACTCTGCAAAACAAAAAGGGCAATGAAACCGCTTTTTTTTTAAGCTTGTAACGTCACATCCTACACAAAGTTTTACGCACAAGTTATAAGTACACAATAATCAAGGATAAAAATAAATTATTAATTAGAACTATTCGAGGGAGGGAAAGAGAACAGGCTTAACTGACAATGGCCAACAAGAAATTATGACAGTTTCGACTAATTAACAATTCCTAGTTTTTCTACTCTACCAGCAAAAGGTGAGGTACCAGAGGACTGGAAGATAGCTAAAGTTGTTCCACTGCTTAAGAAAGGCTCTAAGAATAAACCAGGAAATTACAGGCCAGTGAGCATGACATCAATACTGGGAAAGCTATTGGAAGGCATTCTAAGAGACTGGATACATGAGTATTTCGATAGACAGAGACTGATTAGTGATAGTCATCAGCATGGCTTTGTGTGTGGGAGGTCGTGTCTAACCAATCTTAAGAGTTTTTCGAGGAAAGTTGAAGGAGGTAAGGCAGTGGATGTTTCCTACATGAACTTCAGCAAGGAATTTAACAAGGTCCCGCATGGGAGGTTGGGCAAGAATATTCATTCACTTAGCATTCAAGATGAGGTAGTAAACTGGATTAGACATTGGGTTTAAGGGAGAAGCCAGACAGTGGTAATAGGTGGTTGCCTCTTTGATTCGTGGCCTGTGACTAGTGGAGTGCCACAGGGATTTGGTGCTGGGTCCTTTGTTGTTTGTCATCTACATCAACGTTCTGGATGATAATGTGGTTAACTGGATCAGCAAATTTGCAGATGACACCAAGATTGAGTATAGTGGACAGCGAGGAAGACTATCAAAGCTTGCAGCGGAATCTGGATGAGCTGGAAAAATGGGCTGAAAAATGGCAGATGAAATTTAATGCAGGCAAGTGTGAGGTATTGCACTTTGGGACGACCAACCAGGCCAGGTCTTGCACAGAGTGGTAAGGCACTGAGGAATGCGGTAGAACAAAGGGATCTGGGAATACAGGTCTATAATTCACTGAAAATGGCATCACAGCTAGAGAGGGTCATTAAGTTTTTAGCTCATTGGCCTTGTTAGATCAAAGTATTGAGTACAGGAGTTGGGATGTTATGTTTAAGTTGTATAAGACCTTGGTGAGGCCTAATTTGGAGTATTGTGTGCAGTTTTGGTCATCGACCTACAGGAAAGATGCAACTAAGATTGAAAGAGTACAGAGAAAATTTACAAAGATGCTGCTGGGACATGAAGACCTGAGTTATAAAGAAAGATTGAATAGGTTAGAACCTAATTCCCTAGAATGCAGAAGACTGAGGGAAGATTTTATAGAGGTATTAAAATTTATGAGGGGTATAGATAGGATAAAGGCAAACTGGTTTTTTCCACCTGATGTTGGGTGAGACTACAACTAGAGGTCATGGGCGAAAGGTAAAAGGTAAAATGTTTAAGGAGAACTTGAGGGCAAACTTTTTCACTCAGAGGGTGGTGAGAGTGTGAAACAAACTGCCAGCGCATGTGGTGGATCTAAGTTTGATTTCAAAGTTTGAGAAGTTTGGATCGGTACATAGATGGGAGGGGTATGGAGGTCTATGGTCTGGGTGCAGGTTGATGGAAGTAGGCAGTTTAAATGTTATGGCATGGACTGGATGGGGCCTGTTTCTGTGCTATGGTTTTCTATAATTCTATGACTCTAAATGGCCAGCCAACAACTGACGACCCTTAAGATTCTAAAATACTACAAAAATTCTAGCTCTTCAGCATGTTAATTGTTAGTCAATATTGTTTGTAAATACCATCCAAATACAACCAATTGTTAAAAATTTAACAAGCTTCTCAACAACAACTGACATTTATGTAGTCAAGGAGTCTTCATGGCAGAAAGCACAGACAAACATTCCCTCTAATTTTTTTTTTACAGTTCTGCAGACCAACCATTGCTCTGAGCAGAAACTTTTTACATGACCTGAAAACTGCATGGCATTTAATTTTTTTTTTACCTAATATGCATACTATGAATATTTAAAATGACAATTGAAACCAAATACTGTTTATTTTATTTATTAATTGAAGGATATAATGAAATACAGTATAACAAAGAAAACCTTTCACGTTTCACAAACTTTTTCTAGCTGCGTCCAATTCCAACTGTGTGGCCACAGAAGCTACGTGCCCGGGAGCATTTCAGCTACTGCACGGCCATGCACCTATGCAGCTCAGAGAGAACCAAGTTTTGGACCATCGGTTACCCATCAATACTAATCCAGCACCCAATCCTTATAAATAACAGTTTTGAGGAAAGCATTGTTGTGATGACAGCAGTCTCTGTCAGTATACATTCATGTACTAACAGATAGCTTTGAAGGAGATTTTCACCAACACCATTCCCTGTTACAGAAATATTAATAGGCTCCTCCTATTCAATTTGCTTTGAGGATTTTGCAATGACCTCAACAGCTTACAGAAGGATGGGCTTCTTAGGAATACATCAAATTGATGCTGTATTGCCCCTGAAGCTCTTGGCCAACTTAAAATGGGTATTGGACTGGAATCACCAACATCCTAGTCATACTGGCAGAAATACAAAAAGAATTCATCAGGAACAGTTGTTTTTGGGTAAATTCACATCCCACATGTGGAGGGTACAGGACATGTATGTTCCAGGCAGAAGGACAGACAACGATGACAAGGTAGGAAGACCTTGGATGACCAGGAAGGTGATGAATTTCATCAAGAAGAAAAGTATGTAAAGATTAGGAAGCTAAAATCAAACAGAGCCTTTGAGGATTAAAATAAGCCAGAAAAGAATATAAATCGGTATTTACTGAAGAGAAGGACCTGGGGGGTAGGAAGTTCGGTGCCAAGAGTATCAATAAGCTAGAGCATTTCGAATTAAAGGAGGAGGTAGTGTGGGGTCTTTTTAAGAGTATTAAGGTAGATAAGTCCCCAGTACCTGATGGGCTATACCCCAGGCTACTGGGAGATGCAACTGAAGAGATTGTTGGGGCCTTGATCAATATCACTGTGGCCTCTCTAGCCACAGAAAAGGTCCCCGAAGACCAGCTAGTAGCTAATGTTGTTCCAATTTTCAAGATGGGAACCAGGGATAAACCTGGAAACTATAGACCAGTGAATCTCATGTCAGTTGTAGGATAGTTACTGGAGAGAATTCTTAGGGATAGGACATGAGCATTTGGAAAACCATGGCCTAATTAGGGACAGAAAGCATGTCTTTGTGTGGGACAAGTCATGTCTTTCTAATTTGATTTGAGTTATTTTTATGAGGTGATGAGAGTGAATGATGAAGGTAGAGCTGTAAATGTTGTCTACTTGGATTTTAGTAAGGCTAAAGGACGAGGTCAGTCGTGGGAGGCTCATCCAGAAGATTAAGTTGCATGGGATCAATGGTGAATTGACCATTTGGATGCAGAATTGGCTTGCCCATAGAAGATACAGGGTGGTGGTAGAAGGGACTTATTCTAGCTGGAGGTCTGCCATTAGCAGTGTTTTGCGGATATTTGTAGTGGGGTCTCTGCTGTTTGTAATGTGTATAAGTGACCTGCATAAAAATGCAGATGGCTGGGGTAGTAAGTTTGCAGATGATATGAAGAATGGTGGTGTTGTGGATAGCATAGAAGACTGGCAAAGAATACAGTGGGATATAGATCAGTTGAAGAAATGGCAGAAGGGAGTTCAACCCAGTGAAATGGGAAGTGCTGCACCTTGGTAGGTCAAATGTAAAGAGACAGTACATCATTCAGGGCAAGACCCTTAACAGTGTTTAGGAGCAGGGGGAGCTTGGGGTCCAAGTTCATAGCTGTGTGAAAGTGGCTACACAGGTTGATAGCAACACACATAAAAGTTGCCTAGGCAGCGTCTATAGGAAGAGGTACATTCGACATTTTGGACCGAGACCCTTCGTCAGGACTAACTGAAAAAAGAGCTACTAAGAGATTTGAAAGTGGGAGGAGAAAGGGAAGATCCGAAATGATAGGAGAAGACAGGAGGGGGAGGGATAGAGCCAAGAGCTGGACGGTTGATTGGCAAAAGGGATATGAGAAATGGGGGACGGGGGAAGGTTAACAGGATGGTTAAGAAGGCATATGGCATGCTTGCCTTTATTATTCAAGGCATTGAGCTCAACAGTCAGGAAGTTACGCTGCAGATTTATAAAGCTCTAGTTAGGCCACATCTGGAGTATTGCATACAGTACTGGTTGCCCCATTATAGGAAGGATGTCGAGGCTTTGGAGAAGGTGCAGAAGAGGTTTACCAGGAGCTGCCAGGATTAGAGGGCATGTGCTAAAATGAGAGCTTGGACATTCTTGGATCTATTCTCCAAAGCAGCAGAGGCTGAGGGGAAATCTGGAGGAGGTTTATGAGAGACACACACAGCATAGATGGACTGTATATTTTTCCTGGGGTTGAAATGTCTAAAACCAGAGGGCATCCATTTAAGGTGAGAGGGATAATTTCCAAGGAAGTGTGAGGGACAAGTGTTTATTTAAAATCAGAGACAGTGGCAGATGCCTGGAATGCACTGCCTGGGATGGAGGCAGATACATTAGACTTTTGAGCGATGTTTAGATAGGCATATGAATTTGAGCAAAAGTGAAGGATATGGACATTGTATAGGCAGAGAGGATTAGTTTAGTTGTCCATTAGATTTCTAATTTATTTGGTTCAACACAACATTGTGGGCCAAGGGGCCTATTTCTGTGCTGTACTGTTCTATTTAACTCTGGAAAGTCTGTCAGATTTATGGTTATGGACCTAGTTTATAACTGTGCTTGCTCTGTGGAACAGCAAAACCAACACGACTGTTTCAAGGGAGAGAGGAACCATGAAGCTGTATTGCCATTCATTGACATTTATTTAGCATTCAGCTACCTCAGAGACATTTTCCAGCACTACCACTAAATACCCTTAATTACCCATATTCTCTTATGGCATAGAAGGCCACTTCAGCCCATCATAGAGCAAAAAAGTTTAGAGATAAAGAAATGTTTCATTTTCTCAATCCTAAGTGGTTTATTCCCTTTTCTCAAGCTGTGCTCTAGGCCCTGATTCCTCAGTCAAAGCAAGGAATCTCCCTGCATCTAATCCTTGAATAATTGTCGAAGATTTGATAAGACTTTCACTCATTCTAAATGCTAGAGAATCATTATTAATTTTCTCAGTGTTTCCTCATGCAGCAAATCTACTCAGCCTGGGCAGTACTCTACAGCAAGTACATTACTTCTAGGGTAAAAAGGCAGAAGTATTCCACGTGCAACCTCATCAAAGCCCTACACATTGTAAGTAGACTTCTTTACTCTGGTAATCAAACCCTCTCACTATAACACTGACATATCATTTCCCAAACTAACTATACTGGCTGCATTCCTTTCCATTCGCTGTACTTAGCCATATCCCTCTGAAGCTTTGTTGCATACCCCTCTGTTGTCATAATCAAATTGCAGTTGAGTAACATACTCCCAATGGGAATATTGATATTTCATTAAAATTGCTAGAATGTCTCTTAACGTTCAATTGATGAAGCAGAAGTCATCACATCAGGACATAAGGATCCAGCTCTTCAATGAAATTGGAAATAATCTACTTTAACCAAACACATCTACACTCAGCATTCTGTGTACTCCACCTAAAACAAGAAAGACAAAAGAAAACTCTTACTTGAGACCTTTGGCTCCAGGACGTTGAAATATACTCGCACTCAGATCAATAACTTGCACGTTAATTATTTCAGGTACATTTGGTTCCTCTCGGATGGTGATGGAGGTAGTGACCAACTTGAAGCTTATTACATGTGCAACATACTGCAAGATATTTACCACAAGAAGTGAGCACACTTAAAATTCTAACTCAAAATTTTCCTTTCTTGGAGCAAAGCAAAAGTAATTCTCAACAAAGACAACAGAATTCATACTGATTTAAGTACATAAGCAAATTTTAGAAAAAGGCTCTCTGCACACCAAAATTGTTTCACTTAAAAGTAAAACATCCTCCCTCCTTCACCCCACTGCCCCATTTAAAATAAGATTGTCTTTTTATTTATTTTACACCTGTTGCAATCAATAGCTTGTTTTTATAGGTTTGTAATTCTCAATAAGGAATTACTAACATCGGTGGTGCCTCAGACAGTGAGGTGGTTCAAAAATTCCAGGGAGATCTTGATCAGCTGGGTAAATGAGCCAAGGAATGGCAAAAAGTGTATTGAAGAGCTAAACAAGAACTAAACAAGGGTAGGACTTTCACTGTGAATGGGGAGTATTGTGGAACAGAAGGACCGAGAAGTACACATACATACTTCCCTGAAAGTGGTATCACAGGTAGACAGAGGAAAAGGCATTTGGTACTCTGGCCTTCATCTTTCACAGCACTGAGTACAGGAGCTGAGATGTTTTCTTGTATTAATGCAAGCCTTTCGTAAGACCACTTGAAGTATTGTTTTCATCAACTTGTTATAGGTAGGGTGTTACTGAACTCTAAAAGTGTACAGAAGATTTACTAAAATACTTCCAGGATTTGAGGGACTGTGTTATAAGGAAAATCTGTGGATTCTAGGACTCTTCGTTGGAGCAGAGGAAACTGAGGGATGATCTTACAAAGGTGTATAAAATTATAAGGGGCATCGATAGGGTGAATTCACACAATATTTTTACCAGGGAAAAGGAATCAAAAAATAGAGGGCATAGGTTTAAAGTGAGAGGGTAAAGATTTAAAAGGAACCTTTTCACATAGGGGATGCTGTGTATATGGAACCAGATGTATGTCAGAGAAAGTAGTTGAGGCAGACATAATAATAAGATTTGGAAGACATTTGTACAGGCATGTTTCGAAGGGTATTGACATTTGTACAGGCATGTTTAGAATGGTATTAACCAAACACTAGCAAATAGGACAAGTTTAAATGGGAATATTGGTCAGCATGGACCAGCTGGGGCAAAGGGCCCAATTCCTTGCTTTATGAATCTAAAATAGTTAATCAAGCCATCTGCAACACATTTCATAAAGAGCACAAAGTGGATTTCAGCGCTCACAGAAAGTACAAAATAAATCCTTGAACATTACTTGCAAAAAATAATAGCCAACAATTTCAGAATCCTTTCAGCTTTAGGGTAAGTTCACTTGGGTAAACACAACACACCTCCAAACTCCCTCGACGCATGCAAGCATGCTATACGCCTTCTTATCCACCCTATCTATATGTGTTACCACTTTCAGCAAGCTATGGTCTTGCAATCCAAGATCCCTCGGTACATCAATGCTCCTGAGGGTACAGCCATTTTATGAATCCTTCATACTTGATCTCCCAAATGCAATACCCCACACTTGTCTGGATTTAACTCCAACTGCCATTTCTCCACCCACATTTCCAACTGATCTATATCCTGCTGAATCCTTTGACAATTTCCTTCATTATTTTCAACTTCACCAATGTTTGTAGCATTTGCAAATGTAATAATCATAAAAAGTCTAGCCAACTATTAGAAATCAAAAGACACACCTCTTTGGGCAAGATCAAGTTGTGGGAACTCTCGCTATATCCGATGGCAGTATACAGCTTGGTCTTTTCTTCAGTTGTCATGAGGTCATTAATACCTAGTCAATAAGCATATGTTAGCAAATTCTGAGCTATACCCAGCAGGTTTAACAAAAAGTAAAAATCCTAGAATTAAAAACCTGCTTACTACCAGACAGTCAAAAATTTTATTTAGCCCATGAGTGTACAGAACATAAACATTAATCAATGAGTTAATATTTGAAGTAAACAGCAGATTGCAGTTGAACAGCTTCTTCAATACAATATCCAAGGTGCACCATCTGACACCACTTGGAACACAGAAGAACACATGGTGTGGAGGTAAATTTTGAAATTCCTTTGAGGACAGCAAGTTGAATAGGTGAGGGATTGAGGAAATTCCAGAACTATCCACAAGGAAATAGAGAAACACAAAACCAGATCTACTATCATCAGATCACTATCCAACAATTGACTGTGCTTGCATATATTTTCTCTAGTTTGCCACAAATCACACCAGTATCTTCCTTAGTACATCAAATGTCCTCAGTAATAGAGGAATAGAATCAATAATAGAGGAGGCCATTACAGCACGCTGGAAAGAAGTGTGTTCTTTGTAGGGCAGTAGTACTGGCAATCTTATGTGGACCTCTGCCCAGTCACAAGATCCTCCATTCCCTCACCACACCTCACACAAGTCTCCCATCTTGCAAGCAGTGCCAAGAAACCAGGGCAAATCCAGCCATTCTTCAGGTACAGAAAATTTAATTATAGGACTTGGTTTATTTTTTGGGAACAAAGTATTAGCATACTGGACTTCACTAGGACTTCTTTTCATTGGAGCAAGCGAGAATGAGGTCCAATCTTATAGGCTCAATGCTCAAAGGTGAGAGGACAGGAAATTAATAAACATGATGTGCAGCTTATTCACCCAGAGAGAGGTTTGTCAGTTTCGAAAATAAGTTGCAGGGAAGTGGTTGAGTACATTGACAACATTTAGAAAGGTATTTGGACAGATATTTGGAGGTTTAATGAAGGTTTAAAGGGAAACCGATCACATGTGGCAACTGTGAATCTTGGTCAGCATGGGCCAACGGGTCAATTTCCATAACATATGACGATATTTAAATGTAGGGCACTAAGGAATATTGATGAATAGAGAGAAAAAGGGGTCTAAATCCACAGTACCCTGAAAGTGGCAACACAGATCGATAGGGTGGTAAAGACAACATGAAATGCTTGTCTTCTGATAACAGGACACCCAATTGAATGTCAGATTGCAACTTTACTAAAAACTGGTTGGGCTGGGCTTGTGGTATTGTGTTCAGTTCTGGTTGCCTATAGGAAGGATATGATTACAATAAAGAGTGCACAGGAGATTTACCAGAATGTTTCCTGGATTAGAGATCTGTGGTTTTACAGCAATACAGTATGAATATAGGTCTTTAGGTCCAACCAGTCCATATTGACCACAGTGTCCAAATTTCCTCATGTCCCTCTAGGCTCTGACACTCCATATACTTATCCAAGTGTTACTTAAATACATTATGGAAAGAAAATGGACAGGGTTTGATTTCCTTGGAGCCTGAGGAGTGAGAAGCATAGAAAATTATGATAGGCACAGAGAGGGTGGATTCTCCCATGTGCATCAAAAACAACAAGGCGTAAGTTTAAGTTGACAGGTATGATGTTTTAAAGAGACTAACAGGAGTAGATTCTTTTTTAAATATGGTAGGTACAACAGTCATCTATTGCTTTTCAAACAGTCATAGAGCACTACAGAACAGAAACAGGCCCTCTGGTCCATCTAGTCCACACCAAACCATTTTGCCTAGTCCTATCGACTTGCACCTAGATCAGGGGTCCCCAACCATTTTTGCACCGCGGACCGGTTTAATATTGACAATATTCTTGCAGACCAGCCGACCAGTGGGGGGGGGGGGGTTAATCACGACCGGAATATAGGTGATAAGTCAACTAAGTCACTTATAAGTGGCTAAAACACTCAATTTCGTTTCTAAAAGAGTTTATCTAACGAATTTAACATTAAACACATAGCGCATATTTTCCCTGTATGAACATATAAAACCATTGCAACACACCAATATCGCTGAATCAGTGGGAGCCCTGGGCTTGTTTCCTGCAACAAGATGGTCCCATCGAGGGGTGATGGGAGACAGCAATACTCGAAGGAGGTTCCTTGTGTCCAGTCTATTCGCAACTGCTGCTAACAGCTAGTTTCACACTCGCAACATCCTCTGAATTAAAAATTTCACCTTCATTTCCCCTTAAATATTTCACCTTTCATTCTTATCCAATGACCTCTACATTGATCTTAGAGTTGATTAAAAGGTCAGCACAATATTCTGAGCCGAAAGCCCTGTACTGTGCTGTAATGTTCTGTTCTATGAAAGCATATGATAGCAACAGAGAGTGCAGAAGAGATTCATCAGGATATTGCCTGAAATGTAGTTATACGGGAAAATTGAACAGCCTGGGTTTGTTTACCATGGAATTTAGGAGACAGGTGAATAACCTTATCGAGGTTTATACAATTATGAAGGCGATAGATAGGATGCATGGACACTGTTGCTTTTTTTCCCCAGGGCAGAGGTCTCTGGTGAGAAGGGAGAAATTTAAAGGAGGTCCGTCGAATAGTTTTTTTTGGCACAACTGGTGGTGATTATGTAGAATGAGCTGTCAGAGGAGGTGGTGAAAGCAGATACAATTACAACATTTAAATGGCATCTGACAGGTATCTGGATAGGAAAGGAGAAGAGCGACAGAGGCTTGATGCACACAAATGTATTTAGCACTGGTGGACATCAAAACTAGCATGAATGAGGTGGACAAAAAGGATTTATTTCTTGTGTTGTATAATACTATAAAGAGATTGCTAGATATTAAAGGAATCTAAGGTTTAGTATGGGACAGCAGTGCTTCTCTACCATATGCGCTTACACCCCTCCAGCATCTACTAAATTTCCGTCACAATTCCTGCAACAGTAACCTTGTCAATTGGAGTCATACAGCCCAGAGAAGAGCCCTTCAGCACACCCCATCCATGCCATATCAAGCACCCATTTATTCTAGCTCATGCTCCATACCCTCCCATTCCTTGGCAGTTCAGTTACCCAGCTCAAAAGTTTTTAGATATGGTGAGAGTACCTGCCTCTACCACTTTACATTCCAGATTCTAATCGTCCTCTATCTGAAGATACTTTTCCTCAAATCTCCTCATCTTAAACCATGTCCACTGAGTCTAGGCATATCCATTATGGGGAGATGTTTTACTGTCTCCCGTTTTGGAGACTCATTTCACCCAGAGTTGCAACTACTTGGAATACACAGCCCAAGAGTGGTGGAAACAGAATTGCTATCAGCACTGAAGAATCTAGATGCATAGTTGAAAGACTTGGACATAGAAGGCTATGGGTCAAGGGCTGGTAGATGGGATTAATACAGATGGGCGCCCATTGGTCAGCATGGATACAGTGGATCAAATTGCCTTTTCCTATACAGATGTTGCTATGACCCTTATCTAAACTCAGTTAAGATTTTGTATAGCTCCATCAGGTGCACTCCAGTCACCACTGCTCCAGGGAAAACAAAATCTCAGTCCTTCAAATCCTCTATTTCAAGCAACGACCTAGCGAATCTCCTTTGCACCTTTATGTCCCTTTAGAATAGAGATGAAAAGGATATCTTTAGCCAGAGGGTGGTGAATCTGTGGAATCTATTGCCACAGACGGCTGTGGAGGCCAAGTCATTAAAACGGAGGTTGACAAGTTATTGATGATTAAGACCATCCAGGGTTTATAGGAAGAAGGCAGGAGAGTGGGGTTGAGAGGGGTGATAAATCAGTTATGATGGAATGGTGCAGCAGACTCTATGAGCCAAATGGCCTAATTCTGCTCCAATGTCTTTTGGAGCTTTTCTTTCACAAAATTTTTAAAGAACTCTTCTTTCCACGACTCCTTGTTCCACCAATTACCACCATACTAATGCATGCCAACTTTGGAGATTAAAGCCTTAGTTAGCTATTACAACCATTCCAAATTGAAATCATTCCGCACGTCGACTCCCAACAGTCTTTTTCCACTCTGTATTTTATCCCTGTCATCTTATAATTAGATATTCATTAAACTACCCTTTTATTGCTTTGAATGAAATTTACATTTACTTGCATTAAGGGGAAATTATGTCCCCAATTAACCCACCAATCCATTTTTAATATGGTGTAACATACAAACCCACAAAGGAGGCATTTTAATACCCAGTTGAACCCAAGTCCCTCCAGCACACTTACCACAGCCTTTAACATTTCCCTTCACAACACACAGTAAACACGTCTTCAGATGAAGCAGCAATTGATTTGTACTTATTTCTATTCATGTCCTACATTCAGTAATTTATGATGTCATCTCCCCTGCATCAGTTGAACTAAACACAAGACTGCCTTACTGGTTCCCTCTGTTCAGTCTACAAGGGTGACACAGAGTTTGCAGTTGATTACCACCTTAATCCCATTTCTAATCTGTCCTTTTACCTTCACTTCTTGTACTGTTCCAAAGCCCAGTTTAACGTTAAAGAATATAACCCCTCATACCCACTAGACAATTTTATAACCCTCAAACTCAACAATGACTACAACATTTTCAGATACAGCTATGTCACAACTGGACAATTCTGATAAAAGATCATCAACATGTTATACCATGTGGTAGTAATGGTTAAAACTAGTGTACAATGAGATACTTGACTATTCTGGAGCAGCTGGACTTAAGACAATTGATGCAAGTCGAGAATAACCTTGAATGATAAACAGCGCCAGGAATTAAAATAAACAGGATATTAAGCCCCTGGGACCAGGAGGGAGAATGCATCTGGGAGTAAATTGCGAGTCCTGATAACAGGGAATAAAGAGGACTGTTAGACTCACACTGAGAGACAAATGACATATCTTTTCAACAATTGATCATATACTGACTGTGGGATGCTAAACAAAGTTATGCGAAAGCTGTTTGTCGTGCTTTATAAATATGAGCACTGTATAAGCAAAACATCAGAGCTCTGGTAGCGGTGGAGACTGCTGCAGACTCTTCATGATATCTCATTAATAAACTCTTAAAACGAAACTCGAAATCACTCTGGTGTTCTTAGTTAGTATTTCTACGACATGTCAGTTCAGTTTTTCTTCTCTACAGATAATGCCTCATCAGGAAGTTCATTCCTCTCAGTGATAAAATCTCTGAGACAAAAGATAAAAAAGCTTCAAAGCATGTACCTCCAATCTCATCTGTCATAATTACTGAATGGTTCCCTAATACAATGATCTTGTGCCTTAGCATTCAACTGCACTGCACTTTCTCGGTAGCTGTTGCAATTTATTCTGCATTCTGTACTGTTTTATTCTGTGCTATTTCAATATACTTTGTACAATGTTTTGATCCGTATGAAGAGATTGCAACACAAGCTTTTTCACTTTATCTTGGGACATGTGACAATTAATAAACCAATTTCAATTCCATTTCCCAACACCTGAAATCTCTCAGTTCCAGTACTGTACCCATCCTCTCTTTACCTTTCCTTCAACTGTCATTATCAAGCCTTCACCAGCCGCTGAGCTGTATCATTCAAAAACTCCAGTTGTCCATTCTTTCACAGGCATCTTATTTGCTCTCCAAACCAAAAGGTTTCATTATCTAACTTATCCTCATTCCAATTATGGTAAACAATTCAAACTGTTAACTATAGCTCCACAGTTGCTCCTCCTCCTGTTGATTATTAAAAAATGATTAATGTTTTACTAACTTTCTGGGACAGATTTATCTTCATCTTCACTCTTCTTGGATTCTTTTCTTCCCCAAAGACTACTGAACCAGCCTCCGCTCTGCTTCTCTTTCCCTTTCTTGCCCAGCATCTTATGGCCTGATCGGATCACCTGAGAATAAAACAGCATTAATAGTTCATGTTCAACTGGTACCTTGCTTAGCACACAGGATGATTTCCAGGAATTAGACTGCCAGAGGAATCTCTGCTAGAATTAATTATTATAGATATGTTACTGACAATATTGCTGGGCTTGGAAGCTGGCAACTCCATCCTTCCTGTTGCCCATACTGGGGAGGGAAGCTAAGTAGCCAAAGACAGCAGATCCTACCTCATCCAACAAACAATAAGTCTATCTGGGCCGTCTGTCAACAGATAGAGGAGGTTCTACCACTCTCTAACAATGGCCCATTCTCACTGTACACCAAGGGTGCAGCTTTGAGTCCAACATTGCAGCAATGAGCAACCATACTGCTCACCCCAATCCATCCAGTATCACACTTTACAGGCAGCTCTCCACACAAGGGGTGATTCAGAATGGAGTACACCACTGGAAGGCAGGGATTGCACCAGGTTCTAGCACAGCGGCTAATAAAGCATTGGACTACCTGTGCAACATTTGACCTCAAAAGACCAAAAATGCTATAACAACTTAGTACAATACAGGATAGTGCTATGATGGATACCAATGTATAGAATACTTCCATAAAGACCTAGGTTCAGAATTACCTCTACATGCGCCTGTTGTCTGGCTAATGTTATGTTGAAAATGTCCAGAGTATTCTCCAGGTCCTGTAACGAATTCAACAAAATGATGAATACCGAAAATTGAAAGCAGTTCCACTTTTAAGTTATTCTTCTCCTCCATCCTGCACTTTTTCAACCCCTTTACAGCAGTTGGGGGCTCAAATAAATTCCGAGTCTTTGTCTTTAAGTTTTAGTTGCCTTTATTTATCTTGCATAAAAGTACTAGACAATAAATGAAAGAAACATGAGATGTGCAATATTTGTGGCTGTGATTGAATATTGTACACTGAACATAGCCACAAAATAAGGAAGTGTCCTTAATAACCTGAACAACATTTACCCCAAAAAGTATCATTTTTAAAGCAGCAGTAAAGCCTAGGACCTCTGCAGTGACTCCTAAGATATGGAAGAGTAACCATCATATCTTTCAAAAAATTGGAGCACTTTTTGTTCAATGCCCATTGACATCTATTTTAGCAAGGCCCCTTGATGTCAGGCTTGGTCAAATGCCACCTTTTTATCAAAGGCAGACACTCTCATTCACTCTGGAATTCAGCATTTTGGTCCACATGTGAACCAAGGCTGTGGCAAAGGTTAGGTGAAATCCAAATAGGATACTGTGAACAGACTACTGATGAATAAATGCCGTCATGTTCTTGATTCATTATTATTATTTCACATTTCCAGTACTGCTGTTTTGTATTTCAGACTCCCAATTTTGTTTTCCTTCTCATATGTTTATCCTCACTCATCCTCTACTTACACCACTTTCAGAGAGATTTGATGCAATTCATCCAGAGTGTTGAAAGTCTGGAACTGTTCACCTGATTTGGCTATGAAAGATCGGTCACTGAGAGCGCTCAAGACAGAAGGATAGGGTAGTGAAGAGAACAAAGTCAAACCGCACAGAAACCAGAGCTTCAACCCAACTGGTCCAAGATTACCAAGGATAGGTTCCCATCTAAGCTAGCTCTATTTGTCCACATTTAGTCCATATCCCTCTAAATCTTTCCTATGCATGTACCTGTCCAAGTACCTTTTAAATGTTGTTAATATACCTGCCTCAACTACTTCCTCTGCCAGCTCAAAGTATACACTGATCATCCTCCAAGTAAAACAGTTGCCCCCTCACCTTAAACCTATGACCTCTGGATCCTGATTTCCCTCCCTGGGAAAAAGGCTCCGCGCTTGACCCTATCTACATCACTCATAATTTTATACACCTCTTTAAGATTTTCATACTCCTACACTTCAATGGAAAAAGATCCCAATTGCTCAACCTCTCTCCATAAGAAAACATGTGGCATGCATGCCTTCACATACCAAAGCTTAATGCAGGAGCTGGGACATCATTTTGAAGTTGCACAAAACATTGACTAAACCACAGTTTGGAGTATTGTGAACAGTTCTGGTTGCCACACTACAGGAAGGATGTGGTAGCAAAAGTGATTGCAGAAGGGATTCAGCAGGATATTGCCTGGAATGGAGGGCTGTAGTTGTACGAGAATGGAAAAGCAAGGCTTATTTTCATTGGAAATTAGGACACTGATGAGGTGTCTACTAGAAGTTTATAAAATTAGGAGGATCATAGATAGGATAGGCAGTCTGACTTTTTCCTAGAGCAAGGGAACCTAAAATTAAAGAGCACTAATCTAAATTGAGAGGGGAGAAAGTTAAAGAAGATTGAAGGGGTAAGTTTTTCTAAACAGAAAGTAGTGATTATCTAGAAAGCAGATGTTTAAATGTTTAAAAGAATACGAAACAAACAGATATATGCGGGCCTAGTGGTGACAAATGGGACTAATGTAGACATCGCAGTCATCATGGATGAGGTGGCCAAAGGGCCCCTTTCTTTGCTGTGTGATTTGATGATTCTTTAATTAAGAATTCTTCACTTCTCTCCCTGAGCCAGGTCCACCTCTTTGAATCCCACTCAGTTGCTTCTGACATCCACTCCTCCTCCTCCTCTACAACTTTAGTTGTAGTTTTTATTCAGGCATAGTTTCCTTTTCCCAGTTCCGAAGGAAGGTCATTGACCTGAAACATTAGCTCATTTTATGTCTCCACAGATGTTGCCCGTCATGCTGAGTATTTCCAACATTTTCTTTTTTTATATAATTATTTCTGCCCCATTGGTACTCATCTCTTCTTAAACATGTGACAATACTGTGCAGTTCAGAAGAAACCAACCATTAGAATACATTACCAACTCACCAATACATAATTTATGATTTTCATGTTTCAGTTATAAATCACAATTAATTATTTAATTGAAATTTTATTACCTCAAACTGCACTTTAAAATTACCTGAAGTTGCTTCAATAATTCTTCAGAAGGTTTAGTCTGCGTCAGTTTGCTTTTATAAGCCATTTTGTAAGATTTCAAATTTTGCCTATGGTGCTTGATGTGGTCCCAGGACCATAAATGATATTTTCTCCGGAGATGTACTTCCAAAATACCTGTGACTGCATATTTCCACCTAAGGTAGAGAAGGTTCTTTACTTCAAGGTAAGTTAAGGTTCACCATAGTAAAAATAAAATGCCTGAATAAAAAGTCATTGACAGACAGATGTTACAACACTAAGGGAATATTGAGGAACAGAGTGTAAATCGGTGTACAAGCCGCAGTCCAGGTCCATACATAAAATTACTACAGTACTGTGCAAATGTCTTAGGCAACCTAGCAATATATATGCCTAAGGCTTTTGTACAGTAGTATATGTCAAAAGGCAAAGTCAGAGGGACAAACCAAGAAGCTTCAGAGAAACAACTTACCATTTACTGGCATTTGTATGAAGTGGTACATTTGGCTTGTATTTTCTATACGGGACATTTCTGACCATATAGTTCACAGATTCCAACAGATCAATAATGCTCAGGTACTGGAAATAAATACAGTTGTCAGTTCACATTTAATCACATCAAAATTTTACATGTACTGCTGAACTACAGGACAAGGTTTAATTTCCATATTTTAAGCATGACCACCACAAATCAATATTCAAATTGAATTGCAACAATCTTTTCCAGTTTAGATGCCTAAAAGATGTTGACTACAGTCTTAATAATAAATACATTCCCAATAAAAATGTGGGCTATTTAGCTCAGCATACTGAGTTATGTGTTAATGTGCCATTTCAGCCTCCTTCCCCTATTCCATCGCCCTCTATGTGAGGAATAACTGAATTATAAGCTTATTCACCATCAACGCTCCGAATAATAATTAAACCATTTAAAACACAACATTCAAAGAAAAGTCTTACTATAGGGTATGGGTGAAATGAAGGAAGTTACAGACCCAGGATCTTACAACCAGTGGCTTGTGCTGATTGCTTGTTCACAAAGCAGTGGATATACTACCGCGCCAATTGCACTATTTCAGCATATGTTTTGAAGATTAGCCTGCTTACATCAATTTTACTTTATTTTAAGCTCTCATTGAAAGTAATTCACTGCATCTGTTAGTATATATCAGGCTATGTCCACACCAGACCGGATAATTTTGAAAACGCCGGTTTCGCATGAAAACGATAGGCATCCACGCCATGCATTTTTAAAAATATCTCCGCCCACACTAGAACGGATATTTGGGCGAATCTCCTCCTACTACTGGGCATGCACAGGACACGCAGAAAACAAGCGAAGAGGAAACGGTATACTTAGTGCGCGTTTGTCCAGTTACAGACCAGAAAAACTTAAAAGGAATTGCTGTTGGCTTTCACGCAGGAGGACTTAAAACTAAAAAATCAAATACTGGAGCGTATGGAGGCAACTGACAGGGAGTTCACGGACAGTATGACCCAGCTGATGACGAACATTGAAAAACTGACTAACTCTGTTGCATTAATAAAGCACCTTGTTAAATGTATAAAACATGTCTGCATCAGTGTTATCTTGTATTTCCATACAATGTTACATTAGGCTGTTACACATCTATTGTCAGAGAAGTACCTGCATAAATGGGTAAACCACCTTCATACACACACACAAAAACAGGGCAAAGTGAGTATACTTATTTATTCAGTAAGCTATGGGTCGAAGTATTTGGTGAGTACATTTCTAACCCTTCTGGCTTCAGTCTCGTTGCCATCTGTTCTGAAATTGTTAGGTTGTGTGGGGGTTTGCATTAAAGAAAACAATGAAATGCCGCACTGCCGCCATCTGTTCCGGCACGTCATGACAGCGTTTTTAAAAATATCCGTTTACCCCGTCCACACTGCTCTGCACAATCAGCGTTTTCAAATTTACACACTCTGGAGGGTGTTTTAGAAAATCTCCGTTTTCAGGGGAGGAAACCGCCGTTTCAGTGTGGACGGAAGGTCAAGATGATTTATCCGGTTTAGTGTGGACATAGCCTAACATCTCAAGCTGGTCATAGGGCCTAATGTGCGATGTTTGACTTCACAAATACTTTACAGCTAATCAGACCTTTACAAATCGTTAATTGCCAATTCTGCACCAAAAGGGGCTCATCAATGGGTTCTGAGCAGCCAAAGGAAAGTGAGAATACTTGGAAAGTGAGGATGCTTGAAAAGTGGGATGCATGATAGTGTAGTGGTTAGCACAACGCTTTACAGTACAGGCAACCCGATTTTAATTCCCACCGTTGCCTGTAAGGAGTTTATACATTCTCCACATGACCATGTGGGTTTCCTCCTACAAACTAAAGTTAGGCTAATTGTTCATTGTAAATTGTGCTGTGATTAGGCTAGGATTAAATCGGAGGTCGCTGGGCAGCGTGGCTCGAAAGGCTGGAGAGCCTATTCTGCTCTTTACCTCAATCAATCAATAAATAGAGAAACTGAGCACAATGCTCCCTCTGAAGCTAGCAATTGATGTCAGAAGTCAATGGTGTGTTCAATAGAACTGAAAATTTAAAACATATTTAAATGTTGTTCTATATGAAAAAAATCAATTATCAGAACTTTATTAACATGGAGTCCAGTGGAGTGGCCTCAGCCTGAAATGTTGAGTGTGTATTCATTTTCCATAGATGCTGCCTGACCTGCTGAGATTCTCTGGTATTTTGTGTATGCTGCTTTGGATTTCCAGCAGCTGCAGAATTTTTTATGTTTTTCAATAACATGGAATCAGGCTGAAGGGCAATCTAATTCAGATATTTAAAGTCTTGAATGATATGCAAGGTGTGATTAGGACAATGATGTTGGATAAAACCCATGGACACACAACCAAATTACAAAAATGGGAAATGAGATTAGTGCAGAAGCTATGCACTTTTGAAACAGCTGTACAGATGAGGCACTGAAGACTGACTCTAAAATCTTAAAAATAGGATTGAATAAATGCTACTTCATGCAATGAAAATTGAGAGATACTATTTGTCAGATTTAACTTCTGGGATTTGACTGAACACTCAAAACTGAGAATTATGAACTGTTTGAAGGCATACACTAAAAAAAAGAGGTCACCCACCTACCTACCATGTTCTTGCCTGACTTAAACTCTCCTTTGCCATAACTTCAATTTGTCAACTTTAACAATTGTTATCCAGCTCTGCCTTCAATATTTCTAAATATCTGGACTCCTGCACCTTCAGACAATTCCAGAGACCCATTACCCAATTGAGAGAGGTAAAATTTCTACATCCCTCCGTTTTAAATGGCAAGACCCTTATTTTATATGTTTCCCTGTTTGTGACTTTCTCAATAATGAAATTTCAACATCTGCCTTGCAAAGCTCTCTTAGAATCCTATATGTTTAAATAAAGTAACCCATCTTTTTTTCTAAATTCTAAGGAATACAGACCCAAATTGCACAGATTCTCTTGATAGCACAGACATCTCATTCCAGGAATTAGCCTAATGAATCTTCTTTGATACGCCTCCAATACCATAATGTGAGGTGACGGAATGAAAAATGTACAAGTATTTCCGGTATGTCCTCTCTAACAACTTGGAGCTCGGTAACCAAACCTTCCTATTTATTAACCCCAACCCTTTTGTAATAAGAGCTCTTTGACTTTTCAACTTCTTGTTGACAACTCTTTGACAACTTGTGATTCATGCACTGAAGGACTCAAATCTCACTGAACTTCAGTCATTTGTAGTCTCTCCATTTAGATAACAGTAATCCATCTTTTGATACAATCCTAATGGGAGCAAATGTGTTGTAAGTGCACCTTATTATTTATTAATTTATTTGTAGCAATATTACTTTACAGCGGCTTGAAAAACTATTCAGCCCCAACTATTTTCACATTTTACTATCTCATTCTCTAAATTTAAAATATACTGCAGTAAGATTTTAAGCTAATCTACAAAACATTGTACATCACGTCAAATCAAAAGAAAAATTCCAAAACCTATCAACAATTTACTAAAAATTAAAAACTAAAATTGCGAAGCTGAAAAAGAATTCATCCCCTCTAATTACCACACCAACATTCCTCAGGTGCAATACTGTATATTACCTTATCAACTCACCCAATTTGTTGATGTAGGAAATTGAAGAATAAATACCCCCTATCTTTATAAGATCCAACAGTATTGTAGATGTTCAACAGACTAAACCAAAATGAAGACAGACGAGCATTCAAGTCAGGGAAATTATAGCAGAGAAGCACGAATCTGGGGAAGGGTAAAAGACCATCTCAAAGGCACTGAATACACCTTGGAGCTTAGTGCAGTTCTTCATGAAAAAGTGGAGGCTGCCCCTCTAAGCTTAGTCACCAGAGAAGAATGGGACCGGTAAGAGAGGTTGCTGCAACATCAACAGTCACTTTGAGTAAGCTGCTACAGGAGATGAAGTTCACGGCTCCACCATCTCTAAGGCCTTGCACAAAAAAAAGGGTATTTATGGAAGAGTGCCAAGGAAGAAGCCCTGCCTAATAAAAACACATCCTTGCCTGCAAAGACTTTGCAAAGTGGTACTTAGAAGATATTGTAAAGATGTGAAAGAAGGTCTTGTGGTGAGATGAGACTAAAGTGAAACTTTTTGGCCTCAACACTAAGCAGTACGTGTGGCATAAATCTAATACCATGCATCAGCCAGGTAACACCATCCCCAAGTATGGTGGAATATGGTGGAGACAGCATCATACTATGGGGATTATGGGGATGCTTTTCAGCAGCAGCCACTGGATAAACTGGTCAGGATTGATGAGAAAGTGAATGCTGCTAAATACAGAGAGATCCTGGATAAAAACCTGCTAGCCTCTGCCAGAAAGCTTAAACTGGGGATGAAGTTTGACTTTTAGCAGGACATCGACACAAAGCACACTGCCAGAGCAACCATGGAGTGGCTTCAAATGGAGAAAATCAATGTCCTTGAGTGGCCCAGTCTGGCAAGACCTTAAGATTGCTGTCCATCTCCCCACCCTAACTAACCTGACAAAGCTTAAGCAATTTTGCAAGGAGGAATGGGCAAATCTTGCTCCATCACATTGTGCAAAGCTAACAGAGAATACTGGCTGTTATAGCTACGATAGATGGTTTACCAAAGTATTGAGCAAAGGGTGATGAACACATTTGAAATACCGACTTTTCAGTTTTCAAATTTTTAGTTTTTCACGCTTTACAATTTTCCCTGTTTTTGAGTCGACTGTGGGGGAAAAATGGAGCATATGATTCACAAGTAAAAGTTATCGGTTAAATTGATCAAAATCCTTGGTTGTAACAAAGGGTTGGGGGCTAAATACCTTTACAAGTTTCTGTTTGTGCTGTGTGTGAGTTATATGCATTGTGTTGGACACCTTGCTCCGGAGGAATATTGTTTCATTTGGTGGTACAGTATATATGTCTGTGGTTAAACGACAATAAAATTGAACTTGAATGTACAAACATGTAGATGTACAAAAAGGTCATGGATGTGGTTGGCCAAAGGCCTATTTCTGTGCCGCATGGCTCTATGCTTCCCAAGGGTTTTAGCAGCTACGGGCAAAAGAAGAATAAAAAAAGATGCAACATCTGTGGATCTTTTCCTCATCCAGCATAATCAGACAAATGATCCAAATTTACAGCTTCAATAACTTCAGTAGCAATTGTTACATTAATGTACACAGTTCCTTAGCATGCTTCATTTTGCACAAATTGATTTGTTAATTACCTGGAGAATTCAGCACCAAGCGTAAATTTATTTTTCTAGGAATTTAACCATAAAGTAGTAAATTTTAAATAAAAATCAGAAGTTTCTAATAATCAAAATACAGAAAATGATATTGAATGCAATCTCACCTGAGGCCTGGTCATTTCTATGTCAATGCTCTGAACTTCCATATCCAAATTTATTTTGGGTGAATTCAATTCAGTTTCAGCAGAAGGATTGATGCAAAGTTTGGCAGATGCTGATATTGGTCTAAAAACTGAATGGTGAATTCATTTAAAAATTCAGCATTACTGAAAGCAGAGCACCAGAGCAACATTCACACATTTCATGAAAATTGCCAGTTCATTCGATGGTAAGGAGGACAGACTTTGAGATGGGATGTTATTGGTCAGTTAGTGAGATGGAACAGTGGGAGGTGGAATTTAATCATTAAGTATGAGGTGATTTACTTAAGCAGACTAATAAGGATAGGACGCATGTCATGAATGGTTGGGCCCTGGCAAATATAGAGGATCAATGAATCAATGGGCTGGTTAAAACAACAAAGGAAATACTTGCCTTCATTAACCAGAGCTCAGAATGTTACAGGAGGGAGGTTATGGTACACTTTATAAAACAGTGATTGGGCCACAGCTAGAGTATTGTGTGTAGTTTTGGTCACTCCCTCCATTCTGGATGGGAACCAGATTACCAGGTTAGAAAGTAAAGAGATTGAGAGGAAGGTAGATATCATTACCTGTACATTTGTATGGAAGGATAGGCAGGAACACGTTAACAGACATGATGGGACACAGGTGGAAGTGTACTTATTTTAATGCTAGTTATGTAAGGAGTAAGGGCAATCAACTTGGAGCATAGATTAGTACATGGAACTATGATTGTGAGAGGGACAGGTCTGGATGCTTAACATTCCAGGGTTTTGATGTTTTAGAAAAGATAGAGAATAAGGTAAAAAAGAGGGAAGCGCCCACTGAGACAGAAGGCCAATGTGAGAGTGAGGAGTTCAGGCATTGGCTCACAGAGACTTCGGCGAGAAAAGACTAAGGCTGTAGCTAGATCTTTTTCATTTAAAATTTTCATTTTTTTTTATTGCACAGTTAAAGCAGTGGGGATGCCAGCCAGGATTGTGGAATGCTCCTCTTATGGGATGTGCGAAAGCAGGGAGATCTCCAGCATCCCTGACTACACCTGCAAGAAGTTCATCTAGCTGCAGTTTCTTTCAGATCACGTTAAAGAATTGGGAGTTGGAACTGGATGAACTCCAGATCATTCGGGAGGCTGAGGGAGGGGTTGATCGACATGACATTCAGGGTAGTTACACCCAAAGCACAGGACACATGCAACTGGGTGACCATTGGGAGGTGCAAAGGGGATAGGCAGCCAGTGCAGAGTACCCCTCAACAACAACACTATGGATACTGAGTCTGTGTCTATGGCTCAGAAGGGAAGGGAAGGAGAAGGGGCAAGCTGCAGTGATATGGGATTTATTGGAGGGGGCAAGTCTTGAAGGATTGCAACCTGAAACTCCATCTATGTGGGCCGAAGGGCCTGTATCATCCTGTTGGTTTTCTCTGTTTCTATGACTGTCACCTCCTTATTGCAAAAGGTTTTGTTGGCCAGAAAGAACTACAATCCACAAATCAGTGAACAGGAATGATGCAGGGGCAATGGAAATGTTCTTACCATGTGCTTAAAGTAATGGAAGCTGACATCTTGTGAAGCTGTTTTGTAACCTCCATTTTGTGAAATGTCTATGAACTGGTTTCACTCAGGAATAGCTATATCAGAGTGAACACAATGATGCTTCTGATAATCTGCTAAACTACTGATTATTTCCAAATAAGAAGTTACTTGTGACGTGTTCTTTGGTAAAATAAGAACAAAGAGTTTTATGAGCATGGGAGTCTGTTGGTCTGTTCTGATTCAAAGCAAATAGAAATTATTTACAAGTTATCTGCGAGGAGGGCAATAAAATGATGCTGGCTTGGACCAGAGCCAATGACAGTTGACATGTTAGCCAGATAGGCCAGAGCCAACAATATATGAACTAACTAGGAAAGAGTATAAAAACAAGGGACACTTCAAATGCAAAGCAGCGACAACTCTGTGAAGACAAACCATTACAGATTGGATTACCCCCACTTCAGGATCAGGAAGAATCCTGGCCAACATAAACTTCTTTTCCCAGGTATTACATTTTCTCTTCATTAATTATTCATGGAGAGTTAGGGAAACCAAGTGAGTGTGCACACAGGCATTTAGCTGTGTAAATTCACGTGTTTGTTAGCTGTGCCCATGAAGGTTCTTGTCAGCAAACTCTGTATCTAAATGATCATTATTGTTGCGGGTTAACCCTTGTTAACTGTTTAAATGAGGAGGAATTTGTTAGGTGTGTCTAGGAAGGATTACTGATGCAATATGTAGACAGGCTGACTCGATATGGTACTGGCAATGAACCAAGTCAGGTGTCAGATCTCTGGGAGGGCGAGCATTTCAGAGACAGTGACAACTCCCTGAGCTTTACCATAACCTTGGAGCAGATGGTATAAGAAAGTATTTGAAGGGTAGTGGCACAAAATGTCAGCTCTTTATTCCTCTTCATAGATGCTGTCTTACCTGCTGAGTTCCTCCAGTATTGTATATGCTGCTCTGGATAAATATTTAATTGCGGGAGGGGGAATTCTGATGCTATTAGGCAGGACTTGGAAGCATAAATTGGGAAAGGCTGTTTTCAGGGAAATGCACACAGATATGTAGAGGTTGCTTAAGGAGCACTTGCATAGTGCTCTCGATAGCTTTATCTCATTGAGGCATTGAAAGGATGGTAGAATGAAGAAATGTGGAAGAGTTTACTTAAGGTTTAGAAAGCAAAGATCAGACAGAGTTCTAGAGAGTTACAAGGTAGCCAGGAAAGAACCGAAGAATAAACTTAGGAGAGCTCGGAGGGGGCATGAGAAGGCCTTGGCAAGCAGGGTTAAGAAAAACCCCAAGGTGTTCTGTACATACTGTATGTAGAGAACAGGGGAATGACTAGAGTGAAGATAGGACCAATCAGGGTTAAATAAGGATATGTGCCTGAAGTCAGAAGAGATATGGGAGGTCCTTAACGAATACTTTGCTTCAGTATTCACTTTTGTGAAGAGAGTGTAAAACAGGCTGATATGCTAGAAAATGTCAATGTTTAAGACAGTGGTCCCCAACCTCCGGGTCGCGGACCGATACATTGCCGTGAAGCATACAGAGGTGCAGCGGTGGCCGGAACGCACCCAGCACACCTTTAAGAAAAAAGCCGGAATAAACAAGCTAATACGCCCAGCAGGTAAATGTTGGCCCAGATCAGAGGCGATTGCCGATTGTGTCGCCTCTGATCTGGGCAGACATTTACATGCCGGGCAGCACCTAACTAATTAGCTTGTTTATTTTGGCTTTTTTCTTAAAGGTGTGCTGGGTGCGTTCCAGCCACTGCTGCACCGCTGCTTTCTTCTCGGCGATGTATTGGTCTGCGGCCCAGAGGCTGGGGGTCCACTGGTTTAAGAAAGAGGATGTGCTGGAACTTATGAAAAGCATTATGATACAGAAGTCAGCAGGCTCAAACAGGATCCACTCCAGGTTTCTACAGAACTCGAGAGAAGGGATTGCTATATCTTTGGCAATGATCTTTGCAATCTCACTGGCCACTGGTGATTGGAGAGTGGCAAACGTCATTCCCTTGTTCAAGAAAAGGAGTAGGGATAACCCTGGGAATTATAAACCAGTGAGTCTTACTTCACTGGTGGGAAAATTATTGGAGAAGATTCTTACAGGCAGGATTTACAAGCATTTGCAGAAGCGTGGTCTGATTAGGGATAGTCAGCATAGTTTTGTGAGGGGCAGGTCATGCCTCACAAGTCTAATTGAGTTCTTTGTGGATATGACAAAGCACATTGATGAAGGTAGACTATGGATGTGGTGTAAATGAATTTTGTAAGGTGTTTGTTACGGTTCCCCATGGTATACTCATTAAGTCAGGAGGCATGGCATCCAGAGAAACGGCTATGTGGATACAAAATTGGCCTGCCCATAGGAGGAGGATAGCTGTAGATAAAGTGCATTCTACCTGGACGTCAGTGACCACAGCTGTTCTGCAAGGATCTGTTCAGAACCCCTGTTCCTTGTGATATTTACAAATAACATTGACGACAGCAGAAGGGTGATTTGCAGATAAATTTGCAGAGGATATGAAAGTTGCAGGAGTTTATGGATAGTGTAAAAGGTTGTCATAGGCCACACCTGTACAGGATGCAGAGCTGAGCTGAGAAGTGGCAGGTGGAGTTCAAACTGGAAAAGTGAAAAGTGAGAAGTAATTCACTTTGGAAGGTCAAATTTCAAGGCAGAATGCAGGGTTATGGCAGGAGCCAAGAGATAACGTTGCAACCACACTTGGGAGATTATGTTCAATTCTGATCATCTCATTATAGGAAGGATGTGGAAGCTTAAGAGAGGGTACAGAGGAGACTGACCAGGATGCTGCCTAGATTAGAGAGAAAAGGCTTTTCCCTTTGGCGAAAAGGCTAGAGGTGACTTGATAGAAGTGTACAAAATAATAAGAGGCATAAATCGTGGATAGCCAAAGACTCTTTTTCCCCAGGTGGAAATGGTTAAAACAGGGTGCATATTTTAAGGTGGTTGATGAGCAGATTTTTACGCAGAGAGTGGTGAGTACATGGAACGCTCTGTCAGAGCTGGTGGTAGAGACAGATATGTTAGGGGCATTTAAGAAACTCTTAGATAGACACATGGATATTTTTTAAATGGAGGGCTGTGAAGGAGGGAAGGAGGGAAGGGTTGAATGCATCTTAGAATAGGTTAAAAGCCCAGTACAACATCGTGGGTTGAAAGGCCTGTATTGTACTGTACTGTTCTATGTCTTTTGTTCTAGAAGAATCACAGAATCTCCTGTCTGTTCCCCTGACTACGGAATCCCCTATGACTACCACATTCCTCTTCTCCCACCTTCCCTCCTGCACAACAACACCAACAACTTAAAAGACTGTTAAGTTGGTACTGATTAAATTGCCTCATTTTTCTCCTAAATAGAATTAGCTTCTGGCACTTGATTCCAAATAACACTTCTACTTTCCGCAAAGAAACATCAGCAGTTCAGAAAATAGTTCACCATCGCCCTCTCATAGAACGTAGAGATGGGCAACAAATAGGCCCATTTGATCCATTCTGGGACTCATATATTCACAGAACAATTTTAAAGACTGAAATGTTCTCCACATGTGTAAACAACATTGTAAATAACAGGAGGTCCAGCCTCAAAGAAAACCGTTTTTAAAAAAAAAATCACTCTTGGCATCTTTAATTACAAAGACATAACAAAATGATTTGGCATAACTGTTTCAATCATACTTACTATAGTGATAGTTTTTTGGTTCATAAGAACTTGAAGCTATTCCCTCTTTCAGATGCACCTGTCAAAATCAAGAGTACAAATACTAATAGAACACAAGGATGCACTACTTATGATCAATATATTTTCCTAAAAATATTCAAATAATTAAAATCAAATTGTGATACACTCTGGTAAATGCCAACTATTTTTGATACTGAACATAGACCCCCTTCTGCCAAGTTCACATGGTAACCAGTCTGTCACCCCATCCTGTATCCCAATTCATCTTCCTGTGCTGAAAATGATGCTCACAGACTGGCTCATCGAGACAGCCAGTAAATACCTTGAACATCATATTGCTATTGCAGCCAGCGAATTTAGCAATCTGAGCCTACCGCCCTAACTGAAATATTACGAGCAGAACATGGGCGCCTCAGAGAATGAGTAGATACAGTCTAATTGGAAGGTCAACCAGAAGTCTCTATCTTTATCAGATTGCTTTTGTCATCCAAATGAATTACACTGGCATACTATCGATGTTTTTTGTGACTCTAATAACCCCTATGCTTATTCTATGAAAAGGCAATGCATTATAATAATTGATGTGTATGATCCACCTTGGAAGCAATGGACTAAGCCAGAGTGCAACCTGAAACAAGATTAAAACAAGTTTTCCAACTTGACTTCCTCTGAACATGAGCTATTCCACCTTATAGAGTCACACAGCATTGAAACAGGCCCTCAGCCAAGCGGTCCATGCTGACCAAGATGTCCATGTCAGCCAGTCCCCTATCCCACATGGCCCACATCCCTTTCCTATCCATGTCCCTGTCCAAGTATATTTTAAATGTTGTTAATGTATCTGCCTCAATCTCTTCCTATACCAGCTCATTCCATATCTGGACCACCCTCTAGGTGAAAAGATTTACCTCCGAAGTTCCTATTAAATTAAGTGCCTTTTAATAAAAAAGGATCTAGAGCTTTCCTGGTGTATATGATGAATAAACTCTTCTCAGGCTTCCAGCCAATTATAACCGACATTCTGATAACAAACTCCCCGATGAAGATGGCGGAGTTTGTCATCGAAACATCAGTTATTATCAATACCTGTACCTGGCTGGAAGCCCGAGAAGAATTTATTCCTATCACTAGTTTACCAAGGAGCACCAGAGCACCAGGTCAGAAAGTGGAGGATTGAGAGGATGGCAGATGTCAGTGCTAGTAAAAACAGGCAGGAGCAAAGTAATAGATATGGTAAGATGGATAATTTGAAGTGTTTATATTTTAGTACTAAGAGCATTATGGTAAAAGTGAACCTAGATCATAGAACATAGATCAGTACATGGAAATATGATTTTGTGGCCATTACAGACACTTGGTTAAGAGAAGGGCAAAAATGGGTTCTTAATGTCCCATGGTTTCGAACTCAAAACTAGGAAGGGTGCAATCATTTTGATGAGATTGGACTACAGAACTTCCCAATAGCCTCCAGGGTACTGAGGAACAGACATGCAGACAGCTTAAGGAAAGGTGTAAAAACGATAGGACTGTTATCATGGAGGATTTCAACTTCACAAGTATAAATTGGACCTTATTAGTGTAAGAGGTTTAGAAGGGGCAGAATTTGTAGATGGGTGAGTTAGTAATTTTGCAGATGATATGCAGATTGGTGGTATAGATAGTGTAGATGACTGGCAATGAATACAGCAGAACTTACTGTACATCAGTTGCAGACATGGGCAGAGAAATGAGAGATGAAGTTTAACCTGACCAAATAGGAAGGTTTACACCTTCATAGGTTAAATGTAAAGACACAGTACACCATTAAGGGCAAGACCCTTAACAGTGTTGATGAGCAAAGGCATCTTGAGGACCAAGTTCACAGCTTCCTGAAAGTGCCTACACAGGTTGATGGGGTGATTAAGAACGTATATGGAATACAGACATCCCACCCTGCAAAAACTCATTTCAGGGAGGTAGCACCACTATTTCAGGGAGGTAGCACTCCCCCCACAGTCAACCTCCAAGGGTGTATGTAATACTTTGTTTACTGATTTTGTCTAATCTGTAAACCAAGTTGGGTATATGCAGAAAATGTGCCGTTAAAATATGTACTTATATTATATTATATTATCATGGAGTCATTTTTTTTATTCAATTACAACTTTAAGCAAGTCTACAGGGAGTTTGGCCTCATCACATAGGACATCAATAGCGTAGCTCCTTAGCAGCAAGTTAGCTAGTTTAAATAACGTTAGCTATGCTAATGAACGAATGACACCTGTTAAACTCACCTCAATATGTCTTTTACAGTTTAACCCACCATGGGCAATAGAAAAGTCACTGTTGCAAACAGTGCAGCGAGCAACACTGTCATTATTTTTGAGGTCAACTATAAAGCCCACCCACAGAGAAAATTGATAGGTCTACTTAGCACGAAGAGAGACCAATCAGGATGCTCCCTCTCGCTCTTCCTCTTCCTCTCAAAAAAATCAATTTCCAGGATATTGTGTATAATTTGCAGGTGTCAAGGAGCCACTATCAATATGCGGGAGACTCCCGGGACTTCCGGGACAGGTGGGATGCCTGGGAATGCTTGCTTTCATTAGTTGAGGCCTTCAGTTCAACAATCGGCAAGTTATGTTGCAGATTCTATTTAGGCCACATCTGGAGTACTGCATACAGTTCTGGTCGCCCCATTCTAGGAAGGATGTCGAGGCTCTACAGAGGGTGCAGAAGAGGTTTACCAAGATATAGCCTGGATTAGAGGACATGCTATAATGAGGTTAGGCAAACTTGGGTTGATTTCTCTGGTGGAAGCTGAGGGAGATCAGATAGACATTTATAAGATTATGAGAGGCAAAGAAAGAGTAGACAGGCAATCTCTTTTTCCCCAGGGTCAAAATGTCTAATATCAGAGGGCAGGCATTTAAGATGAGAGGAGGTACTTTCAAAGTAGATGTGAGCAGCAAGTTTTTCCACCCCCCCCCCCCACACACACAGAGTGGTGGATGCCTGGAATGCACTGCCTGGGGCAATTGAAGAGGCAAAAATGTTAGAGATTTTTAAGAGATGCTTAGCCCACTGCTCTACTCTCTGTATGCACATGGATGTGTGGCTAGGCATAGCTCATCTACAAATTTGCTGATGATACAACCATTGTTGGTAGAATCTCAGGTGGTGACGAGAGGGCGTACAAGAGTGAGATATGCCAACTAGTGGAGTGGTGCCGCAGCAACAATCTGGCACTCAACTTCAGTAAGACGAAAGAGCTGATTGTGGACCTCAGGAAGGGTAAGACAAAGGAACACATACCAATCCTCATAGAGGAATCAGAAGTGGAGAGAGTGAGCAGCTTTAAGTTCCTGGGTGTCAAGATCTCTGAGGATCTAACCTGGTCCCAACATATTGATGTAGTCATAAAGAAGGCAAGACAGCGACTATATTTTATTAGGAGTTTGAAGCGATTTGGCATGTCAACAAATACACTCATAAACTTCTATAGTTGTACCGTGGAGAGCATTCTGATAGGCTGCATCACTGTCTGGTATGAAGGGGCTACTGCACAGAACCGAAAGAAGCTGCAGAAGGTTGTAAGTCCAGTCAGCTCAACCTTGGGCACCAGCCTACAAATTACCCAAGACATCTTTAGGGAGGTATGTCTGAGGAAGGCAGCGTCCATTATTAAAGACCTCCGGCACCCAGGGCATGCCCTTTTCTCACTGTTACCATCAGGTAAGAGCTACATAAGCCTGAAGGCACACACTCAGCAATTCAGGAACAGCTTCTTCCCCTCTGCCATATGACTCCTAAAAGGACTTTGATGCTATGGACACTACCTCACTTTTTTAATATACATTATTTCTGTTTTTGCACATTTTTCAATAATCTATTCAATATATATAATTGATTTACTTGTTTATTATGGTTTATTTTATTTATTATTATTATTTATTTTTTCACTCTGCTAGATTGTGTATTGCATCGAACTGCTGCAAAGTTAACAAATTTCACGTCACATGCTGGTGATAATAAACCTGATTTTGATTCTGATATAGGCACATGAATGTGAGGAAAATTGAAGGATATGGACACTGTACAGGCTAAAGCTTAGTTTAGATGGCCACGAGATTATTAATTTATTTGGTTCGGCACAACATTGTGGGCTGAAGGGCCTGTTCCTGTGCTGTACTGTCCTGTGTTCTATGTTCTAATTTCTCCAATCTCAGCTTAAATCTATGCTCTCTAGTTGTTGATTCTTCAACGCTGGGAAAATGCATTTGCCTTACTTGTGCCATTTTTAATTTGGACACCTCTAGAAGAACACACCTTATACTCTCATTATCCAATGAATAGAGTCCCAGCCTGCTCAACTTCTCCCGATAAATCAGTTCCTCAAGTACTGGCAACATGCTCTTCTGAATTCATAGTGATTTCAAAATGGAAAAAAAAAACTCAGACCTTTAGAGAGGTGCAATAGGCAGGGAAAGAGCATGGAACACCAACTCTAGAGTGAGGTGGGTTTGTTATAACCAACACCCTGTTTAGTCAGAGAGAAAAAAACAAGACTTTATGGCAAAGGCGGCACTGGAACACATTGAATTAAAGTACCATTCAATGAGGGGCCACAAGCATGTACACATCATCCATATCAACAGCAGCCGATAATCATTTCATTGTACACCATTTAAACCCCCAAACAGTGACAGCAGAAGAACCAATTGCTGCAGTTCAAGAGGGTTTGAACTCCACAAAGCTTCAAAGTTAATTTGACCCCTCTCAACAGGAGCTATGGGGTGTCCACCAGTTTTAGCAGTTGAAGAGATTAAGAAATACAAATATTAAATCAGATGTGTATATTGTTTTTGGACTGAAAATGCCCTCACAAGGCATTAGGAAGTACATCTTCAGGCTTGTGAAGGCAAAAGTCTAACCAAACAAAACTTGTGACCTAAAGAACAAATGCTGGATTGATAACACACAGGAAATCAGCAAGCAACTGCCACCAATCATGTGAATCCTTCAATGCTGTCCACATATAGCGCAAACATCCAGATAGAGTGAGAACTTCAAAGAATCCCTTAACCCAAACTCTGATCTTTGAGGTAATTGTCCTCAATTTCATCCAGAACATACACACACACTGCTATAAATTGACCTACCACACCATCAGTTAGTGCCTCCTTCCCAAATGAAAAATAATCTCAAAACCAGATGAAATTCCTACTCAAGAAATAACATAAGGTACATCTGCCATAAATGACCAAATCTGGGAAATAATCTGCCAAATTCACAACAATCTTCCAGAAATATGACTGCCTTAATTAGAGAAGTCTTCCTGCTGTCCGTCACATGGGAAGTCGTCACAAGGATCTCCACAAATGCTTTCTTTCTGTGACTGAATTGTTTCTTTCAGAGTCGTAATGCAGATTCCATCAGATTCTAACAGACACAATGAATGCTATTCTCACCACACAATAAATCCAAGAAATATGTAGTGATCAAAACCAACTAATGTGCAGAGACTCTCAAACTTCCAAAAACTTTCAATTTATGGAGAATAAATTATCAAATTGATTATTATTTGTATTTTCGTTCTTTATCAGCTACATAAAATGATTCAGCTCTCCAGTTAAAGGGCCACCAAATGAAATGAAGCAGATAAACATAAAGAAATCTCAGTTGGATGACTGGGAGGATTGTTGTATGTGGGCAAAGACAAGATAAAATGATAGAGAAGCATAATAAAAATGGAGAATATATCTAGGACACAACTAAAAAAATAACACCAACCACTTAAAAAAGAGAGAGGGAGAAAGATAGAGAATTCACCCAATAAAAGAGTGTCTTTTTGCCAAGCATTGGTGTCGTCAAATCTGTAATATGGAAGCCTAATTTTGATCATTGTAAACAGCAAGATGTCCAGGCACTCAACGGGTGCAGGAAAATACAGCTAAATTGAGACGACAAGCAGTCTCCAGATTATGCCAGGGTTCTGTTCCTAAACCTCATCCACAAGCTGATTTCTCTGCAAATCAGAAACATCAATTTTCTCTAGCAGCCCACATGGTACCACGACATAAACTTACATACTTACTTATTTATTTTACAATAAGGAGAAGAGTAGGCCCTTCTGGCCTTTCAAGTTACGCCACCCCAGCAACCCCAATTAACTCTAAACTAACAATAGGACAATTTACAATGACTAATTACTCTACCCAGTACATCTTTGGACTGCAGGAGAAAACCAGAGCACCCAGGGAAAACCCACGACTTCATCGGCGATTTCCCCGGGTGCTTCATTTCAGAGACTTCTTACAGAACGGTGCCAGAATTGAACTCCAAATTCCAGAATGCCCTGAGCTGTAATAGCATTGCGTTAACCGCAATGCTATAGTGGTACCCCATTTTTTTTTCATTTCATTGAGTAATCACTCTAATGATGCCCACAATTTAAAAAATGGAACATATATTGCATACATTCAGTTATTAATAAATACCATGAAAAAATGTATTATTTTTAATACAAGCTTGAAAATTATTTTTAAAATGTATGGGAGAATTTCTGTCAAGTTGGATTTCTGTAAGTTCTCTATAATATGGAGAGCCACAGTACCATCACCATTATTTCCCACTTTCCCCAACTTTATAGTTAGATCCTGTGTAAAATTATACAGAACATACCAAAATTTGTTCTCTTGCATCTTGGTAAAATAATGTACTGTTCACATTCCAGTAGGCACAAAGACAATCTAAGCGGACAAGCTGAAGAAGAGAAAAAAAATTTCACAAAGGGAAAAAATATTTCATAAAAGAAACAAACTTCAAATTTACAATTTTAAGTATTCAACGTTGAAACACAAAAAACTTCTCAGATGACGCAGTAATCTATATTCTGACAAAAGAGCTTTGACTTTTGTTAACTTTTTTTACTCTTTAGATGGATGGTTCCTGATCTACTAAATGTTTTCAGTGTTTGTATTTTTAATTCAGACCTCCAATGAGTTTTTTTTTTACTTTTTGTTATTTTTTTCATGAAGATATTTAGAATTACACAAGTTCCTCACACTTTTTTCCAGAGCATGTCTTCAAATGTTTCATTTGCTCTTCAAGGAAAGGAAAATTCATTTGTACAGCACTTTTCAAACACAAGGCAGTTCAAAGTGCTTTACATAGAACAAGATTTAAAAATCAAACATCAAATTTCAAACAATATAAAGGGAATAAAATCACACATAAAATTAAGAAATAAAAGTTACAGTGCAGGAGATTCGAATTAAGAGCTACAGCAAAAAGTTTTAAGCCTCGATTTAAAAGAACTTAAAAGTTGGGGTACACTTCAGATCATCTGGAAGGTTATTCTAGATACATGGAGCAGAGTAACTAAAAGCTGCTTCACCATGTTTAGTTTATTAAACCGTGGAGATGGTGAGCAGACCCACTCCAGATGACCTGAGAGCTCGAGAGATGTATTTTGGCCTAAGACCACTCAGTGCTTTGTAAACCAGTAATAAACATTTTAAAGTCAATCCTCTGACGAATAGGAAGCCAGTGTAATGATCTGAGAACTCAAGTGATGTTTTCTGCTCTCTTGGTCTTAGTGAGGACTCCAGCAGCAGCATTCTGAATGAGCTGCAGCTGTCTGAGGGTTTCCTGTGAAAACGCCATTACAGTAGTCAAGTCTACTAAAAATATATGCCTGGACGAGTCTGTATAGATCTTGCTGAGGTACAAGCCCTTCAACTCTCGCTACATTTTTAAGATGGTAGTAAGCTGACTTTGTTATTGTCTTAATGCGGTAGTTAAAATTTACATGGAGTCCATCACAACACCAAGGTTTCTGACTTAATTGTGAACCGTAATGACAAGGATTCTAAGTGAGGCATGACCTTTAATCATTCTTTGTTAGCACCAAAAGCAATGATTTCAGTTTTCTCTTTGTTTAACTGGAGGAAAGTTTTGCACATCTAATCAGTGACTTGCTTAATACAGTTTTTTAGTGATTGTATGGGACCATAATCACTTGATGACACTGCTATAGAAATCTGAGTGTTATCTGCACAATTATGGCAAACTAATCTGTTACTTACCATGATTTGAGCGAGAGGGAGCATGTAAATGTTAAACAGAAGAGGCTCGAGTATGGACCACTGAGGCATACTGCGTATCATTCTTGTTCGGTGAGATATGCAACTACCAATCAATACAAAATTGTCCCTGTCCTATAAGTACTATTTAAATCACTTTAGGACTATATCAGAAAGTCCCACCCAGTTTTCAAGTCTGTCCAGTAATATACAATGATCAACTGTGTCAAAAGCAACGCTAAGATCCAGTCGAACCAAAACTGAAATTTTACGATCATCGTGGTTTAAGCGGATGTCATTTAAAACCTTGACCAGAACAGTCTCAGTGAACGGTGTGGTCAAAATCAAACATCCACACAGTTGCTCAGTGCCAAAAAGCTGTTAAGTTGCTGATAAACAACCTTTTCAATTATTTTATTAAAACATGGTAAATTTGATATGGGCCTGTAGTTATTAATTACTGAAAGATCCAGGCTGTTCATTTTTAAAAGAGGCTTAATAACTGCAGTTTCAGGGCTTTTGGGAAGCAGCCTGATAGAAGAGAAGTGTTGACTATTTGCAGAATATCTGGCGTTGCAACGAAAAACATCTAGAGTGATGAACTGAGACAATACTTGTCAGTAATTCATCCAGCAGTGGAAACAATCTTGCAACATTGCTCTCACACAATCTTTGACAATTTTGAACTTGGTATCGAAATGCAGAGAGTGATAGGTGCGTGGAATGCACTGCCAGCGAAGGTGACAGAGGCGGATATAATAGGGTCTTTTAAGAGACTCTGAGATAGGTACATGGAGCTAAGTAAAATAGAGGGCTATGCGATAGGGAAATTCTAGGGAGCTTCTAGAGTGGCTTACATGGTCAGCACAACATTGTGGGCCAAAGGGCCTGTAATGTGCTGTAGATTTTCTATGTTCTATCTCTTCCAGAGAAAACAAACCAATTATATCCTATTAATACAAAATATTCACTTTATGCAATTTTTGGTACAGTAGTCATCTCCATATTCAAACAGTATCACTCTGTTATTATGATGTCTTCACTTTCAAAACATGTTTTATAACATTATATGTCTCAAGTATACATCTATTGGAGTCCCACAATTAGCTTGCACGGTACATCAGGCTTACGACTTATGACAAATACCTTGTAGATGATTTTTGTAGCGTCGCTTAGTATACATGGTGCCCAGTTTTCATCAGCTGTCTAGAAATATAAGCAGTTGATAAATGAGAATGTATTATTTTACCAAAATTTATATCTTTGTTAATAGTTTTTTGTTTGATTTTAGCATTCTGATTGACAGTACTTTGTATACAAATCTATATCATGCATTAGGCAACATGCTGTGTTCAGAATTCCACTCTGGTTACACTACAAGTAATACTTGGCTTAAAATAATGTTAGGTATCTATTTTTAAGGAGAGAAGATTAATTTTGTGATTGTTTCATATAACCCATGTTTCAGATTTTCAGTGTTTTATAAAGATAGCTTATTCTGTTACTGATGGACACCAAAATGCATTCTATCTATCATTATATATTTCTAGCTAAAATCAAAGCAACTAAATATTGGAAAATTGATGAGGAAACTAGGTATTTTCAGTTCTATTTTGTCGACCATAAATGGTTGACCATTGTAGAATCAACTGAAATCTTCTTGTAGTGTTACAAAATTGGTAATTTGTAGTAAAATAACTACAAATTACCAATTTGGAGAGAGAGCAGCACACCACACGTGCGCAGCCTTCCGGTGAAAAATGATATCGTATCTGTTAAATAGAGGCCGTGGACAATTCTGATTTGATGGAGAGGGACGTGAAAGCACAGAGGAACATCTGGAGAAATTTCTGAAACACTCGTTACTGCGTGGTCGGGAATCTTTCAGAGGGTAGGCCTCAAAATCCCAGGCTTTGCCTGCTGTTGGCGACCAAGGTTGAGGTCTGGTTGGCGTGGCAGGGAGAGTTCTTCCTTCTCCCGTCTGCGTGAGCTGTGGAACATTTGAGAGACTTTGAACTTTTACTGTGCTCATGGACTTCTTCATCAAGTTACGGTATTGTTGCACTGTTGTAACTATATGTTATAATTATGTAGTTTTGTCAGTTGTTTCAGTCTTGGTCTGTCCTGTGTTTTGTGATATCACACCGGAGGAAATATTGTATCATTTCTTAATGCATACATTACTAAATGACAATAAAAGAGGACTGCGTGTCTTCATAATCTAAAATATCCAACATAAAGGCAATTTAATTATTTTGATCCTGAACACAGATGAGAAAGAAAGTAAAATATTATTGGACAAAATTAATTAATTCATCTAAATAGCGCACTTTCATTTTTGTTCAGACATTAAATGTCACTCCACTCTTCAAGAGGGAGAAAGCAAAAGAAAGGAAATTATAGGCTAGTTAGCCTAACCTCAGTGGTAGGGAAGATTCTGGAGTTAATTGTTAATGAGGCAATTTCAGGGCACTTGGAGGCACATGATAAAATAGGTCAAAGTTAGCATGGTTTCCTTAACTATAAGCTATTCTGTGTTGTGTGTGTTTGGGTACTACTGTGTTTTACACCCTGGTTCGGAGAAAGCAATAGCACAGGCAGATAGGATCATAAAGAAATCTTTTGGCACATTGGCCTTTGTAGATCAAAGTATTGAGGACAGGAGATGGGACATTACGTTGAAGGTGTAAGACATTGGTGAGGCCTAATTTGGAGTATTGTGTGCAGTTTTGGTCACCTACTACTGGAAAGATGTAAACAAAGTTAAAGAATACAGAGAAAATTTACAAGGATATTGCTGGGTCTGGAGGACCTGAGCTATACAGAAAAATTGAATAGGTTAGGACTTTATTCCCTGAAATGTAGAAGATTGAAAGGAAATTTGATAGAGGTAAACAAAATTATGAGGGGTATAGATAGGGTAAATGTAAGCAGGCTTTTTCAACTGAGATTGGGTGGAACTGCAACTAAAGGTCATGGGTTAAGGGTCAAAGGTGAAAAGTTTAAGGGGAACATGAGGGGAAACTTCATTCAGAGGGTGGTGAGAGTGTGGGATGAGCTGCCAGCACAAATGGTGCATGCAAGCTTGATTTCAACACTTAAGTTTGGATAGATACATGGATAGTAGGGTTATGGAGAGCTATGGTCCCAGTGCAGATCGATGGAAGTAGACATTTTAAATGGTTTAGCACAGACTAGATAGGCCGAAGGGCCTGCTTCTAAACTGTACTTTTCAATGACTCTAAATAACAAGCAGGATTAACAAAGGAGAATCAATGGATATTGTAAACTTAAGATTTTTAGAAGGTCTTTGACAAGGTGCCACAGGAGTTTTCTTAGCAAGATAAGAGCCCATGATATTACAGGACAGATACTAGCATGGATACAGCATTGGCGGATTGGCAGGAGGCAAAGAGTGGGAATAAAAGGAGCTAGCCTCTCCTAATTTGGCTGCCGGTGACTAATGGTCTTCTACTCAGGGCGGTACTGGGACCCTTTCTTTTTATGTTGTATATCAACGATTTTGGGTGATGGAAGTGATAGCTTTGTGGCCAAGTTTACAGAGGATGCAAAGATCAGTGCAGGAGCAAGTAGTGTTGAGGAAAGAGGGAGGCTGCAGAAGAACTTATACAGATTAGGAGAATGGGCAAAGAAGTGGAAGATGGAATACAATGACAGGAAATGCATGGTAAAAGGAATAAAAGTGTAGACTGTTTTCTAAGTGGGGAGGAAATTTAAAAATCAGAGTTGCAAAGGGACTTGAGAGTCCTCATGTAGTATTCCCTGAAGGTTAACTTGCAGGTTGAGTTGGTGGTGAGGAAAGCAAATCCAATGTTAGCATTTCAAGAGGACTTGAATATAAAAGCAATGACGTAATGCTGAGGTTCTATAAGACACTGGTGAAGCCTCACTTGGAGCACTGTGAGTAGTTCTGAGCCCATTATCTAAGAAAGGATGTGCTAACATTGAAGAGAGCTCAGAGGAAGTTCACAAGAATGATTCTGGGAATGAAAGGGTTATCATATGAGGAGGTTTTGATAGCTCCGAGCCTGTACCTGCTGGAATTTAGAAGAATGAGGGGGATCTCACTGAAACCTATCGAATGTTGGAAGGGCTAAATAGAGTATATGCGGAGAGCATGATTCCTATAGTGGGGAGCTTAGAACCAGAAGGCACTGCCACAGAATAGAGGAACATCCATTTAGAACAGAAACGAGGAGGTGAGGGTCTCGGCCTGAAACGACAACCATTTACTCTTTTCCGTAGGTGCTGTCTGGCCTGCTGAGGTCCTCAAACTGTTTGTGTGTTCTGCTTTTACACAACATGTCCATGAACACTCTGTTGGTCAGGGTTGAAAATGGATGTTGCATCCCAGCTGTCAACACGATATGCAAGCGAGACAGTATTATATGAGGAGCAAGTTGTTGCCCATGCAGTTGGCTTCCCCTATCCACACAGCTGAGAAATCCAAAGGAACAGCAGAGACCACTACAGCTTTGCACCAGCGGCTTCACAGGAGTTGAACTCAACAATGACCTGCCTTCTCCAGATTTTTTCTCCATAATTACTCTCAAAGCCTTCCCCCATGAGTGGGTATAGACCCAAGGCATCAGAGGCTTGAGATCAGTTTTCCTTCTCCAAGATGAGCTGCCAACCACAGCTGACGAGTCCCATCTGCCCGAAGTAACTGGTTTTAAGGCACCAGTAACCTGCCTCTGCCCCTTCTCCTGTCAGTATAAACAGTTCCACTGGGCTTAGTAGCTAAACCATACATGAAGTCCAGGATATGGACTTGGTTGTCAGAGGCTACTTAAGAAGCACACCTTTGGGAGCATTTAATAGGTTTTGGGAACTTATCCCCACTACCTCCCCTGGCTATGACAGCCTTAAGAAAGCTTCATGAACCATGCTAAGCTGTAAAAATAGAGAGCTTTAACTATTTGGAATTACCTGTAAACTAAGCTCCCGTAAGGTAATACCAACGGACATGGGCCTTGAAGAATCTGTAATCTGCAAAATAAAGAACTGTTACAACAAAATTCAAGAACTTTTCCTTTTCAATAACTGTCTGGGCCTTTCAGTGAAACAGTCCATCAGCCCACAATAACTATTCTCAGTGCTTGAAAGCACAAACTGATAAAATTCTTATATACATACACATAAACTTTTATGCAAATGTGCGAATCTACTTACAGCATCTTCATATCTTATATGAATGCTTGTTATTTCGATTTGCAGATTTTTAATAATCTGTGTTGCCAGCTTTTCTCCAAAACTATCCTTTTTCTCTTCTTTTGCTTTACCTTAAAAGAATAAAATAAAAAGTGTAATTTTCAGAGTAAATTATTAAACAGACGGAGAATCCCGAGAGAGCACACTGGATATTTTCGTTTGAACAGATTAGCTGACAAATCACAAGGTGTTCTGTAGTACCATTCCACCACATTGAGAGCAGACATTTCTTAAAGAGCAACTGTTCTTCTAGCTCAAATTCTAACCCCAATGCTGAAACTTGCAAACTCTCATTCTTCCACAGTCTAAGTGCAAGCTATGAGGATAAAAAGTGACAATACACTCTCACACCTTGCAGCTCTGAGCACTCATTACCTGCCCCGTTGTTGAGTGGCGCTGCCTCATCCTTCAATGGCCCATGCAGCAGCATCTCAGCAGAGCAATGTTAACAAGCAGCCAACCAATGTTGTTAATACTCCTGCTGTTTTAATCAACAAGCTTCTCAGTAACCTGTTTAAAGTCTGAAGATTTTCTGCTTGGTAAGAAAAAACCTTTTTCCTTAACACTTGATGTTAGTATTGTTGTAATTGATTTAAACTCACTACCACCACAAAACACGGGAGTCATTTAATAACTCTGGTTAGACATCATATTGAAAGTAATGCACTTTGGCAATAGATTTATCAATATTTTAATATGTCCCTACAATATTTATAACAAGAAAGTGTTTTTTTCTGTTGAACGTTATCCAAACACAACACATTAATAACATAACATTACCAATGTGAAATACTTGCTAATAATAAGATACATAGTGTAAAAGTATGCCGCATCTTTTAATCACAACTGCTACACCATCTACCATACTGGCCTGTAATTTATTATCATTTACCACAAATATTAGATAGATTCAGTACAATGAAAAGTATTTTTTGTCCATGATCAGCAGCAGGCTTGTCAGTTTTTTTAAAGAAATAAACATAATAATAAAACAAGTTATATGCAAAAGTAACTGCTTAATACAACTGCGGTCTTATACTAGTTACTAAACTGAATGCATCTGTATGAACATGAACTCAGTCAAACCCATGCCAATTAAAAATTCAAATGTACATGATTCCAGCCCTGCTATATAAGATTATAGGTCTGACAAAAGCTCAAAATTTAAAAATCCTAATATAGAGTAGCAGATGAATGTTTAAAACTATTAGATTAATAAAGATGCTTAAAAGGCCACTTAAAATGCAGTTTTTGATGTACTGTAGACCAGGGGTCCCCAACCTTTTTTGCACTGTGGACCGGTTTAATATTTACAATATTCTTGCAGACCAGCCGACCCGGGGGCGGGGTAGGGTTGCCAACGGACAAGAGTAGCAGTCAAAAAATACGTTGTTTACCTTGAGAAAGACTACAATGACCACGAAGCCTTGCGCAGGCCCCAGTGCGCATGCGTGACCTGAGCATCCGTGTACCTGCCGATATTATTCTCTACAAATGGTTTTTGGCGATTCTGTTTGGGGGGGTTGGGGGGATGTTAATCACGACCGGAATATTGGTAATAAGGGGCTAATACACTTAATTTCGTTTCTAAAAGGGTTTATCTAACGAATTTAATATTAAACACACAGCGCATATTTTCCTCGCATGAATATAGTGATAAGTCAATCATCAGGGGAGGACGGGGAGCTTGAAGTAAGTATTGAACGAACTTCCAGTAGAAGTGGTAGAGGCAGGTTCGATATTAGTTAAAGAAAAATTGGATAGGTATATGGACAGGAAAGGAATGGAGGGTTATGGGCTGAGTGCAGGTTGGTGGGACTAGGTGAGAGTAGCTTTCGGCACGGACTAGAAGGGCCGTGATCGCCTATTTCCGTGCTGTAATTGTTATATGGTTATATAAGTCACTTATCAGTCAATAGCATCATAACTTTTCAAGTAATGTTTGGATATTAAACACACGGCTCTTATTTTCCCTGTATGAACATATAAAATCATTTCAACACACCAATATCGCTGAATCAGTGGGAGCCCTGGGCTTGTTTCCCTGCAACAAGACGGTCCTATCGAGGGGTGATGGCAGACAGCGATTCTCGAAGGGGGTTCCTTATGTCCAGTCTATTCCACAATTTAGGTTTCATTGCATTCATTGCAGAGATATGTTGGAAATGGAAGCAACGTTTTCAGAGATTTCGTGGCTATCTCAGGATATTTGGCCTTGACTTTGATCCAGAATCCAGGCAGAAATGTTATGTCAAACATACTTTTCAGCCCGTCGTCATTTGCAAGCTCGAGGAGTTGATCTTCTTCCCGCACTGACATGGATGACACGTTGTTAATGACCTCGCGTGTGTTCAAGCTCAACTGTGGGCATGACAGGGAATGAGGAAAGGTGCAGCTGACTCATATCGCCAAATCATATCGTTTCCTCGCGGCCCGGTAACGTATGCTCTGCGGCCCGGTGGTTGGGGACTGCTGCTGTAGACCATGGTGTCTCTTTGGGGGCTTTGCTGTTGTTTGCATGGTGGGTGGTGGGAATGCTGATGTTTTATGCTGGAATAAGTAGGGGGAGGGGGAAGATTGATGCTGTTTACTGCTGCTTGTGTATGGGAGGGGGCAGAGGGTTTGGGGTTATTACGTTATAATCTGTCATTCATTCTTTGAGGTTTTCTGTTTAGAGGATGCCTGTGAAGAGTGAGAATTTCAGATTGTATATTCTCTGATACTAAATGGAACTATTGAAAACCATTGGAATCAAAATTTGAAGTGCAAAGTATACAATCTTTAGCAACCATAAAGTGATTTATGAAGAAATTTATAGTACTATCAGGAAAATCTATAAGAATTACAGAATTATACGGTAGAGAAATGGGCATTTTCAGCACACTTCATCCCTGCCAATCTTTATGCTTGTCTATGCTAGTCCCATTTGGCTGTATTTGGTCTGCATTCCTCTGTATCTTTCCAATCTGCTGTTATTTTAATAATGCTCCAATATACCTTTATCTCATGTTTTTTTTAAAATATGTTACATAGTAACAGTTGAGAATCTGGCAAGCCTAAAGAGAGCACGGCTACGGGAAATGGGACAAGTGGACAGCAAGTGTGGGAATTGGGGCTTTGGTTAGTGGAATGTTCAAACATCATCAGGTGCAGGGGGTTCCAACCTATGGTCCACAGACCCCTTACTTAATGGCATTTGTCCATGGCATAAAAAAGGTTGGGAACCCCTGACCTGCTGAGCTGGATGCCAAACCAGTGAGATTTCTGAATAGTCAGATGGCAAATTACTGGAATTTTTTGTACAAAGGGGTATTTTGGCAAAGGGTCAGCAAGTTTGGTAGTAATTGTACAACGTACAACAACAAATCAGGCAAGTGGATTTGAATTTAAATCTACATTTACAGTCACAACATTTGGGTGCACAGAGCAGATAAATGAATTTCATTTAATGGACACAATGCCCAAGGTTAAAAACTAAATATACTTGAATACATAATGTTTGAGAAATACAGCATACTTTTATGGATAGCTTATAGCAGTTCTAATGATAAAAGAATGTCCAAAGAACACTGGTGAGGAAACAGTTTGGGCCAAAAGAGTCAGTATGGGTGAGATTGAGATTAAAAAATGGACAAAATAAAAGTGATAACCTGTTTTAAAGCCCCCTGCACAGAACTGCGAGATGGCCAGTATAACGAGAAAAAGGTGAGTGGTGAGAAAGGATTCCGAGGTTATGGTGGTCTAAGGAGGAGTGTTACATAACAGGCAGGTTGTGTCAGGTAAGGAAAGGGAGACTGTGGCTTGACAGCAGCGGATGAATGACAGAGAAAGAGGAAAGAGAAATACAGATGGAGCAAAGTAGGGGGAGGGGAGGTGGAGGTTGGAGACAAGGGCTACCAGTGCTGGCTAGATTATGTTAAGTAAAGGAGGTGAGAATGGGAATATTAGAGCAGAGGTGAACAATATTTGTAAGATGGGGAGGGGGTAACCTGTGAGTGAACTGTGTGTGTGTAGTGGGTGGATAGAACCAGGAGGGAGCAGTGACCAAGATAGATGAAGGGAGTGTAACAGGAATGAAAATGGGAGGACCAGAACAGATTCAGAAGGGGGAGGGGGGAGGGAAGTGATGGGGTCGACTGGGAAAGAGAAGGCAACCTAGGCAGAATATAAGGTGTTGCTCCTCCCGATTGTGTTGGGCTTCATCCTAGCAGTAGAGAAAACTGAAGATGGACAGGGAGTTTAAATGGTATGCAACTGGGAGCTTGGAATGGCTATTGCAAACTAAGTGTAGACATTCTGCGAAACAGTCACCCAGTCTGTGCTTAGTCTCACTGAAGTAGAGGAGGCCACATCAGGAGCCCTGAGTGCTGTACATGAAGTTGAAATCAGTGCTGCAGTGCAGGTGAGAAAAACTGACTTTAGTACTGAACAGTGTTTATCAAGAAACCAAAAGAACTGCAGCAAAATAACACAATAATCATGAGGGCCTTTGACATTCACCAAACTGGCAAAAATGATTTGGAGGATAAGTATGATCTATGGATTTAAACTAATTTGGCAGGGAGATGGCAACTGGAGCACCAGGTCAGAAACTGGAGGGATTGAGATGAAGGTAGATGTCATGGCCAGCAGTCTGTAAGGAAGAACAGGTAAAAACAATGTAATAGACTCAAACATTGGGAACGGTTGAAGAGTGTTCATTTTAATGCTCAGAGTACTGGAGATCAGGGTGATGAAATTCTATGGATGAGTACATGAAACTTTGTTGAAAAGAGAAAGGACTGGATGCTTAATGTTCCACGGTTTCAACGTTTTATAAAAAGATAGAGAGAGTGCTGGCTAGATTATGATAAATGATCTATAAAAAGATAGATAGATAAAAGGGAAAAGTGAGAGGGTGTGGGACAACATCACAACTGCATTCAGAGGAGACATAATGAAGTGTTATCCACTAAATCTACATGGTAGAAATCAAAAGTAAGAAAGATTAAATCACTCTGATGGAATTATACTGCAGACCACCAACCTCCACTAGCCACCAGGATAATGAGGAACAGTTTCCACAATTCCTTAAGTTTGAAAATAGCTCTAGATAAGTAAGGATCCTGTTGTAGAGTATTAAATTGGAGCAGGCAAAGTATTAGGCAGGAACTAGGGAGAGTGCACATCTGATATATGGAGGGTGATTAAAGACCAACAGTACATACTACAGGATAGGTATGTTCCAGTAAAGAGAAAGGTCAAGGATGGCAAGGTAAGGAAACCTTGGATATTGAGATGTGGCAAATTTAGTCAACTAAAGAGTTCAAGTTTGCCATACGTCTGCATATACTGTATATACAACCAAACAAAACAATGTTTCTCTGGACATACATATATATGTATCATGCACACCACATAAAATATTACCACAAGTAAGTTAATGTAATATAATTCAAAATGTAGTGCATAACACAGGTAAGCAGTAAATAGTAAACAGCAAACAGTAAATAGCTCGCTGTCCTCGGTGGTGGCAGGGTATTCATTAGTCTCACAGCCTGGGGCAAGAAACTGTTACCCAGTCTGGCAGTCCGAGTCCTGATGCTCCTGCAACTCCTGGATCAAATTGTGGGACGGATGGCAGAAGTCCTCAACAATAATGCTTCAAGCCCTTTCTACACAACAGTCCTGGTAAATGTTTCAAATAGGGGGAGAGTGACTCTGGTGATCCTCTCAGCTGTTTTTACTATCTACTGTAGGATCTTGTGGTCAGATGCCTTGCAGCTTCCATACTACACCATAATGCAGCCAGACTGGACACTTTCCCATAATGATCCTGTAGAAAGTTGTTAGAATGGGGGTGGAGAGCCTTGCATGCCTCAATCTCCGAAGAAAGTGTTGACATCGTTGTGCCTTCTTGACTAATAAGGAGTTGTGGGTCCAGGTTAAATCATCCCTGGCAAGTAGGGTTAAAGAGAATCCCGAGGCATTCTACACATACAAGAGCAAGAGGATAACTAGAGAGAGTAGAATCATTCAAGGATAAAGCAGGAAACACACGCTTGGAGGCAGAGGATGTGGCGAGGTCCTAAACGAGTACTTTGCATCATGGAAGATTTGGAGGATTGTGAGATCAGTGTGGAGCTTGCTAATGTGCTGGAGCATTTTAAGATAAAGAACGAGGTAATGTTGAGTCTCTTAAAGAGCATCAAGGTCGATAAGTCCCCTGTGCCAGATGGGATATACTCCGGGTTACTGAGAAAGTCAAATGGGAGGGGGTGGGGGCAGATCATGCAGAAAGTTAAGCTGCATCGGATCCGTGGTGTCTTAGGCTACGTCCACACTATGTCGGATAATTTTGAAAACGCCGGTTTCGAGTAAAAACGACAGGCGTCCACGCTAAGCGTTTTTCAAAATATCTCCGTCCACATTAGGCGGATATTTGGGTGAATCTCCTCCTACTGGGCATGCGCAGGACACGGAGAAAACAAGCGAAGAGGAATCGGTATACTTAGTGCGCGTTTGTCTAGTTACAGAGTAGAAAAATTTAAAAGGAATTGCTCTTGGCTCTCCCGCAGGAGGACTTAAAACTTAAAAAAAACAAATACTGGAGCGTATGGAGGCAACCGACAGCGAGTTCACGGACAGTATGACCCAGCTGACGACGAACATTGAAAAACTGACTAACTCTGTTACATTAATAAAGAACCTTGTTAAATGTATAAAACGCCTGCATCACCGTTATCTTGTATTTGCATACAATGTTACATTAGGCTGTTACACATCTATTGTCAGAGAAGTACTTGCATAAATAGGTGAACCACCTTCATACAAGCAAGGACAGAAAACAGGGCTGAGTGAGTATACTTATTTATTCAGTAAGCTATGGGTCAAAGTATTTGGTGAGTACATTTCTAACCCTTCTGGCTTCAGTCTAGTCCTTCTGTTCTGAAATTGTTAGGTAGTGGCGTTCAAGAAAACAACGAACATCTGTTCCGGTACGTCATGACAGCGTTTTTAAATAGTCAAAAAAGCTCACTTTACAATTTAACTCTCACGTCGTTCACACCGACTGCTGTTATAACAGCTTGCGCAGTACCAAGCAGAAGCAGAAAAAAGCGTTGTTGTTGTGGTGTTGTCATGACAACGTTTTTAAATCTCTCCATTTACCCCGTACACACTACACCGGATATTTAGCGTTTTCAGAGTTATTTACTCTGGAGAGTGTTTTTGAAAATCTCCGTTTTCAGGGGCTGAAAACGCCGGCTCAGTGTGGACGGGAGGGCAAAACGAAGAGAAAAAGCTTCGTTTTCAAAATTTTCCAGCGTAGTGTGGACGTACCCTTAGCTGTTTGGATTCAGAATTCGATTTCCCATGGAAGATGGGGTAGTGGTCAATGGGACTTCTTCAAGCTGGAGGTCATGACTTGGACCTCTGTGTTTGTGACATATATAAATGGACTGAATGAAAATGTGAGTGGATAGGTTAGTAAATTTGCTGACAATATAAAGATTGGTGATGCTATGGTTAGTACTGAAGATTGCTGAAGGATACAGTGGCATACACCTGTACTGATCGATATAGCAAATGGAATGTTGCGCCTTTGGGAAATCAAATATGAAGCAATAGTACACTGTTAGTGGCAAGACCCATTAACAGCAGTGATGTTCAGAATGACTTAGGGTATAAGTCCACAGCTCCCTGGAAACGGCTACACAGGTTGATAGTGTGATAGAGAAGCAATATGGAATGCTCGTCTTTATTAGTCAAGGCAATGAGTTCAAGAGTTGGGAAGTTAAGTTGCAGCTTTATAGAACTCAGGATTCAATGGCATGTGCTATAAGGAGAGGCTGGATTAAAGTGGGTTATTTTCTCCGAAGCGATGGAGGTCAAGTGGAAACCAGATGGAAATTGATAAGATTATTAGAGGCACAGATAGACAGATGTTATCTTTTTCCAGGGTCAAAGTGTCTAATACTACTGGACTTTCATTTAAGATGAAAGGGGATAAATTCAAAGATATGTGGAGCAAGTTTTTTTTTTAATTTACAGAGTGAACGGTGTATGCCTGGAATGCACGGCCGGGGTGGCAGTGGAAGCAAATATGATAAGGGCAATTAAAAAGCTCTTTAATAGGCACGTGAATGTGTACAGAACGAAGGGATATGGACATTGTGTAGACAGAGGGTTTAGTTTAGCTGTACATTTAATTACTAGGTTAATTAATTCCACACAATATTGTGGGCTGAAGGAACTGATCCTATGCTGTACTATTCTATGTTCTATACAGAAGGAAGTTTCTTGGACCAGAAGAAAATGTAGCAGGAATAGGCCACCAGGTTCCCTAAACCTACTCCACCATTCAATATGATCAAGGCTGATCATTGCTGACCTCAACTCCTCTTCCAGGATCAGATGGACCAGACCCCAAATTCCTGAAAGAGGTAGTTGAAGAGATTATAAAGGCATTAGTGGTGATCTTTCAAGAATCATTACATTCTGGAATGGTTCTGAAGGACTTGCAAACTGCAAATGTCACTCCACTCTTTAAGAAGGCAGGGAGGCAAAATACAGAAATTAGAGGCCAGGTAACCTGACTTCAGTGGTTAGCGAGCTGTTAAGAGTCCATTATTAGGGAAGAGGCTTCAGGATACTTGGAGGCACATGATAAAATAGGTCAAGGTCAGCATGGTTTCCTTAAGGGGAGATCTTGCCTGACAAATCTGTTGGCAATTTTTGAGGAAATAACAGGCAAGATAGACAAAGGATGTTTACCTGGATTTTCAGAAAGCCTTTGACAACGTGCCACACATCAGGCCGCAAAACAACATAAGAGCCTATGGTATTACAGTAAAGATTCTAGCATGGACTGGAGATTGACTGACTGACAGGAGACAAAGAGAGGGAATACAGGAGGCCTTTTCTGGCTGACTGCCAGTAACGAGTGGTTCCACGGGGGTCGGTTTTGGGTCCACTCTTTTCATGTTATATGTCAATTTTCCAGATGATAGAAGTGATCTCTTCATGTTCAGGTTTGCAGATGATACAAAGATAGGTGAAGGGGCAGGTAGTGTTGAATAAACAGGGAGTCTGCAGGAGGACGTGGACAAATTAGGAGAATGGGCAAAGAAATGGCAGATGCAACACAGTGTAGGGAAGTGTACGGGTATGCACTTTAGCAGAAGGAATAAAGGTATTTATTTACTAGGTGGGGAGAAAATTCAAAAATCAGAGGAGCAAGGGGACTTGCAAGTCTGAGTGCAGGATTCCCTGAACATTAACTTACAGGTTAAGTTGGTAATAAGGAAAGCAAGTGCAATGTTAGCATTCATTTCAAGCAGACTAGAATATAAAAGCTAGGATGTAATGCTGAGACTTCACAAGGCTGCATTTGGATTATTATGAGCAGCTTTGGAGCCCTTATCTAAGAAAGGATGTGCTGACATTGGGGAGGAAACTCAAGAGAATGATACCAGAAATGAGGGGGGATCTCATTGAAACCTATCGAATATTTGAGGGCCAAGATAACAGCCGATGTTGAGAGATGTTTCCAAAGTGGAGAGTCTAGGACTAGAGGGCACGGCTTCAGAATACAAGGACGTCCTTTAGAACAGAGTTCAGGAGGAATTTCTTTTGCTAGAGGGTGGTAAACTGGTGAAATTCATTGCCACAGACGGCTGGGCATATTTAAAATAGAAGTTGATAGACTCTTGATTAGCAAGGACATCAAAGGTTACGGGGAAAATTCAAGAAATTAGGGTTGAGAAGAATTATAAATCAGCCATGATTGAATGGCAGAGTAGATTTGAAGGGCCAAATGGCCTAATTCTATTCCTATATCATGGTTTTCTGTGCCAATTTCTCATGGCCCTCAATTCCTTGGTATTTATCTATCTTCAACTTAAACATGTCTATTGTTCATTAATCTTTGAAAGAAGACATTTCTATGTATCTCGGTTTTAAAATAATAGTCCCGTATCCTCTAACTAAGGAGCAATATATTATGGAACAGACAATTTGAAGTTTATTATATGATTCTTTACTTTGAAGTTGCCAAAGAGAAAAAACAATTATATCACACTGCCTAAAAGAGTCATGCTCAAGTCAGATACTACAGTCTGCAAGTTGAATTGAATAAAATACAGTAGCGGTCACAGGAAAACTGGATAAATGGGAAAAAAATTCAAATAAAACTCCTTTACTCAGTAAACAACAATAAATGCTTGAATGGACATGTCACAGTGTTTGAAAATTTCTCAATCCACTGGGGATTGCAAACAAGCTATGGGATACTGCATTGCTCAATTTGAATTTCATCACAAGCAGAAACAACAGAGAATATGCTCTTGTGGACTAATCAGTCTTTGAATCAACACTGAGGAATCAGAAATTTACATTATCATCAGCAAGCATCAAAGGTTACGGGGAGAAGGCAGAAGATTGGTGTTGAGAGGGATAATAAATCAGGTACGATCGAATATTGAGCATACATGCAAATAAATTAATGGAATTTCTTGATGAATATCAAAAATAAACCTCTCAAATCCGAAAAATTCTGAAATCTTTCCTCAATTAGGTCAAAAGAGTGAATATTCTAGGATATCCATATAACATGCCCTCTTCTCATTGCTACCAAAAAGGAAGTGGTATAGGAGCCTGAAGACCAACACTCAACATTTTAGGAACAACTTCTTCTCCTCTGCAATCAGATTACTGAATGGACAATGAACCCATGTACAGTGCCTCTTTTTACACTGCTAATTGAATGATATATATTTTTCTTACTGTAATTTATAGTTTTTTTAAAAACTGCATTGCAATGTACTGCTGCCACAAAACAACAAATTTCATGACATATGCCAGTGATATTAAACTTGATTCTGATATGAAAATATGCATTGCCTCTGCATTCCAATAACTGTCCATGTGCCAAAACTTCAATGTTTCAGATTATTTGTCAATTCCACACTGATCCTGATAATGTTATTGAATACAAATGGAGATTGTTTTGTGTCATTTATTTCATGTCATATACATCACTTACTCCAAGGAGAATTAATTTTCTAAGTATTGTGTTTACTCTTCTGCAATCCATGTTTCAAGTAAATAACCTGCAACAACTATACCATTCCCATCTTTCAACAGAGTGACACTTTAACACAAAACTCACTGGAGAAGGATATATCACTTTCTTTACTTCAGTCACCAAAGCCTGAAATCTGTCCCTAACAAATTCACTGAAGTCATATGAGCCTCTTCCTCAATTGTTCCCTGGTTTACAATCCACTAAATTCTTTCCAAATTCATTCTCAACAATTATGTGATCATCTAGTTTCCTTTTTTATTTAAAAAAAAAGATGCATCATGTTCTCAAGACAACAAATTATTTTTCCCAGTTCTCCCTAAGACCTATCAGGTTTACGCTAAGCTTCAGAGCAATCTTATTTCCCCACTTATTTCCATGTAACCTATTCTTCTCTCATGTGCCCCACCATTCCCCAGTTCCAAGTTTATTTTACCAATGTCTAACATCCTCCAAACCAATGTATCTTTGGGCTGCAAGAGGAAATCAGGGAATCCAGGGGAGACCCATGCGATCACACAGAGAATGTGCACACTCCACACAGACAGCACCAGAAATTAGTTTTGAACTCAGGTCCCTGGATCTGCAAATCAGCAGTACTACATGTTGAGCCATTGTAATTACTTAACATGCAGCCACTCTCTCATATACCTGCATCAAATGCATTAAAGGCAAAGGATAATTTTACAAGACTTGACTCGAAATAAGTCAACTAAATTATATTTTCTGCACCCACCATTATTTTTTTAAATAATGCAGGATACTAGCAATTCTTACTAAGAGCAAACTTAATTAAGAATAATTTTGAAGGTATAACATTAAAACTTCTCACATACCTTTGGAACGTCCTTTTGCTGATTTCTTAAAATACTTTTTGGATTTTTTATGTTTGCGTCCTTGCAAGCAAGCAAAATGAACAGGAAAGAGGATATAGAGATGTTAGTAAGGACAGTGACCTGACTACCGTGACTCAAGAGTGTTAGAAATACTAGCTAGCAGAATTTTATGTATGAAGAAAAAGCAAAAAAGTGCCAAGGAAAACAGTGGATCAAGTATTAATTATTTAACATACCGAATATCAATAAACTCTTGAGGTAAGCTAATGCAATTTTGCATTCAAAATAAACTAAGATATTTACAAAAGTCCTGTTCACTTTAACGCAAAACTGCATTTCCTCGACAACAGCTTCAGTTTCTCCAGTATGCTTCTTGACAAATCTTTTCCTACAATTTGGCTCATACTCATATGTAAGTTTGCTTAATTTAATAACTCACTGTCTACAATATCCTTTCGTTTTTCTTTTTCAATCTTTTTATTAGTTTCACAAAATATAAATATGACATAGTATTGACATACAAAGTTATTGGGAATACATTGCTATAATTAACCTGAGTAGTTATAGAACTAAAAATTTGACTGACAAAACTCCCAATCATAAAGGATATCAATGAATAATACAGAACAAAGAGAAATAACGAGACAAGAATCATGAAAAAGGGGAAAAAAAATAACCCTCCCCCCAAAAAAAACTAATCTAAACAGAATTAATCAACTAAACTAAAAAAATAAGACCTGGGTTGTTTTAACATCATAAAAAATGGGAGAAATGAAAAACCTTAGTGTCGGTGACTCCGTTCCTATCAACCAATATTACAGAGAAGTAAAATAAGTTTGGAAATAGTCAAATTACATCATATGAAAATGCTAAATAAATGGCCCCCAGGTCTTTTCGAATTTAATGGAAGGGTCATAAACCACACTTCTAATTTTTTCCCAATTTAAACACAACAGAGTTTGTGAAATATAGTAGGAGGGTTAATCTCTTTCCAATTCAGCAAAATGGATCTTCTAGCCATTAAAGTAAGAAATGCAATCATCCGACGAGCTGAAGAGGTTAAATGATTTAATTCTATCATTGGGAGCCCAAAAATAGCAGTAATTGGGTGAGGTTGTAAGTCTATATTCAAAACCATTGACATAATATCAAAAATGTCTTCCCAATAGTTTTTCAACAAAGGACATGACCAAAACATGTGAGTTAAAGAAACTATCTCCGAGTGACATCTATCACATATAGGATTTATATAAGAGTAATAACGAGATAGTTTATCTTTGGACATGTGAGCCCTGTGCACTACTTTAAACTGTATCAACACATGTTTAGCACCTATAGAGGATGAATTAACTAATTGAAGAATTTTTTCCCATTTTTCAATCGGTATAATAATCTTAAGTTCTCTTTCCCAATCAGTTTTAATTTTATTAGATACATCAGGACATAAATTCATAATTATATTATAAATAATTGCTACAACACCTTTCTGAGAAAGGTTTAAATCTAAAATATTTTCCAAAATATCCATTGGACATGAGTGTGAAAAATGAGGAGAGAACAGTAATTAAAAAGTTTCTAATCTGTAGATATGTGAAAAAAGTGAGATCTGGGTAAATTATATTTATTAGATCATTGATCAAAGGACATAAAACAACTATCCAAAAATAAACATGAAATCGTACTATACCTTTGATTTTCCCATCAGAGTAAGCTTGATCCATAGTGGAAGGTTGAAAAAAGAAATTAGATATAATAGGACTTGCTAAAATAAAATGATTCAACCCAAAAAATTTTCAAAATTGAAACCATATACGTAAAGTATGCTTAACTATTGGATTACTCATTTGTTTATACAAGTTAGAAAAAGTGAAAGGAAGTGAAGTCCCTAAAACCGAACCCAAAGAAAACCCTTGTAATGAATTACATTCAAGATTTACCCAATGTGGACTTGAAATTGCATCCAAGTCTCGTAACCAAAATTTTAAGTATCGAATATTAATTGCCCAATAATAAAATCTAAAATTCGGGAGGGCTAACCCCCCCCCCCACCTTTTTTAGATTTTTGTGAATACCTTTTACCTAGCCTAGGATTTTTGTTCTGCCATAGATATGAAGAAGTTTTTGAGTCAACGTTATCAAAAAAAGATTTTGGGATAAGAATTGGAACCGATTGAAATACATAATAGAAATTTAGGCAAAATAATCATCTTAATAGCATTAATCCGACCGATCAAAAGACAAAGATATTGGTGACCATTTAGTAAACAAAAGTTGAATCTGATCAATTAGAGGTAAAAAATTAGCTTTTATAAATCTTTATACTTTTTCATAATTGTAATCTCTAAATATATAAAAGAGTCAGTAACCAATTTAAATGGTAAATATCTATAAATAGGAACCTGCTTATTTAAGGGAAATAATTCACTCTTATTAAGGTTTAATTTGTAACCAGAAAAATTACTAAATTAAGTCAACAAAACTAGAATAACAGGAATTGACTTCTCCGGATTAGAGATATGCAGTAACAAATCATCTGCATATAGTGATAATTTATGTATTTCATTTCCACAGATAATACCAAAAATATTGGGTGAGTCACAGATAACAATTACTAAAGGTTCAAGAATAATATTAAACAGTAAAGGACTAAGGGGGCATCCTTGCCTAGTTACCACGAGATAGACGAGAAAAGGGAGATCTTTGATTATTAGTACAAACCGAAGCTACAGGCGTATGATATAACAATTTAATCCAAGATATAAATGTCGAACTAAAATTAAATTTCTCGAACACACTAAATAAATAAGGCCATTCAACTCTGTCAAAGGTTTTCTCAGCATCTAATGAGATAATACATTCTGGAGTGTTAAATGAGGGGGTATAAACAATATTCATTAGCCTCCTAATATTAAAAGATGAATAACAGTTTTTAATAAATCCTGTTTGGTCCATAGATATAATTTGTGGTAATACCTTCTCTAACCTAGTTGCTAAAATTTTTGAAAAAATTTTTGAATCTACATTCAAAAGAGATATCGGTCTATATGATGCACAATCAGTAGGATCTTTATTCTTTTTAAGAGTTAAGGAAATAGAGGCATCATAAAACGATTATGGTAATTTACCTAAACTGATTGCTTCTTTAAATATTCTAGACAACCAAGGAGAGAGATTAGAGGAAAAGGATTTTAAAAATTCCACTGTATAACCATCCGAACCAGGTGCTTTACCAGAATTCATTGATGAGATTGCAGCTGTTATTCCTTCCACTGTAATAGGAGTTTCTAATGATAAGCAGCCCTCGGGTGATAATTTCGGAAAATTCAATTTACTTAAAAAAATCATGCATGATATTAAAATCATGAGGAAAATCAGAATGATATAAAGAAGTATAAAATTCTTGAAAGGTTTTATTTATCTCGTCATGATCAACTGTCAAAGTATCATCGTGTTTACGAATCTTAGTAACTTGATGTTTAACTGAGGCAAATTTCAATTGATTAGCTAATAATTTACCCGATTTATCACTATGAATATAAAAATCACTTCTAGTTCTCATTAATTGATTTTCAATCGAGGACATTAATAGTAAGCTATGTTCCATTTGAAGTTCAACTCTCTGTTTATACAGCTCCTTACTAGGAGCAATGGCGTATTTTTTATCAATTTCTTTCATTTTATTAACCAACGAGAGTACTTCATTCTTAGTACCTTTTTTCAAACCAACCGAATAAGAAATAATCTGACCACGGATATAAGTTTTAATAGCATCCCGTATTGTTCCATTGGAAACTTCTTCCGTAGTATTAGTTGAAAAAAAGAAATCAATCTGTCCCCTCATAAACTTAACAAAATCCAAGTCTTGAAGCAAATTAGGGTTAAATCACCATTGTCTATTAGTAGAAGTATCCATTAACTTAACAGAAAGTTTCATTGGGGCATGACTGAAATGGCGATAATGTCATAATTACAATCAATTACAGATGGGATTAATTGAGAGTCGATTAAAAAAAAGTCAATTCCAGAATAAGAATGATAAACATGTGAAAAGAATGAGAATTTTTTGTCCTTTGGGTGTAGAAATCTCCTAATTTCTGAAATCCCAGATTCAATCATGAAAGAGTTAATATGCGCAGCCGACTTATTCAGTACAGCCGGACTACCTATGGATCTGTCCAACATGGGATTTAAACATAAATTAAAGTCACCGCCCATTATCAGCATATACTCATTTAAGTTAGGAAAGGAAGTGAATATGTGTTTAAAAAATTCAGGATAATCCACATTCGGAGCATAAACATTAACCTTTTTATTAAATAGTAACCCAGTAATTAACAAGAATCTACCATTAGGATCTGAGATAATGTCCTGATGAATAAATGTAATTGAGGGATCTACAAAAATTGAAACACCTTTGACTTTGGCTTGGGAGTTCGACTGGTATTGTTCTTCTTTCCAAAACTTAAAGAAGCACTGATTACCCTCTTTCCTAACATGAGTTTCTTGTGCAAAAATAATATGGGCATTCAATCTTTGGAATACTTTGAAAATCTTTTTCCGTTTTATTGGATGGTTTAAACCATTTGTATTCCAACAGACAAAATTAATGTGTAAGCCATAATTTAACATTAACCCTTTGGTGTGTAAAGGGTTAACCAATGTAAACTCATGAGATCGGAAGAGGAATACAAGATCAAAGAGGAACCGGAAATCCCGACACTGCAGACATCTTTGTAGTACAAATCAGCCCAATAGAAAAAATTAATAAGAAAAAAAGAAACTCCCCCACCCTCCTTCCCTAAGAACCCCGAACTAAGCCAAGAAAGGCTGAAGAAAGAACTAACACTAAATCTAACCCCATTTCTACAGGAGGCAACTCCAAAGGTATGTTATAAAGATGATCCCCCGATATAGAAAAATTAATACTATACAATAATCTACATAGTGTAATTTCTAAAATACCTAAAAAAGAAAAAAGTTAGTACCAATATATATGATTAGTTAATTGTAAATAAAAGTAAATAAAATATCACTTCCAAAAAAAAGGGGGATTATGGGAAGAAGAACCATAAGAACATGGCCTGCAAATTAGTTAAGTAAGGGAGATCATAGGTTAAAAAAAAGATAATGGGAATGGAGCGAAGCCAAGAACGACCTCACTCCATGAGCACTCCCTGCATATCCAATCATGTTAAACACCCATAAGGTTATAAACTTCAAATGCAAAACACAAACAGAAAAAATCTATGAAGTGCATTGTTTTGTATTAACATGGTTGAATGAGTAAAACATGAAAGGTAAATCCTAATTTTTCCTATAATTTTACTCTAAAATATACTCAGTTAAGGTAATGTTCAGTCTCTTCACTGAGGATTAATCGAACTCAATCATTCTCATGGAGACACAGACTGCAGATGCTGGAATCTAGATTAACAAACAACCCACGGAAGAACTCAGCAGATCAATTCAGTTGTGATACAGAATATTAAACTAAAATACCGACAATTTTTTTCTTTCCATAGATGCTGCTTGAGCTGCTGAGTTCTTCCAGAAGATCGTTCATTGCTTTGAGTATTCTCTTTTCAATTTCACAAAGCAGTCCTGCTTATTCTATCTGAGAACTTACTTCTGATATCCCAATTATGCAACCGCACTTATAAAATGTAATTTAGTCAAGCCTATAACCCTAACTATCTTTTGAATACAATTCATGGACTCATTTCTGGACTGGTGAGGCATATAGAGATTAAAATTCACCAATCTACTTTACATGATAATGGCCAACTGAAGTTTGAAACTCTTAAAATATAAACCACTTCAGTTCATTAATAAAGTTCAAATTGTTTTTTGCTTGCACCGTACAACAATGCAGAGCGGCATTCACATCATCAAAGAACATACAGCATATTTTTTGAGAATGAAGGTCAAAAGGTCCTACAAATATGGTAAAATTTGCAAACAAGTAAAGGGATCATAAATTCAATAAACAAAGAATGATGAACAAGAACAAGTAAAATTTACTGCACAAATCTAATTGTCAGAGTTTATGACAAGTTTTCTTAAGTTGGAACATAGGAGGTTTGAAAGCAGAGCATTAGAGAAACCTAATGGAAGTTAATTGTATTTTAATGGGTTGTAAAAACCAGAGACATGCACAGAGCCAGGTGGCAATGAAGGCCAAAGCAGCAAAGTAGCAAGCCTTAATGTCTGTTGTGCTATCATTAGATGTCCTAGTTTGTCAAACAATAGCTGGATTTGTTTTAAAATAATTCAGAATCTACAGCAGTTTCATTTCATCAAGCTTTTCATTACTTCCTCATTTTTAGAAACTATGACAATTACAATGCGGCAGGATCAGACAGAAGGGGCGACAACATGCCTCCATTTTTCAATTGATCTATACACACACCATACCATTTTCACCAGTTGCCATTATCTACTTGAGCAAGTGTAGCCACAACACATTCCTTCAGCTGAAAGTTCCTTTGATAAACTCAAATCCAAGCACAAACCAGGATCATTGCTTTTAATGTTGGCCTTTATTGGGCATCTACAATATACAAAACTCCCTTCAATTTCGCCTTGAGCAGCTCACTTACATTCCAACATTCAGGCACAAACTTGTCCCTTCAATGTCTTTTATTATGCCAAGAAACTTTTCACTTCTTTCCTTTCCCTTCCCTCTCATTTCATACATTCCTTGAAATTTGAAAGAATAAAAGTCAATCCGAAAGAAGTGTTTAAAATAATGCGAGATATAGATAAGGTGAATGATATCTGCCTTTTTCCCCCAGAGTAGAGATCCAATAGTTTCATAAGAAGCACTTGGATAAGTACATAGAGAGGCAGAGCTTAGAAGGATATGGGCCAAATTCAAGAAATTGGCATTAGCTGGGTGATCACCATCATTGGCATGGACTACAAGGAAAATGTATCCCTTTGGTACTATTCCCCGTGAAACCACTCATCAGAATTTACCATTGAGATTTTCTTACCCAAGTATATGCTTGGGTGAACACACCTGAACAGGAAAAATGTCATAGCTGAACTTTCCTAGAAGGCTTGTCTCATGAGGTAGCGTGTGCAGAGTTCAGGAATATGAAAGATGAAATCATTATCATGGTGTAACTCCTCCATTGCAATAGACTATGTGGCAGGGGTACCCAACCTTTTTTGCACCGCGGACTGGTCGACCGGGGGTGGGGAGGGGGGTGTTCAAGTCGGGTTAAGCTCACCTCAACATGTCTTTTACAGTTAGGGTTGCCAACTTTCTCACTCCCAAATAAGGGATAAAAGTAGCAGTCAAATATGGGACACTTGGGTTTACCCCGAGAAAGACTACCATGACCATGAAGCCTTGCACGGGCACCTGTGTGCGCATGCGTGACGTGCGCATATGTGACGTGCGCCCGCGCGTACGTACCAATTTTTTTCCCCACAAATCGGTTTTGGCTTAATCTTCCTGACTACACTGTACATATATTATTTCTACTTTATATAGGCTGTGTATTTATCATATCATTCCTGCTTTTACTATATGTTAGTGTTATTTTAGGTTTTATGTGTTGTTTGGTATGATTTAGTAGGTTATTTTTTGGGTCTGGGAACGCTAAAAAAATTTTCCCATATAAATTAATGGTAATTGCTTCTTCGCTTTACGCCATTTCAGCATGAAAGGTTTCATAGGAACGCTCTACCTTAGCGGGGGAAATACGGGACAAGGGTGGTCCCGTATGGGACAAACCAAATTAGCCCAATATACGGGATGTCCCGGAAAATACGGGACAGTTGGCAACCCTATGTTCAAGTTCAACAGTGCGTGACAGGGAATGAGGAAAGGTGCAGCAGACTCATATTGTTTCCTCATCGTCCGGTAGCACATGCTTTGCGGCCCAGTGGTTGGGGACCGCTGGTCTATGGGAGACAAGAAAAGATATTTAGGTAGATTACGGAAAGATTAAAAAAGCAATGGAGTAGTTGTAGTGTGTTGACATTAATTTTCCCCAATAATGACTGGGATTTCCTTGGTGCCAAATGAGCAGAATTGGTTAAATGTATCTCAGAAGGTTTGTTGACAGTGTGTAGATAGACCAACCAGGGAAGGGCAATTGGGAAATGAGGATGGCCATGTATTTGGAATTTCAATGGGATCAGTGATAATAATTCCATGTTTTCAGATAGTTATGGCAAGGGCAAGACTGATCCTTAGGAGATACTTGCTAATTACTACAATATTAGGCAGGAGTTGAGGAAAGTAGGTTGGGCAAAGCTATTGATTGCGTAGGTCCAAATCTGACACGTGGGAGTTATTTAAAGGCAAACTGATCAGAAATAGGAATAATGGTGCATAGTTCCCTGAAGGTGGAATCTCATGTGGATAGGGTGGTGAGGACAGCTTTTGGTATGCTGGCCTTTATTAATCAGAGCATTGAGTATAGGAGTTGGGATGTAATGTTGAAATTGTATAAGGCATTGGCGAGGCCAAATTTGGAGTATTGTGTACAGTTCTGGTCACCGAATTATAGGAAAGATGTCAATAAAATTGAGAGAGTACAGAGGAGATTTACTAAAACGTTGCCTGGGTTTCATCTCCTAAGTTACAGAGAAAGGTTGAACAAGTTAGGTCTTTATTCTTTGGAGCGTAGAAGGATGATGGGGGACTTGATAGAGGTATTTAAAAGTATGAGGGGGCTAGATAGGGTTGACGTGGATAGGCTTTTTCCATTGAGAGTGGGGGAGATTCAAACAAGAGGACATGAGTTGAGAGTTAAAGGGCAAAAGTTCAGGGATAACATGAGGGGGAACTTCTTTACCCAGAGAGTGGTAGCTGTGTGGAACGAGCTTCCAGCAGAAGTGGTTGAGGCAGGTTCGATGTTGTCGTTTAAAGTTAAATTGGATAGCTATATGGACAGGAAAGGAATGGAGGGTTATGGGCTGAGTGCAGGTCGGTGGGACTAGGTGAGAGTAAGAGTTCGGCACGGATTAGAAGGGCCAAGGTGGCCTGTTTCCATGCTGTAATTGTTATATGGTTATATGTTATATGGTTAAATAATGACCAAAATGTTCTCATTGGGAGGAAAGGTAGATTTTGGAACCTTGGGTAATGAGATGTTGCAAATTTAGTCAAAAAGAAAAGGAAGCATATACAAGGAATAGAAATCTAAGATTGAATAGGGACATTGAGGAAGATAAAGGAAGCAGGAAAATACTTAAATGGAAAATCAAGAGAGTTAATGGGAGCTATCAAGTGTTCTTGGTGAGTAGGACTAAGGAGAACACAGCGAGACACAAGAGACTGCAGATAGTGGAATCTGGAGCAGCAAATTATAGATACTGGACTCTGAAACAAAAAATAATTAAGAAGAATCCCTCATCATTTTATTCATAATTTAAAAACAAGGAAGTAGGATCAAGAAAATTAGGAAGAAACCAAATGAGTACATAAGCTCATCAAGAGAAGGGCATACTGGATAGTGGGATCAGGGAGGACCTGACAAAGATGGATGATTGAGGGTAGGGAGTGGATGTTGCTCACATGAACTTTCATGAAGTATTCAGCAAGGTAGTCTGATCCAGAAGATTAAGGCAAATGGGATCCATTGAGACTTGGATTTAAAACTGGCTTGGAAACAGAAAACAGAGGGTAGTGGTGAAGGGGTGTTTTTTGACTAGAGGTCTGTAACCATGGTGTTCCAACAGGGATGAGTATAGGGACCATTGTTGTTTTGATAGACAACCTATGAATCCTTTGAATAACACCCAGAAATTCTATTGTGACCTCAACAGAACTTTGTTCCTGCCTCGTGTTTAAATGCAACATCATGTTCAAAATTCCCTATGTCCACAGAATTTTACATCTATATTCTCTGTTGCAACATCTTTCTTTGTTTCACTCTTAAGTGCCCATTTTGCTTCATTACATTCATTATTCCTTTTCCACACACACCCTGCATTTCCCTTCAGTCAAATACATTGACTTTCAGACTTGCTTCACCACCAACCTGTCCAAATGCCTTGAATCATCTTCAATTTACCTGTAATGCACCAGACACTTTCTTCTACGCCTAGAAATCTCAGTAATCCTTGCTGAGAGCCAGTTACTCATCAAACCATACACCATCCACACATCAAATTTCCTTTCAATACAGCACTATACGCCTTCCTGTGAACACTTGAGCAGATAGTTAACTCTTTAAGCCTGTACCACCATTCAATGAGATCACAGTCCAGCGTCGACACTCCATCCAGCTACCTTGATGCATGTTAATATCTTAATAACCTTGGTTTGCAAAAACATCTCAGATTCAGAGGTACTAATTGGGCTAACACTTAATATTTACTATGAATTTCCTCCACCCTTTACAGGAAGCACTGTATCCCAACCTCTCTCCTGGGTCTGAGTTTAAACATTACATTTCTTTGTATCCGATTTTAAATCAAATAAACTTTACACACTCAGAATTCCTTTTAAGGTGCCAAAAATGTGAATTAAAATGACCTTTAACTATCTCTACTCCAGCTTTCGTAAGTCCAGTTCATGCAACCTTTCCTCAAAGTTCAACTCACTGTAACACAGCAGACCCTGCACACCTGCGGAAAGCAGCACAGTAATCTAGAAGTAGCTTAATCGGTATTTTACACAATTACCTAAACTAGCTTGCCTTCAATTTCATATCCCCTTAACATGAGTTAAAACAAGAATAAATTTTATATTATTTGTTGATCATGATAATTACATTTTAAGAATTATACGCACATGGACTCAGAAATTTTTATCTTTTTTTGACTATATTAGAACAAAGTCAAGAATTAAAGAACCTACCAGGTTTGATATCCTTATAAACGTAGCTTTCCAGGGAAAACAAGAATTCTCCTGAAGAAGCACCTTCATCCAAGGATGCAGCAATAACAATGAACAATACGCGTGAAGACATTTAAAGCAGATTTTCAAGTTTGAACAGTTGAATATTGTGACACTTTGAAGCACCATGCAGTATCAATATTTAAAAACTCAATTAGCAGAATAGACATTTTCCACTATGATTTAATTAACTTCCTGCAGGTATTGAATTAACTGTACTTGAGCTGAGGAGGGTAATACAGTTGGCTTCAAAACATATCCAATATTGTTCATTAGCTCCTATTACCAACCAATCACCTGACCAACAGGTTCACAGATAACCATGAACTCTCAACATCTGTAATTAAGAGGAGGACCAAAACAAATAACAGAAATATGTGGTGGCATTGTGCTTAACTATTCAGTGTGCCTCTTATACAAGAAACAGTAACCCTCTGTTCATGATGAATAAAACAAAGATTTAAAACAGAATCAAATAGTGCTTTACATATTACAGCAAATTTCCTAAAAATAAAGTAAATCATGGTTAGTAAATCATGCTGAACAGCTAAGGTATTAAATTATGAAGTATAGCAATTCCATGTTATTGTACCCTTGGTGACCACCTTATTAGGTACACCTGTACACCAACTCATTAATGCAAATATATAATCAACCAATCATGTGGCAGCATAAGAGGTTCGGTTATTCAGATCAAATAGCAGCATGGGGAAGAAAAGTGACTAGTGACTTTGAGCGTGAAAAGGCGACAGACCCCAATGGTGTACCTGATAGGACTCTGAAAATCTGTACCAACCAACTGGCAGGTGTATTCAAATATATTTTCAATCTCTCACTGCTACAGTCAGAAGTTCCCACATGCCTCAAAAGGGCAACAATCATACCTTTGCCCAAGAAGAGCAGGGTGAGCTGCCTTAACGACTATCGTCCAGTAGCACTCATGTCTACAATGATGAAAAGCTTTGATAGGTTGGCTATGGCTAGAATCAACTCCTGCCGAACCAACAACCTGGACCCACTGCAAATTGCCTATCACCACAATAGGTCTACAGAGGATATGATCTCATGAGCTCTTCACATGGCCTTAGATCACCTGGACAATATGAATACTTACATCAGGTTGCTATTCATCAATTACAGCACAGCGTTTAATACAAACATTCCTAGAGTTTTGATCAAAAAGCCCCAAAACCTGGACCTCTGTACCTCTCTCTGCAACTGGTTCCTCAACTTCCTCACTGGAAGACCATATTGGGTTCAGATTGGAAATAACAGCTCTACCTCTTACCTCAAGGCTGTTTGCTTAGTCCACTGCTCTACTCTCTCTATACCCACGACTGTGTGGCTCAGCACAGCTCAAATACCTTCTGTAAATTTGCTGACAACACAACTATTGCTGGCAGAATTTCGAATGGTGGCGAGATGTACAGGAGAGAGATAGATCAGCTAGTTGAGTGGTATCACAGCAACAACCTAGCACTCAACGTCAGTAAAACCAAGAAGTGATTGTGGACTTCAGGAAGGGTAAGATGAGGGCACACATACCAGTCCTCATCAAGAGATCAGTAGTGGAAAGAGTGAACAATTTCAAGTTCCTGGGTATCAATATCCCTGAGGATCTATCCTGGGCCCAAATATCGATGCAATTGCAAAGAAGGCATGACAGAGGCTATATTTCATTAGAGTTTGAGGAGATTCGTTATGTCACCAAAGACACTTGCAAGTTTCTGCAGATGTACCATGGACAGCATTCTAACTGGCTGCATCACCGTCTGGTATGGAGGTGGGGCACAGCACAGGATTGAAATAAGCTGCAGAAAGTTGTGAACTCACTCAGCTCTATCATGGGCACTAGCCTCCCCAGCACCCAGGACATCTTCAAGAACCGATGCCTCAAAAAGGCTATATCACTAAGGACCCCAATCACCCAGGACATGTCCTCTTCTCATTGCTGCCATCAGAAAGGAGGTACAGGAGCTTGAAGGCACATACTTAACAATTCAGGGGTAGATTTTCCCCCCACTCTCAGATTTCTGAATGCATATTGAACCCATGAACACTATCTCACTACTTTTTGCACTGTTTACTTAACATGTTAATATATATTTAGTGTAATTTACAGATTTTTTTATTATGTATTGTAATGTACTGTTGCCATATAACAATAAATTTCATAACGTATGCCAGTAATATTAAATCTAATTCTAATTCTCAAATGATTGGTGATGCCAAACAGGGTGGCAAGAGTCTATCAGAAACTGCTGATCTTCTGCGATTTCACTTCAGAACACTCTCTCGAGTTAACAGAGAATAGTGCAAGAAACAAAACAACACAACAACAGTGAGCGACAGCTACATGGTCAAAAATGCCTTGTTAATAAGAGGTCAGAGGAGAAAGGCCAGACAAAATCAAACTTACAGGATAGCGATAGTAGCTCAAATAAGTACGTGTTACAACAGTCGGATGCAGGAGCATCTCTGAATGCACAACACATCAAACTTTGAAGTGGATAAGCAACAGCAGCAGAAGAGCTTACTGGGTTCCACTCCAATACCTAATAAAGTGGCCACTGACTTTATATCAATTCATGCTGTTACTAACCCCACCGAAATAGCACACCAGAGAGGACTCAAAAGTCAGTGACTGCTTTAAAACAGACAGTAGTGGCTAGCACATGGTAGCGTAGTGGCTAGCACAAACTTTACAGTACCGGCATCACAGGTTCAATTCCTGACACTGCCTGTAAGGAGCTGGTATATTCACCCCATGTTTGTGTGGGTTTCCTCTGGGTGCTCCAGTTTCCCCCCACAGTCCAAAGACTTACGGGCTAGTAAGTAAATTGGGCGTTGTAAATTGTCTCGTGATTAGGCTAGGACAAAACTAAGGGATTACTGGGCAGCATAGTTCAAAAGGCTGGAAGTGCCTATTCGGCACTGTATCTTCATAGGTAGATTAAGTAATTATTTACTTTGACAGGAAATACTAGCCTAATGCTAACATTTCTGAATTCAAATTAATTGCATACTCTGAAATTTTAACTTACTGTTTATATTAGTGGTTTATCCAATAATTTGAATGTAAATATTGATTACACAAAATAACATTGAACAATTAGGACTGGACTTAGAAGTTACAAAAGCCATTAAATCTCACCTTCAGAACCAACACAATGAAACTGCTCCAACATAAACATCTTGGAGGAATGTATACATGTTTGTTACATTAAATAAATTAGTCAGCAATTATTGAATTATAAAATTAACATTTGCAACTATGTAAATCAGTAAGTCCTGAGCATTTATTTTACTTTCACCATCGCAGACAGCATTCCAGCATCCAGACCAACGTTGGGTCATGATTCACTTTGCTCAGAGTACTATGGGTAAAGGAGATTTAACTTTAAGGATGGATCAGTACATGGAACAAACATCAAAGTTGCTGGTGAACGCAGCAGACCAGGCAGCATCTATAGGAAGAGGCGCAGTCGACATTTCAGGCCGAGACCCTTCGTCAGGACTGACGAAGGGTCTCGGCCTGAAACGTCGACTGCGCCTCTTCCTATAGATGCTGCCTGGCCTGCTGCGTTCACCAGCAACTTTGATGTGTGTTGCTTGAATTTCCAGCATCTGCAGAATTCCTGTTGTTTGCGTTTAAAATCAGTACATGGAAATATGATGCTGTGGCCATGACAGAAACTTGGCTGAGAAAGGGACTGGAATGGGTGCTTAATGTCCCAGGGTGTTGATGTTGTAGAAAAGATAGAGAGAGGTAATGGGAATTGAATTGAATTGACTTTATTTCTTATATCTTTTATATATATGAGGAGTAAAAATCTTTGTTACGTCTCCATTTAAATGTGCAATGTGCAATCATAGTAACTTATAACAAATAGAACAGTCAATGTAATATAAAGTACACTCAAATCAGCGTGAGTTCATCAGTCTGATGGCCTGGTGGAAGAAGCTGTCCCGGAGCCTGTTAGTCCTGGCTTTTTTGCTGCGGTACCGCTTCCTGGACTGTAGCGGCTGGAATAGATTGTGGTTGGGATGGCTTGGGTCCCCAATGATCCTTCGAGCCCTTTTTACACACCTGTCCTTATAAATGTCCTGAATCATGGGAAGTTCACAACTACAGATGTGCTGGGCTGTCCGCAACACTCTCTGCAGAGTCCCGTGATTAAGGGAGGTACAGTTCCCATACCAGGCAGTGATACAGTCAGTCAGGATGCTCTCAATTGTGCCCCTGTAGAAAGTTCTTAGGATTTGGGGGCCCATACCTCAGCCTCAGAGATGACCAGGTTGCAGGTTGTAGCGGTAGCTTTCCTCGGAGGCTCAGAGTCAGCAACATCGAACCCAGCATAAAAACAATTGAGCTCATCTGGGAGAGAGGCAGTGATGTTGATGGCACCACGTTTGGCTTTGAAGTCAGTGATGGTACGCAGCCCTCGCCACAAGTCACGTGCTATTCATTGTGAATCTTGACTCAATCTTCTCTCTATATTGTTGTTTCGCTGCCTTGATAGCTGTGCGTAGATCATAGCTGGTTTTCTTGAGCCCTAGTTGAATGCCAGCAATGTAAGCTCTATGTCACGCAGTAGGTGCTGCTCGCACAGAACTAACGATCCAGGGTTTCTGGTTCGGGAAGACCCTGACTGACTTCTGGAGGACAACATCATCGATGCACTTCCGGATGAAGCACGTGACTCCATCAGCGAACTTGGAGACATCCTCATCATGGAAGATATTCCAGTTGACGTTATCAAAGCAGTCCTGCCACTTGGAGGCCAACTGGTTAGACCAAAAGAGGACGGATTTAACTACGGCCGCCTCTTGTTTCAGCTTCTGCCTGTACTTCGGCAAAAGCAGGATCGAAGAGTGATTTGATTTTTCAAAAGCTGGTCGAAGGAAAGCTTTGTAAGCGTTGCAGTGGTCAAGTGTGTTATCTCCATAAGTGCTCACCTAGATGTGCTGACAAAACTTCGGCGAGACTTTAGTCAGCGACGCTCAATTAAAGTCACCGGCAATAATGAAGGCAGCCTCTGGGTGTGCAGTCTCCAGCGTATTGATGGTCTCATACAATTCCTTGAGAGCCAGATTCAGCCTGCGGCGAAATGTACACTGCTTTGATGATAACAGCTGTGAACTCCCTAGGCAGCCAGTAGGGTCTGCACAGCAGCACCAGGTTTGGGGAACAAAAGGACATTCTGGGGATCACACCAAGCATTGTTAACCATGAAGCATACCCCTCCTCCTTTACTCTTCCCAGTGAGGTTTTTCGATCTGTCTGCCCGGAACAGGGAGAACCCAGAGGGCTCAATGGCATGAACCGGTATCTCCTCCGTCAGCCAGGTCTCCACGAAGCACAAAACGTTGCATTCCTTTGTTTCCTGCTGACAGGAGGTTCTGGCTCTCAGTTCACAAAGCTTGTTATCCAGGGACTGAACAGTAGCCAAGAGACTGCTAGGGAGCAGCAGTCAATTTGCACGCCATCTCAACCTCACCAGGACACCGGCGCTTCTCCCGAGGTAGTGGTGGTCTAAGAGATGAGTCTCCCACGGATCATGCAAGCAGGGGATCCCAGTGTAGAAAAGGCGGCACATGGTGGGTAAATGCCATCTTTCCAGTGATCAGAAGGGTCAGTCTAATGTGATTGATATGACTATCAGCTACTTGAACAGAAAATACTAAGAAAATAGGAGGGTGGGGAGAAAGAGTTGCTCTACTAATCAGGGATAATATCACAGCTGCCCTCCGATGGGACATAATGGATTAAGATGCATGGGATCTATGGTAAATTGACCATTGATTCAGAACTGGTTACTGTTCAGGGGTCTGTACGTAACTCCAATCAGGGCCTTTTTACCCTTGCAGTTTCTTAACTCTACCCACGAGGATCCTGCATCTTCTGATCCTATGTCACCTCTATCTGAGGATATGTTTTCATTTTTTACCAACAGAGACTTGACAAGGTTCCTTATGGAAGGCTCACCCAGAACATTATGATGCATGGGATCCCTGGTGAATTAGCCATTTGGATTCAGAACTGGATTGCCCTTAGAAAACGTGGGTGGTGTCAAAGTGCCTTATTCCAGCTGGGAATAAATGGCGTTATTAATGGCGTTCTGCAGTGATCTGTACTGGGACCTCTGCTGTTTGTGCCATATATAGATGACCTGGATGTAAATGTAAATGGGTGGGTTAGTAAGTTGCAGATGATATGAAGATTGGCGGTGTTGTGGATAGCATAAAACTAGCAAAGAATATAATGGGTTATGAATTCAAAGGTTCAAGATTCAAAGTAAAATTATCAAAGAATGGATCAATCACACAAGCTTGAGATTTGTCTGCTTATAGGGGAACCACAAAGCAAGAACCCAATAAAAAAAATAAAGACCAACCCCCAATGCACAGAGAAAGAGGAGAAAAAAAACAAAAATCATGCAAACAATAGAAGTGAGCAACAACAACAGCATTCCGAACCAAATTGAGTCCTTAAATCCAAATCCCTGGATCAGCCCGGAGTAGACCAAAAGCCTCGGTATTCAGTTCATCATATTTGTGTGGCAAATCGTTCCAAAATTTTGCAGCACAAAGCACAGCAACTGGGGCAGTCTCACAGCCTCAGCATTGCAGAGAGAGGAGCCCCCAGACTATCTGACCTGGTATTTAAATGGTCCAAATGGCAGATCATACCTCACATTAGGACCATGGGCTCCGCTGCAGCGAATAGCTCCGGACCTCGAATATACCGCCCAGCTTTAGGCCTTGATTTCACTGCCAAAGAAGCCTTTCTCAACCTCTCCAGATCAGCTTGGTGCTTAGAGCGATCCAACCTCGCCCAACTCTTGACACTCTGCTTTTCCCGTCTATCTGGGCTGGTGTTTAAATTGTCCAAGCAGCAGATCGTGCCACACATTAGGACCCAGGCTCCGCCAGGGCAAATCACTCCAGGCCTAGAACATGCCACCCTGCGGTTCGCTTTGGGCCTAGATTTTGCTACCGAAGAAGCCATTCTTGACCTCTCCAAATCAGCTCAACACTTAGAGCGATCCACCCTCACACCCAGGTTAGTTGGACAGGCATCAGAACTCCTATGCCTCGGCTTCTCCTCTCTGCTGAATGATTGACTCCAACCAGTATGGCTCCAATTCCAAGTGCATCAATTTTACAGCACACCAGCATGGAACATCTCTCAAATTCCCTTCACCTTCGTACTCCTCTTCATTATTTGTGGTGATAATTTACCACAATTTACTTCAAAAAAAAGTGTTATTAGTAATGTGTTTGTTTTTTTTTGCTTTCAAATTAGCAGTAAGCTGTCGCATGCCTTCGGTAACATCATTTTAAACCGGAAGCTGCAGACATGGGCTGAGACAGGATTTCAAGGTTTTGGCAAGAAGTTTGCCAGAATGTTGCCTAGATTAGAGGGCTTGTATTATAATGAAAAGATGGACAAACTTGAGTTGTTTTCTCTGGAGCAGTGGAAGCTGAAGGGAGATCTGACAGAGGTTTGAAAGATTATGAGAGGCATCGTTAGAGTAGACAGACAGTATCTTTTTCCCCAGGGTAGAATTGTCTAATACCAGAGGGCATACTTTTAAGGCGAGGAGTAATTTCAAAGGAAATGAGAAGGGCAAGTTTTTTTTTTTAAACACAGAGAGTAGCGGGTGCCTGGAACGCGCTGCCTGGGGTGGTGGTCGAGGCAGAAACATTTCGGACTTTTAAGAGACATTTAAAATATAATGTGAGGAAAAAATAAGGAGATGGACATTCTGTAGGCAGAATAGATTAGATTAGTTAGCCATTTGATTACTAATTTCATTGGTTTGCACAACATTGTGGGACAAAGGTGCCTGTTCCTGTGCTGTACTTATCCATGTCCAAGGTAAATATAAATATGGAATTTCAAATCGATCTGTCAATTGAACATACTGTTGCAAAGTACTCATCACAATTCCCTTAGTTATACCATGGTGAAATATTTTCTTTTCCAAATTACATCCAGTCTAAGAACACAACAGTATCAATTTGGGTTATTTATTGGTTTTGCATTGTACGTTTAACCAAACACTAACCCAATATACAGACCATAAGAACAATTTTCTTTAGATTGAGACCCAAAAGCTTGAATTCAAAAGTGAAAATTACATTTATGTATAGTTAGAAAAACAGAAAACTAGAAGATTTTGCCAAACACACCTTTTCTTGCTGCTTTTTCCAAGGCTTCTTCAATTCGCAAAAGTTCTTTTTGCTTATTTTCCTGCAATTGTTTCTCTTCCTTTTCTGCATCATATTGAATACCTTGAAGAACAGTAACAAAATTAAATTTCTAAGCATATATTTGCTTCTGTTAAAACTTTTATCTTGGCCTGAGAATGTAAAACCAAGTAACACAGCAGTCTGCACAAATACAAATGCATCAACCCTTAGCCTTGTCTGGAAAACAACAGCAAATACTGAAAATGTTCTGGGCAGACGTTGTGTACAGATGCAAGAGGCTTCAAAGGGTTATAGACAGCCAGCTCCATCATGGGCACAAGAATACTGACCTTTGGGACAAAATACAATCCATGCAAACAAAACACAAAAAGTATTTTCTCAAAAAAATGTGACCACCAGTAAGTTATAAGAGCGGCAAAATAATGTGATACTAAATTTTGCATGCAAGTCACAAGGCAAAGTGTCCAAGCCAAACCTCTGGTTCAGTAAAGGAGACATTCCAAACAGTATCTCTGCTATCTGTATCAAAGAACGTCAATGTCTCAGACACCTCTGCCCAGTGACTGATAAACCTCTCCCCAAATCACATTAAAAAATCAAAAAATCAAAATCAAAAAATAAGCAACAGTTGCTGGAAAATAGAAATAAAAAACATAAAAGGATAGAAATGCTCAGCAGATTCCAATAAAGGCCATCAGACCTGAAACATTAACTGCTTCCCTTTCCATATATGCTGTCTAAGCTGCTAAATATTGCCAACCTGTTCTGGTTTTACCCTGAATCAGCGTGGACATGATCTTTGACCTGTGCCAACTGCTAGAAAACTGCATGATCTGCACCAACCACAATGCAATATACACCCTTAATCGAGCTCACCAAATATTTTGACTCCATCATTCACATGGGACAGTGGAGCACTTTCTTCAGATCTCAATTATATTAGTTCATATTGTAAAAGGGTTAACAATATTTCAATTCGAGAAATAAAAGAACATTCAATATGACTTACTTCCCTCTGGAACAATCAGAAGATGCAAACCATCCAGTGTAGCTACCACTGCCTCACTGTACAGATTCTTCCAAGGGATTTTCAAAGTAAGTTTGTCTAAAAGTGAAAAATGCAACAGTTACCCAGAAACAAAGCACAAGATATACATAACACTTGATCTGATTATACATAAATTAAGCCTTCAAGTGATTATGGCAATTCAACATTTCAAAAAATTTACAAGTTAAGCTTGACTTTTAGCTTCCTCATACAAGTCCTGTGGATATCCTGATTAAATTGCAACACAAGTCAGTCCAGGAGACTGCATGTTGGTGCAGCTAACCGAAGGCAGCTCCTGCCATCAAGACAGAGGGATAAGATGGAGTATTGAACCCTGACTCTATTCTTGCAGTGGTTTGTGGTAAGGAGGCATTCAAACCAGCCCAACACTGGAGTAGGAGCTCAAGTATTTGCCCAACAAAGCTAGGGGGTGGGCTAGTGATGAAGGATCCAAACTCTGAGGCAATGCACAAGATAGCATGTTGTTCATTAACAACAAAGCAAGGTTTTTATTTTTCAAAAACTCCATCAACGCTTGCAATTAGCACATTAAAAAATTAACATGACAATTTGCAACCAAAAGTTGTTGCACATATTGGAATAACACCATTGGTAGAAAAAGAGATGAAAACAGGGGAAAAGGCAGAAAGTTAAAAAGCAGGACTTCAAGATCAGAAGGCCTAAGAGCATTCAGACTATTCTGCCCTTTGAGTCTGCTCCATCACAGTTGATTTATTTTTCCTCTCAACCCCATTCTCCTGCCTTCTCCCCATAACATCTGACATCCTTACTAATCAAGAATCTAATAACCTACATTTTAAATATATCCAGTGATTTGGCCTCCACCTTGTCTGTGGCATTAATTCCAGATTCACCACCATCAAGCAAAAGAAATTCCTCCTCAAAGGTTATATGTCTGAAAATCTCCCTGCGTTACACTGTAACGAGGGTGGCAATAGAAAGATATGATAGATGAATATGCCGCTATGCAACTGGTGCAAGAGCATTTCATGTTCTTAAACTACTGGGGCAGTGGTGACCAAGACAATACAGGTGGGCTGAATCTGAACTGGAGGAGAGACCATATCCCGGTGGGAAGGCTTGCTCAAGCTACACAGGAGGGTTTTAAACTACTCTAGTAGCGGATGAGACCAAAGTAGTCGTGTGGCAGATGAGAAAGTTGAGACAAATATTGAAGCTGAAGCAAGCAAATCCAGTAGGCAGGACAGACAGAAGCAAGACAGGAAGTGAGGAAAACCTCATGGACTAAGCTGCATTTATTTTACTGCAAGAATCTTGACAAGTAAGACAGATGAACTTAGGCAAAGGACAAATACATGGGACTGGGATAATTTAACTATTACAGAAACGTGGTGGACCACAAGAGATAGGAGCAGAATGAGGCCATTCGGCCAATCAAGCCTGCTCTATTTCATTATGGCTGATCCACTTTCCCTCTCAACCCCATTCTCCTGCCTTTTCCCCATAAATTTCCAAGCCCTGACTAATCAAGAACCTAACAGCCTCCACCTTAAATACACCCAATGACCTGGCCTCCATAGCCACCTGTCATAACAAATTCTAACAGATTCAACGCCTGCTGGCCAAAGAAATTCCTCATCTCCATTCTATATGGACGTCCCTCTATTCTGAAGCTGTGCCCTCCGGTCCTAGACTCCCCCAGTGAAAGGAAACATTCCTCACCACATCCATTCTTCCTTTCAACATTCAAAAGGTTTCAATGAGATTCTTCGAAATCCAGTGAGTCCAGGCCCAGAGCTATCAGATGCTCCTCATATGTCAATGCTTTCATTCCTAGGATTGTTCTTGTGAACCTCGTCTGAACCCTCTTCAATGCCAGCACATCCTTTCTAAGACAAGGGGCCCAAAACTGCTCAAAACACTCTGAGTCCTCATCGGTGCCTGAAAAAGCCTCAGCATTAGAGGCAGATGCAATAGGGTCTTTTAAGTGACTCTTAGATAGGTACACGGAGCTTAGAAAAATAGAGGGTTATGCGGTGGGGAAATTCTAGGCGGTTTCTAGAGCAAGTTACATGGTTGGCACAACATTGTGGGCCGAAGGGCCTGTAATGTGCTGTAGATTTCTATGTTCTATTACATCCTTGCTTATGCATACTAGTTCTCTCGAAATTAATGCTAACATTGCATTTGGCTTGTGGTGCAGACAGCTCAGCGCATCTGTGGACGTGAACTTTCCACTATTCAGAACATTTACAATGACAGGTGCATAAAAAGGGCCTGAAGAATCATTGAGGACCCACAAACTGTTCCAGCTGCTACCATCCAGGAAATGGTAACATAGCATTGAAGCCAGGACCAACAGGCTCTGGGACAGTTTCTTCCACCAGGCCATCAGGCAGATTACATCATGCTGACGCAATTGTATTTTTAACCTATACTGACTGTTCTGTTGTACATCTTACTGTACATACTATTATAAATTGCTATAATTTGCACATTGCACATTTTTACTCCTCGTATGTGAAGGATGTAAGAAAGAAAGTCAATTCAATTCAAGAATTCCAATAGATTTGTCAGACAAGACCTTCCCTTGAGGTAACCATGCTGACTACGGCCTATTTTATCATCTGCCTCCAAGCAGACCGAAACCTCATCCTTAATAATTGACTCCAAAATCCTCCCAATCACTGAGGTCAGGCTAACTAGACTGTAATTTTCTTTCTTTTGCCCCCCTCTCCTTTTGAAGAGTGGGGTGACATTTGCAATTTTCCAGTCCTCTGGAAGCATGCCAGAATCTTGTGATTCTTGAAAAATCATTACCAATGCTTCCACTATCTCCCTAGCCACCTCTTTCAGAACCCTGGGTTATAGTCCATCTGGTCCTGGTCACTTATCCACCTTCAGACGTTTCAGCTTCCCCAGCACCTTCTCCCTAATAATAGCAATTGCACTCACTTCTGCATCGTGACACTTTCAAACTTCCAGCGTACTGTTAAGTGTCTTCCACAGTGAAGATGGATGCAAAATACTCGTTAGTTCGTCCGCTTCCTTGTAATTTCCATTACTACCTCTCCAACATCATTTTCCAGTGGTCCAATATCTACTCTCACCTTGCTTATATTCATTATATAACTGAAATATCTTTGGTATCCTCTTTGATATAATTGACTAGCTTCCCTTCATATTTCATCTTTTCCCCTCTTATGGCTTTTTTAGGTGCCTTCTGTTGGCTTCTAAAAGCTTCCCCCTAACTTCCCACTAATCTTTGCTCTATTATATGCCCTCTTTTCTGCTTTTATGCTCGTTTTGCCTCCTCATCAGCCACCGTTATGTCATTCTCCCTTTAGAATATTCCTGCTTCTTTGGAATGTATCGATCCTGCACCTTCCAAATTCTCCCATAAACTCCAACCATTGCTGTTCTGCCATCATCCCTGCTAGTGTCCCCTTTCAATCAACTTTGGCCAGCTCCTCTGTTATGCCTCTACAATTCCATTTATTCCACTGTAATACAGATACATCTGACATCTAGTTGAGGGATGAGCATGACTGGCAGCTCAATGTTGCAGGGTACATATGCAATAGGCATGATAGAGTTAGAGGTAAGAAAGGAGGGGAGACTGCACTATTAATTAAGGAAGACATCATGCACTACTTATAGACGATATTCCTGGGGAAAGGTTCAGTGAAGCTATTTGGGTAGAGTTTAGGAATAAGGGGGTAATCAGTTCAATGGGATTATACTATAGGCTTTCCAAAAGTCAATGAGAATTAGAAGAACAAATATGTAGGGATACCCTGTCTGCCCAAGAGGCCAATTTCAGGGAGCTATACACCTCTGATCCCTGATCTCTAGGCTCTGCAATACTCCACTGGATCCTGCTACTTACTGTGGGGGTCTTGCCCTAGTTTGACTTCCCCAGGTGCAATATTTTGCATTTGTCCAAGTTGAATGCCATATGCCATTTCTCAATTCACTTACATCACTAACCAAGATTTATTTAACCAGTTACACGTAAAGAAAGGAAAAACAGTCGTGGTTGATGAGGTCACAAACAAGAGAAAATCTGCAGTTGCTGGAAATCTGAGCAACACCCACAAAATGCTAAAGGAACTCAGCAGGCCAGGCAGCATCAATGGAAAAAAGTACAGTCGACGTTTCCGGCCAAACTGTTCAGTCCTGCCAAAGAGTAGCAGAGAGAACAGAAAATCAAATGATCAAGAACATCAACATGGAATTAAGAAAAGAGATATATTAGAAGTACTATAATGTTGCACCACCATTGGAATATATTTTCAGAGGAACAGGCTTAAAAAGTCTCCTTTAAAAAATTGGAATATTGCCGCACCCGTCACCACTCAAAGTAAAGGACCATTTTGGAACTTTCCGAGCAGCTCTAGTATCTCTGGGAACACCTGAAAACTAAGTTCAAAGAGAGATAACACACCAGCATCTCATAAACTATCCACCCACCCATACCACCAAAATCTCCTGCCCCAAAAGGAGGTGGAGTTTGTGGATCCCACACTGGCTTCATCAGAAATCTCAGAAACCACATGATGTAGGGTTTCAACCTGAAACATTGACAACATTTTCTTCCCTACAGGTGTTGCTTGACATGCTGAGTTGCTCTAGCAGATTTTTGTTGCTCAGAACTCATAAGTAGAGTGGAAACAAGTTATCTTCTTTACTGAAAGACTGCTTAAGAAGATAATGAGGGAAGGGATGGTGGAGCAGCTGGTAGAGCAGTTGCTTACAATACCAGAGACCCAAGTTTAATCCTGACATCCGTCAGTGTAGAGTTTGCACGTTCTCCATGGTTTCACTCAGGTGCTCCAATTTCCACCCATCTCCCAAAGACATACAGATTGGTAGGTTAATTGGCTGGTGTACACTGCCCCGAGCAAGTGCTGCTTTAATCTGGGAAAGGTTTTGGAGATCTGGGCAGAATATAATGGATAACGGTACTAGTTCAGGATTAGATGTAAATGGTGGTTAACGATCATCATTGAATCAGTGGGCTGAAGAATCTCTATTACGCTGTATCTATTTCTATTGCAGACAGGTGTTGGAATAATAGAGTTGTAACAGAAGGTGATTCAACTTCTTTAATATTGATTGAGACAGCTGTATTGTGAAGTGATTAGAAAGGGCAGAATTCATTCAGTGTATCCAGAGGTAACACTTACTTGAACCCAAGATCCTTCTGCACTTCATTTCTCCACCAGTACCTTCAACTGATCTACATTCTGTTGCATTCTTTGACAGCCCTCTACACCAGAAATCCCCAATCTTTTTTATGCCATAGACCCCTACCATTAACCAAGAGGTCTGTGGAACCTAGGTTGGGAACCACTGTTAACAACTTTACCAATCTTTGTGTCATTTGCAAATTTATAACACATCCATTTATATTTTCATCTGAGTTATTTTAATGCATCACAAAGTACAGAGGTCCCAGCACCAATACTTTCAGAACACCACTGATTGCAGACCTCCAGCTAGAATAACACCCTTCCACCCCTGCTCTTTGTCTTCTGTGGGCATGCCTGTTCTGAATCCAAGCTACAGGGTCACTGTTGATCTCATGTATCTGTATCTCCTTTTCTCTAATATCATGCAATGTTACATCAAAAGCACAAGATGCAATGCCATTCTAGTCCAATAAAACAATTTGAAATTAATTTCATTGACAATATAGAGAATTATATTTTGTATTAACATTAGATCAAATATCTACCAGAACAGCAAATACTGGGATTAACCACTTACCTTTTGAACTCCAACTTTATTACACAAGATACTGGTCATGCTATCAATATTCCTAACTCAAAAAGTCATGGTTGGAAGAAAGCAAAATTGTACAACTGAACTGCACCATTACATACCTATTTGTCCAACCTTGATTTTGAAAGGTACATCAAAATCATTCTGTTTGGGAAGAAAAAATGAGGGAATAAAACATTAGTTCTGGTGAATACACAATACTTTGACAAATTCACACATCAACAGAAATATTAATACATGAAACTGCCTTAACAGAGACCAAAAGAATATTTCAGGAAGTACATAACCCTCACCCTCCCAGCCAAGTGTCATTACACCAACTCACAATCTTAATTAATCTTAATCTTAATCATAAACTCTCTCACTGAGTCACTGAACCAGAACCAACCAGATCCTTGTCTTTCTGACCCATGGACTGCAATTTTTAAGAATAGGCAATAATACCATGATTATCCTCAACAATGGCGCTGAACAAGGCTGTGCCCTCAACACCCTACATACACACAACCGGGAGGCCATATTCTGTTATAATTCCATTTACAAGTTTACAGATGACATATCTTGGGTCAAATCCCAAATAATGATGAGTCAGAGTACAGAAAGAAGACAAGAGAGATGAGTGATATGGAAAGAAGACAAGAGAGATGAGTGATATGGCGTCATAACAGCTAGCCTTCCCTCAGTGCCAACAAAACAAAACAGCTGGTCAATAACTTCAATGTCAATGAAGCTAGAGTGGAGCTGGTTGAGAGCTTCAAGTTCCAAGGTGTAAATATAACCCACAAGTTGGTCCAGCCACATTGTTACCATGGCCAAGGAAGTACACTAATATTTCTACTTCCTCTGGAGGCTAAGGAAATTTCAGCATGTCCCTGTTGACCCTCATCAATTTTTATAAATGCACATTAGAAAACATCCTATCCAAAAGCATCAGTGCTTGGTATGGCAGCTGCTCTACCCAAGACTGTAAGAACTACAGCAAGTTACAGACACAGTTCAGCACATCGCAGAAACCAGCCTCCTTCCATGAAGAGTTCCCAATGCCTTAGGAAAAATGCTTCCTCTCTCATTCCACAAAAGATATAAAAGCCTAAATTCATGTACCACCAAGCTCAAGGACAACTATTGTGCTATTATAAGACTATTGAATGGTTCTCCAGTACATTAAGATGGACACCTGTACTCACAATCCACCTTGTTATGACTTTGCGCCTTATTGCCGGCCTCCATTGCACTTTGTAACTGTAACACTACCTTCTACTTTGTACAATTGCTTTTCCCTTGTACAACCTCAATGTACTATTATGACTCAGAGGCAGAGCCAGAATCAAAATGGTGCTAAATTGCAACTTCTTCTCATTTATCCATGAAAACAGCTGATTTTCTACCTTTGATATCTCTCCTTTTCCCTTTCAGGGTGGATGGGGTTCTATTGAAGACCCTGACCTGGAGTTAGACTCAGACTTCAGTTCTTTGCGGTGGTGGGGCCCACTCTCGGGGGTTCATGACCAGCCAATTTTCAATACTGCTTTTCACAGCCTAGAAGACGAGCGTGTCTTTGGGGTTCCAAGGTTTTGTGGTCCTGTAGATGAACTGATTCTAAGATGGTACTGCTGACTGAAGTGCCGCAGGAGAGAACAGAACAACAGAAGCAATGGATCAGCTGTTGCTGTCCTCTCTCTCTCTCTTGTTTGGTAGGTGAGCGTTGAGTTGCCTATTTTTGAGTCTCAGAACTCAGAAAAAAAAGCAGCATGACAGACTTTTAGAATTGTAAATCAGCAAGTTGCTTTGTTATGTCTCCCATCTCACTGGGAAAGGGGTCACCTTTTTTCTCCCCTTTAGGGGGAGTGAGAACCTGTGACATGTCAAATTGTCAGGTGAGCAATTAGTCTGTGTTGTACTGCTGATCATGGCCTATAAAGGGGCTTTGCTATTGCATGCTTTGTGGGTGGAGGTTGCTGACACTTTTTTGCTGAAGTGGGTGGGGGTGAGGGAGAGGCATTGCTTTGTTGCTGCTTGTGCGTGCAAAGGGGAGTGGGAGGGTTTTGAAGTTCTAACATTTTTACTGTCATTCATTCTTTGGGGCACTCTTCAGTTTTCGTGGATGTCTGTGAAGAAAAAGAATTGTATACATTTCTCTGATATTAAATGAAACTACTGCACTTTCGATGAAACGATCTGTATTGCTGGCATATAAAACAGAAGTTTTTCACTATATCTCAGTACATGTGACTATATTAAACCAATTATCAGTTCCCTCTTGAAAGCCACAATAGAACCAGCCTCTACCATATCTGCAGGATATGCATTCCAGATTCCAATGAATATGTTCAAAAACTTATTCTCAGTGACTATTAATTCTCTTCCCCTTCGTTTTATACCCATGACCTCCAGCCCTTTAACCCTCCACCAAAGGCAGCGTCGCTCTATTCTCTCTATCCAGACTGTTCATTAATTTATTTACTTCCATATATTCATCACGTTTATATTAGGAATCTGCATGGTTAATCATAACCCTACACTTTCAGGGTCTTTGCTCCTTTATCTACCTCACTGGCTCTTCACCAATTAAGCCCTGGAATTCATTCCTGAAATCATGCCATCTTTCTCAGAACTCTTCTTTGACCAATTTGTCAATCTTCAAATAAATTATTTCCAATAAGACCATAAGATACGGGAGTAGAATTAGGCTATTCAGTCCTTGAGTCTGCTCTGCCATTCCATCATGGCTGATTTATAGTTATAGAGTCACAGAAAAAATACAGCACAGAAACAGGCCCTTCAGCCCCTCTACTCCATGCCAAACCATTTAAACTGCCTCCTCCCATTAACCAGCACTGGGACCATAGCCCTCCATACTCCTACCATCCATGTAGCTATCCAAACTTCCCTTAAATGTTGAAATCGAGCTTACATGCATCACTTGTGCTTGCAGCTCGTTCCATGCTCTCACAACCCTGAGTAAAGAAGTTTCTCCTTATACTCCACTTAAACTTTTCACCTTTCACCCTTAACCATGACCTCAAGTTGTAGTCCCAACCAAATTCAATGGAAAAAGTCTGCTTGCATTTACCCTATCTATACCCCTCATAATTTTGTATACCTCGATCAAATCTCCCCTCAATCTTCTATGTTCCAAGGATTAATGTCCTAACCTACTCAATCTTTCCTTATAACTCAGGTCCTCCAGACCCAGCAACATCCTTGTAAATTTTCTTGTATTCTTTCAACCTTATTTACATCTTTCCTGTAGGTAAGTGACTAAAACTGCGCACAATACTCCAAGTTAGGCCCCACCAATGTCTTATACAACTTCAACATAATATCCCATCTCCTGCACTCAACACACTGATTTATGAAGTCCAATGTGCCAAAAGCTTTCTTTACGACCTTATCTACCTGTGCTGCTACTTTCTATGAATTTCCAGATCCTTTTAATCTACCACAGTCCTCGCTGCCCTACCTTTCACTGTACAAGACCTACTCTGGTCAGTTCTACTGAAGTGTAATGCCTCGCAATTGTCTGCATTAAATTCCATCTGCCACTTTTCATCTCGTTTTTCCAGCTGATGCAGATCCCTCTGCAAGCCATGACAGCCTTCCTCAGTGTCCACTACACCCCCGATCTTGGTGTCATCTGCAAATTTGCTGGTCCAGTTGACCACATTATTATCCAGATCACTGAAATGGACAACAAACAACAAAGGACCCAGCACCAATCCCTGCAGCACTCCATTAGTCACAGGCCTCCAGTTAGACAGGCAGCCATCTGCTACCACTCTTTGGCTTCTCCCACAAAGTCAATCTCTAATCTAATTTACTACATCACCTTAAGTGCCAAACAAATGAACCTTCCTGACCAACCTCCCATGCGGGACCTTGTCAAATGTCTTGCTAAAGTCCATGTAAGTAACATCCACTGCCTTGCCTTCATCAATTTTCCTGGTAACTTCCTGGTAACTCTATAGGATTGGTTAGGCAATCTACTACACACAAAGCCATGCTGACTATCCCTAATCAGTCCATGTCTAACCAAATACTCATATCTAGTCCCTTATAATACCCTCCAATAACTTTCCCACAACTGATGTCAGGCTCACAGGTCTAATATCTTGGCTTACTTTTAAAGAAATTCCTCTTCATCTCTGTTCCAAATGTTCCTCTATTTTGAGGCTGTGCCCTCTGGTCCTAGACTCATCCACTATAGTAAACATCCTCCCTACATCCACTCTATCCAAATATTTCAATATTCAATAGTTTTCATTCTTCTAAACTCCAGTGAGTACAGGTGGAGAGCCATCAAATGCTCCTCGTATGTTAACCCTTTCATTCCCAGAATTATTCTTGAAAAACTCCTCCGGACCTTTTCCAATGCCAGCACATCTTTTCTTAAATAAGGGGTCCAAGGCTGCTCACAACACTGCAAGTAAGGTCTCGTCAGTGCCTTATTAAAGCTTCAGGATAATATCCTTGACTTTACACTCTAGTCTCCTGAAATGAATGCTAACATTGCATTTGCCTTCCTTACCACTGACTAATCTTTAAAGAATCCTGCAGAAGGACTCCCAAGTTCTTTGCACCTCTGATTGTTGAATTTTCTCCCAGTTTAGAAAATAGTGTATGCCTTTATTCCTTCTACGGAAGTGTATGGCTATACACTTCCCTACATTATATTCTGACTATATGACATGACAAATCAGTGAAATTACATTGATTTCATGTTAAATCCTTGCACATCACTGTCAGCAGATGAGGCCAGAAAGACAACAATTCAGAACAAAATTACGGATCTTGCTGTCTAAATCTGTATCTCTCCATAAGTGGCAGCACAAGTTGATAGGGTAAAGACGCAAGACATGCTTGCCTTTATTAGATGATGCATTGACTTGAAAAGTCGGGAAGTTATGCTGCAGATTTATAAAAACTCTGGTTCAGCTGCATCTGGAATATTGATTTCTTGTTACCCCATTATTGGAACAATTTGGAGGTTTTGGAGAAGATGCTCCCCGAAGTACAGGACACGTACAGTCAGGAGAGGCTGGACAAACTTAGGTTGTTTTCTCTGGAGCAGCAGAGGCTGATGGGACACCTGAGAGAAGTTAGTAAGTTTACAAGAGGCATAAATAGAGTAGACAAATCATATCTTTGTCCCCGGGTTGAAATGCCTAATACTAGCCTAGCATGTACTTAAGGTGAAAGAGGGCAAGTTTTTTGTTAAACAGAGAGTAATGGTTACCTAAAATGCACTGCTGGAGTGGTGGTGGAAGCAAATTGATAGAGGCATTTCAGAGGCTCTTCAAATGGTTTAAGAATATGCAGAAAATGGTGGATATGGACCTTGTGTAGGCAGAAGTGACTCGTTTAGTTAGGCGTTTAAATATTAGTTTAATTAGTTTGGCAACCTTGTGGGCCAAAGGCTCTATTTCTGTTCTATGTTCTACATTATAATAAGTGTTGATGAGATATGAAAAGAGTGAGGTGTACACAGACAGGAGCTAAACATATGAATGAATCACAAGGCACCTCAAGGACATGTGCATGGGGTACTGCTCTACTCTCTCTACACTCACAACTGTGTGGCAAAGCACAGCTCAAACACCATCTATAAATTCACCCATGACACCACTACTCTTGGCAAAGTTTCAGATGGCAATGAGGAGGCACACAGGAGTGAAATAGAGTGGCTGGTTGACTGGTGTTGTAACAACAACCTTGCACTCAGCTTCAGAAAGACTAAGGAACTGCCTGTGGACTTCAGGAAGGGAAAGTTAGGGGAACACACACTAGTCCTCATTGAGGGTCAGCAACTTCAGATTTGTGAGCATCAACATCTTTGTGGATCTATCTTGGGCCTAACACATTGATGTAATCCATAAGAACATAATCTGTAAGAGCAGCATTAGGCCATTCAGGCCATAGAGTCTGCTCCAGCATTCTATTGTGGCTGATTTATTTTTCCTCTCAACCACATTCTCCTGCCTCCTCCCTCTAACTTTTGACATGCATACTCATCAAGAACCTATCAACCTCTGCTTTAACATACCCAATGACTTGACCTCCACAGCTGTCTACGGCAATGAATTCCAGATTCACCACACTCTGGCTAAAGAAATTCCTCCTCATTTCTGTCCAAAAGGGACATCCACCTATTCTGAGGCTGTGCCCTCTGGTCCTAGTTTCTCCTACTATTGGAAACATCTTTTCTATTCTGATCTTCCACTATTCGATAGGTTTCAATGAGATCACCTCTCATTCTGCTAAACCCCAGCAAGTACAAACCCAGAACCATCAAACATTCCTCAAACATTAACCCTTTTATTCCACTGATCATTCTCATAAAGCCCCCCTGGATCCTCTCCAATGCCAGCACATCCGTTCTTCGATATGGAATCCAAACCTTTCATAATGCTCCAAATATAGTCTGACCAATACCTTTGAAGCCTCAGCATTGCATTCTTGCTTTTATTTATTTATTTTTATTACAGAACAGTGCATAACAGGCCCTTCTGGCTCTACGAGCCATGATGCCTAGTAACCCACCTATTTAACCTTAGTGTAATTACAGGATAATTTACAATGGCTAATTAACCACAAAACCAATGTGTCTTTAGACGGTGGGAGGAAACTGGAGCATCTGGAAGAAACGCACATGCTCACTGGATGAACGTACAAACTTCTTACAGAAGACGTCAGAATTGAACTCTGACGCCTCAAGATCTAATGCTAACCACTACACCACTGTCGCACTCATTTTCTAGTCCCCTCAAAATGAATCCTAACATTGCATTTGTCTTCCTTACTACCGATTCAACCTGCAAGTTAAACTTTAGGCAATTCTGCACTAGGATTCACAAATCTCTTTGCACTTCCAATTTCTGAATTCCCTCCTTGTTTAGAAAATAGTCTATGGCTTTATTTCTTCTACCAAAATGCATGACCTAGATTTCCTACACTGTATTCTATCTGCCACTTCTTTACCTATTCTCAACTGCCCAAGTCCTTCTCAGACGCCTTAATTCCTCAGCATTACATGCCCTTCCACCTAACTTTGTATCATCCACAATCTTAGCCACAAAGTGCTCAATTCAAACACCTAGATTATCAACATATAATGTGAAAAGTAGCGGATCCAACACCGATCCCTACACAACATGTGTCACTACTAGGCAACCAGAAAAGGCCCCTTTATTCCCATTCTTTGGCTCCTCTCAGTTAGCCAATCTTCTGTCCATGCCAGCATCTTTCCTTGTTTAGGAGCCTTTAACAGTCTGTGGCGTCTTGACTAAGGCCTTCTGAAAATCTAAGTAAGCAACATCCACTGACTCTCCTTTGTCTTCACAGAACTGAAGACCAGCGGATTGGGAGTTGCCGTCAAGATAAGGATTAGGGTTAGTGGGAAGGCAAATATTATCAGCTTCTTATCATCTATTATTATATCTCACCCCTGAGCACATCATCTCCTCCCTACCCATTTATACTTTCCGCAGGGACCACTCTGTCCATGACTCGCTGGTCCACTCATCCCTCCCCACATATCCTGAACCGTGGAACTTTCCCCTGCAAACACAAGAGGTGTAACACTTGCTATTACACCTCTTCCCTCACTGCCATCCAGGGACCTAAAAGGCCTTTCCAGGTGAGGAGAAGAATCACATGCACCTTCTCCAATCTTGCCTGCATCATCTGGTGCTCCTGATGTAGCCTCCTCTACATCAGTTGATGAAGCACAAACAAGAGCACCACAATGGTCATCCTGAACTGCCAACAGCTTGCTATTCAATTCCTCTTCCAATTCCCAGACAGACCTACCCATCCTCAGCCTTTTCCACTGCTAGGGTGAGGCCCAATGAAAACCAGGGAACATTTTATATTCCACCTGGATAGTCTAAAACCCAATGGTACTCACGCAGAATTTTCCATTTTTATTTAACCCTCACTTCTGGTATGTTTTCTTCTGCTTTCACACCACACCACCCCCACTTCCTGATCTACCTCTGGTCCTCCTAACTTTGTTTCCTTTCCTGTACCACCCATCCAGCACACCACTTCACCCTATCATCTAATTTCCTTTCTCTCCCCCTCTCCCAGTTCCAATAATTCACTACCTACTACGCATAGAGTGCTCCTGTTGTCCCTAAAGGGCCTTACTTTCAACAGGAGCATTGTATGCGTAATACAGTGCAGAAGCATACTCTCGAGCCTAATCCACCCATGCCAGTCCAAGTGTCTCCCTAAGCTGGTTCTATTTTCTTGGGTGGACTGCAGGAAGCTTCTCCCAAACTAGAGAAGATAACATCAAAGAACATAGATTTAAGGTAAGGGGCAAGAGATTTACAGGGGGTCTTTCCTTCCCCAGTGCGTGGTGATTGCCTAAAGTGAACAGTTGGAGAAAGTGTTGGAAGAAGAGCAGCTGACAACATTCAAGGGGTATCTATACAAGCATTTGAATTGTCCAGACTAGAAGGCCATGGGTCAAGTGCAGGAAGATGGGACTGATACACTGTCCACTGGCTGGCATGGATGTGGTAGACTAAATGGCCTGCTTTCCTGCCATCCTGCCATAGTACTCTAAAGCAAAAGTTGTTACAATTGTTCAGCAAGTCATTCAGCATCTACGAAAAGGGAAATAAAATCAGCCCATCAAATTCATAAAAAATCCATCAATCCAACTGCTCTTTTGACCTGCTGAGTATCTCCAATATTTTCTTATCACACAGGAAGGAGTAAAAACCTGAGTTGTTCTGTGAGATAAATCTAAATCCTCCAAATCCTACTTGCAATTTTTCAGATGACACCCATCAACATCAAAAATAATAATCTAGTATTTATACACTCCACCACATAAAGTCCTGAGCCAGACAGAATACAACTGGTATCAACAGTGTTAACACTAAATACTTTTGGCTGCAAATGAATGTTCCTCATGACCGGAATCTAACTCTGTCAAGCATAAGTTTATCATATTAATTTTCAATTCTCTCAAATACGAGGCATATTTTCTGAACACCTATTAATTTATATGATACTTAATTTTGGTAAATTATGTAAAACCCATAAGAAAAGCAGATTATTTTTAAAGATGTAAATAAACAGGAAGGCTTTAGAGAGATGACATGAAGGTTGGTTGAGTTGTGGAGGGTTGTTGTAGGTTGCAATGGGACATAGAAAGGATGCAGAGCTAAGCTGATAAGTGGCAGATGGAGTTCAACACAGAAAAGTGTAAAGTGATTCACTCTGGAAGGGCGAATTTGAAGATAGAATACACGGTAAATGGCAGGATTCTTGGCAGTGTAGAGAAACAGAGGGATCTCAGGTCCACATCTATAGATCCTCAAAGCTACCACCCAAGTTGATAAAGTTGTTCAGAAGGCATATGGTTTGTTGGCCTTCATTAGTAGTGGGATTGAGTTCAAGAGCCACGAGGTTACATTGCAGCTCTGTAAAACCCTGATTAAACCATATAGGTGTCCCCCACTTTTCAAACATTCGCTTTACGACACCTCGCTGTTACAAAAGACCTACATTAGTTACCTGTTTTCGCTAACAGAAGGTGTTTTCACTGTTACGAAAAAAGGCAGCACACGCCCCGAGCAGCCAAGCTCCTCCCCCGGAACTGCATTTTAGCCGGCATTGCTTAAACACGTGGCTGTGAGCATCTGTGCTTTATGTTGATTTATTTTGAGCATCCATTTGCAAGATGAGTTCTAAAGTATCGGAAAAGCCTAAAAGAGCTCATAAGGGTGTTACACTTAGCGTAAAACTAGACATAATTAAGCGTTTCGATCGTGGTGAACAAAGTAAGGACAAAGCAAGTTTGGCTTGTGGAAGTTAACGAAGATGATGTTGAAGAGGTTTTGGCATCCCATGACCAAGAACTGATAGATGAAGAGCTGATGCAATTGGAAGAGGTAAGGATAAAAATCGAAAATGACTGCTGTAGCAAATGGACCGAAAGTGAAGTCGTCCAGGAACTGAATGTGAAGCAAATGCATGAGATTTTTGCTGCAATGATTACAGAAAAGTACAACTTTAATTTTGAAAAAGTATGTAGGTTTAGGGCGTATTTGCAGGATGGTTTGAGTGCTTACAAAGAACTGTATGATAGCAAAATATGCGAGGCTAAGCAGTCAAGCATACTGTCGTTTTTCAAGCCTTCCACATCAGCCACAGCAGACGATGAACCTCGACCTTCGACATTGAAGCAGGCAGACAAAGAAGATGATCTGCCTGCCCTGATGGAAACGGATGACGATGAGATGACACCTCAGTATCCCACCACCCCAGTGGTCCCAACCTCAGGGCCGCGGACCGATACATTGTCGCAAAGCATACAATGGTGCAGTGGTAGCCGGGACGCACCCAGCACATCTTTAAGAAAAAAAGTCGAAATAAACAAGCTAATTAATTAGGTGCCGCCTGTCACATAAATGTCGGCCCAGATCAGAGGCCATTGTCGACTGCGTCGCTTCTGATCTGGGCCGATATTTACACGCCGGGTGGCACCTAATTAATTAGTTTGTTTATTTTGGCTTTTTTCTTAAAGATGTGTTGGGTGTGTCCCGGCCACCGGTGCACCCCTGCATGTTTTGCGGATCGGTATCGGTCCGGGGCCTGGAGGTTGGGGACCACTGCACCACCCCAACCTCCAACGACTCAGCCTAACACACCATCATCTGTGTGCTCGGCGCTGTCTTCCCAATTCCGGTAAGTGATACTACACTGTACATACATTATTTCTACTTTATATAGGCTGTGTATTTTTATGTGTTATTTGGTATGATTTGGCAGCTTCATAGCTTAAAGGTTACTGGACAGAGCGCTTGTACCATGTTTCTGCCGAGAGCGCTTGCGCGAGATTTTCGCTACAGTGGACAGTGTGGCAATCATTGTGGAAAAGTATTTCTACTTTATATAGGCTGTGTATTTATCATATCATTCCTGCTCTTACTATATGTTACTGTTATTTTAGGTTTTATGTATTATTTGGCATGATTTGGTAGGTTATTTTTAGGGTCTGCGAACACACAAATTTTTCCCATATAAATAAATGGTAATTGCTTCTTCACTTTACGACATTCCGGCTTACGAACCATTTCATAGGAATGCTCTACCTTCGGATGGCGGGGGAAACCTACTTGGAATATTGTGTTCAGTCCTGGTCACCTTGTTATAGGACAGATGTACAGTAGAGATTTACCAGGAAGTTGCCTGGAGTGGAGGGCATATCTTATAAAGAGAGACTGAGTGAGCTCGGCCTTTTCTCTTTGGAGTGAATGAGGATGAGAGGTCACTTGACAGAGGTAGACAAGATGGTAAGAGCCAAAGAAATTTTCCCAGGGCAGACAGATATGTCTAAAACAAGGGGCATAATTTTATGGTGATTGAAGAAAAGTATAGGGAGGATGTCAGAGGTTAAGTTCTTCACACAGAGACTGTTAAATGCATGGAAAGCCCAGCCGGGGGTGGTGGTAGAGGCAGATACATTAGATGCAATTAAGAAATTCTGAGATAGGCATATGAATGATAGAAAAAAAAATGGAGAACCATGTAGGACGTTTAAATTGATCTCAGAGTAAGTTAAAATGTCAGCACCACATCGTGGGCCAGAGGCCTTGTGCTATGTGGTGTTCTACAGTATGTTCTATGATATTGTCCATAACAGGAAAATGGGAAAAGCTTGGTGGGCACCATGATCAACACAGACAAGTTGGGCCGAAGGGAATGTTTCCGAGCTGCTACTCTATGATTCTAGTTTTCCAGTTGGTATTAAGAGACCATGACTGTATCAACATCCCCTATTATTTATCCAACAAGTTATTTAGAGAAAAGCAATCTGCATATTTTTTCAAAGTCACAAAAAGAGGGATACAGCACAGAAATAAACTCTTCGGCCAACTCATCCAAGCTGACCGTGATAATCAGCAACACAAACCCCATTTGCCAAATTAGGCCTGAATCTTCTATGCATTTCCTATTCAAGAATGCCTTTTAAATATTGTAATTATATCTGCTTCATCATTGCTTCAGGTGGCTTGATCCAGATAACCACAATTTCATGTAAAAAAAAAACTTGCTTCTTATAGCTCCTTTACATTTCTTCCTACTAACTGTTAGAGTGAGTTTTCTTGGGTAGATGATTTGTTTACACTTAAATGACTTTGGCTACCAGAATTCTATTGACTATTTGACAAAGTACTGTGGATTGAGTCCACAACAATGCGCTTCCTAAAAAGATGTGAATACCAGATGCTTCTGGCGCCGTAGTTTGACCAGATGCTGTACTTTCGAAGACAGTATTATCTATACATTATAAATATTAATTGTCTTCTATGTTAGCACGTAAAATGCCAAATAAATGTATTGTGGATTTAACTGCATTCCTAAAAGCTGTGGATACCAACCCAGACATGTTGGCATCGGAAGGAAAGGATGGTGTGATCTTCTGTAATGTAGCTTCAATAGGAAGCATTGTCTATGCGTTGTCTATAACTTTTTCAGTAGCAATTGCCTTTGTGTTTAGCATATAAATATCAAGCCCACATTGAGCTAGCAGACCTTTCTACGGAAAGCGTCTCTGTCCATAGATGCCTGCTGTACCTTGTTGTGTCAAATAAAGAAGCTGCTTTGTATCTACCAGTGACTCTGCCTCCCCGGTGATTTCATCCACGCTACAACACTAACCCTAAACCTGTGTCATCTGGTTCCAGATTCCCTGCTCTGGGGAAAAATATTCTAACTATATGTCCTTCATAATTTTGTGAACCTCAAAGTTCAAAGTAAATTAATACAATCTCAAGTACATATACAATCACCATCTACAACACTTAGGTCCATTTTCTTCTGTGCAATCCACAGTAAATACAAGATACAGAATAGAATCAATGAAAGACCGCACTCAACAGGACAAACAACCAACGTGCAAGTGATAACAAACTGCAAATAAAAAAGTAAAATAAAAATAACAAATAAATAAATCAGCAATAAGATAAAGAGTCCCTGACAGTAAGTCCATAGGTTGCGGGAACAGTTCAGTGATGGGGGAGGTGGAGTTGAGTGAAATTATCCCCTCTGGTTCAGGACTCTCATGGTTGAGGGGTATTAACTGTTACTGAACCTGGTGGTGTTGATTGTGAGGCTCACGTACCTCCTTCCTGATAGAAAGCAAGCATGGACTGGATAACGGAGGCACTTGATGGATGCTGCTTTCCTGCGACAGCGGTTCATGTAGATATGCTCAATGGTGGGGAGAGGGATTTCTTTACCCTTTCTAAATTGACCCCTCAGCCTCCTAAACTCCAGCGAGAATAATCCCTGACTATCTAATCTCTCCTCATAATACAGCCCTCTATTCGGGGTTAATCTCTTCTGCACTTTTTAATGTCACATCTTTCCTATGATTTTTGATATATAGCAAGATAAAAGAAAAACCCAATTTGACATCGATTGACTATCCTGCAGCTATGATCATTACAATCAAATATGTATACTAACAGAAATTATTATTGCATATCACACAGTGTAATGTACTGAAATTCACATTGCCTTAACCATGTATGAAATGACAACACATCAAATGCAAGTTGCTAATTACCATTGTTACTGTCTATAGCTGCAAACTTCAAACTATGCCCTGCTCTCTACTGCAGCGGTCCCCAAACACCGGGCCGCGGACCGGTACCGGGCCACGAGGAAACGATATGATTTGGCGATATGAGTCAGCTGCACCGTTCCTCATTCCCTGTCACGCCCACTGTTGAGCTCGAACGCACGCGAGGTCATTACGCATGCGTCATCCATGTCAGCACGGGAAGGAGATCAACTTCTCGAGCTTGCAAATGACGGCAGGCTGAAAAGTATGTTTGACATAACATCTCTGCCGGCATTCCGGATCAAAGTCAAGGCTAAATATCCTGAGATAGCCACGAAAGCACTGAAAACGTTGCTTCCATTTCCAATATATCTCTGCAATGAATGGAACGAAAACTAAATTGCGGAATAGACTGGATATAAGGAACCCCCTTCGAGTATCGCTGTCTCCCATCACCCCTCGATAAGACTGTCTTGTTGCAGGAAAACAAGTATTCAGCCCAGGGCTCCCACTGATTCAGTGATATTGGTGCGTTGCAATGATTTTATATGTTCATACAAGAAAAATTTGCGCTGTGTGTTTAATATCCAAACGTTACTTAAAATGTTATGATGCTACTGACTTATAAGTGACTTATATAACCATATAAGAATTACAGCATGGAAACAGGCCATCTCTGCCCTTCTAGTCCATGCCAAACGCTACTCTCACCTCGTCCCACCAACCTGCACTCAGCCCATAACCCTCAATTCCGTTCCTGTCCATATAGCTGTCCAGTTTAACTTTAAATGATAATATCGAACCTGCCTCTACCACTTCTACTGGAAATTCGTTCAACACTTACTTCAAGCTCCCCTGATAATTGTCTTATCGCTATATTCATGCGAGGAAAATATGCGGTGTGTTTAATATTAAATTCGTTAGATAAACCCTTTTAGAAACGAAATTGAGTGTATTAGCCACTTATCACCTATATTCCAGTCGTGATTAACACCCCCGCACGAACAGAATCGCCAAAGACGATTTGCAGAAGAAAAATCGGCACGTGCACGCATGCGCAAGTCACACATGCGCACTGGTGCCCGCGCAAGGCTTCATAGTCATTGTAGCCTTTCTCGGGGTAAACACAACATATTTGACTGCTACTCTTATCCGTTTGCAACCATTCCACCCCCCCGCCCCCCCGCTGCCGTTGGCTGTCCGCAAGAATATTGTCAATATGAAACCGGTCCACAGTGCAAAAAATGTTGGGGACCCCTGCTCTACTGCACATGAAAAGACAGCCAAATTTTATAAATTTACTTTTCTACCCAAACTTTTATTTTCTTTGAATATATGGGAATCACCATTATGTTTTGCATAGATCACACAGGAATAATTCAACTGACCAAAGGAAAATAAATCATCAAACCCCTCAACAACATAGTTACCTTGTATACTGCACAGGCAGTTATCAAAGTAATTGAGGATAAAACATATCAAACCAAAAACACGTGTATACACACATACACAAACACTAGACTTTCACTATTTTACTAAGCAAGGAACAACACTAGTAGGGTTAAACTGTACTCCGATCTTGGCAATTTACTTGTAAGCGTTTCGTTACCATGCAAGGAGGCGACATCACTGCACTGTTAATTGTGGTGTGTCCTCTGAATGCTTGGCCTTATATACTTATAAATCATGAATTTTATTTGCATCTTGAGTAAGCACAGTTACAACTGACTTCATATGATAACTTCCATTTATAGACCATCTTGAATAAATAAAGAGGCCCCAAAGCAATTTAAAAGAGTAATATCACCTGAAATCCACCCCAAGCCGCACGAGAAATTGGGATTGAGCATCAACAATTTAATCAAAGACCCAGAGCTCAGGAAGTACTTTAAAATAATTAAAAACTTAGAGGTCATTAAGTATTAAGCAGAACACTGAATGTCAACTAAAGCCCGGCTATAAAATTCAAAGATGAGCAAGGTCCTTGTGAATGGGAGAGATTTGCAAACAATGAAGAGGATTTTAAAATCATGGCATTGCTTAACCCAGAGCCAACAGAAATGTGAATACAGATAATATGATTTAATCAGAGATAGGACAAAGAGAACAGAACTTGGATGCCCTCAGGCTTATCGAGAGAAAAACAAGAGAGGCCTGCCAGGAATGCATTGCTGTGGTTAAGTATGCACATAACAAAAGTATCACACATAAAATGCTGGAGGAACTCAGCAAACCAGACAACATCTATGAAAGAAAGTAAACTCGACGTTTTGGGCCAAGACCCTTCATCAGGACTGCATTGCTTGGATTTCCAGCATCTGTGGATTTTCTCATGTTTGTTTTATGACAAAAGTATGTGCTACAGAGCAGATGAGCTGTGACAGAGGCAGTCAAGCGATGTTTAGTACCGAAAAACAAGATGTTAGTAATGGCAAGACACACTGCCTAAAGCTGAGCTTGGGGTCAAATCTGGCCAACCATCTAAAGGAGAAATGTAATCAATTTCTGGGGAACAAAGAGTACAACAACAGCTTTGATCTTTCTGATATTCACTGTCACAGATACATATGCATTAATTCATGATGCAAGAAATATATACATCAATATTGATTTTAGACATTCATAGATCATAGAATAGTACAGCACAGTACAGGCCCTTCAGCCCACAATGTTGTGCTGATCTTTTAACTTACTCCAAGTACAATCTAAACTTTTGTTTCCAACGTAGCCCTTCATTTTTCTTTCATCCATGCATCTACCCAAAAGTCTCTGAAATGTCCCTATGATACCTGCCTCTACAACTACACCTGGTAGTGTGTTCCACACACTTGCATATAAAAAACCTACCTCTGACGTCTCCCTCCGAAATTTTTCTCCAATCACCTTAAAATGATGTCCTCTTGAATTAGCCATTGCCACCCTGGGAAAAAGGTGCTAGCCGATCAGTCAATCAATACCTCTCATTCAGTAGCCCTTCTGAACAATTAAGAACACCAGGCAATGTGCACAGTCACTGACCTTCCACTCAATACCATAAACCTGAAGCAAACAAGAACTGGGAATGCTCTGGAAAAGAAAGCATTCCTCAAACAAAAACAGTTAAGTCAAAGTCTGTACCACCTAATTAAATACTTACCAGTGCATTTTCTTTGACTTGCAGCTTCTCAAGTACCACATTTCCTGAAACAAAATAACAGTCATTAGCAAGGTATCATGGACTGTGCAATTACATAATAAACATCTAGCAATTCTTTCCCCTAACTGCAAATTAATTTTATTTCAAAGAAACATACAAATACAAGTTCAGGAGCAACAGATTAATAAAATGGCTTTTACTATTTTGGATATGCAGCAAAAGTAAATCACAGCAAATGTACGGTCGAATGAATGAAGTCGAATGAAGACAACTGCAAGCAATTCAAAATTAAATATGGAGAGAATGAAGAACATAAGACCCTGGAGGCACAGTGTCAGGATAAGAAGACCTGCATTTAGTGCTGAAGGAAAGGGAAATTTTGCTACTCGGAGGAGTCTATGTTTTGTACTTCCCAACTGCCTACTGATCATCAAAGTCTGGATCAACAGACCTTTGCACACACTAAAGGAACAAAGTAAGTGGATGTGAGGTGAATGTTCACTATGACTTTATTAATTTCAGTAAAGGTTTAAGCAGTCGATAACATTTGAGTTATCTGTTTCTAACTTGAAATCCTATAAATAGTGCACCATTATGCAAGGGGCCCATGAACCCCAGGTTGGGAACCTCCACTCTAGAATATACAGAGAATGGTATTGGCCCCATGGGATAAAAAATGGTTGTGAACCCCTACTGTATAGACTGTTCTGCTTGAAGACCCCAGGAGATCAGCAGTTTCTAAGATACCCAAACCACCCTGTCTGGCACCAGCAATCATTCTACAAAGTCACATTTTTCCTCATTCTATTGTTTGATCTGAACAACACCTGAACCTCTTGACCATGTCTGCATGTTTTTATGTACTGAGCTGCTGTCACAATATTGACTAATTAGATATTTACATTAACAAGCAGGCGTACCTAATAAAGTGGTCACTTGAAGTAGAATTGAGCTTGTTCTTTTGAAGTTTATTGAAGTGTGAGCTTGTTTTACACGTGAAACAGGCAACGAGTTATAACATACAATGGAACCCCTGCATAAAAATTATTATATCTAGAATTGTCAATGTTCTTTTGAGTACAAAATGAATTTTTAGCCAACCTTTCTTGAAAAAAAGATAGTTAAGCTTAGCTTATATTTCTTGAAATTAATCTCTTTCTTACCCTTTCATAAATTTTAAAAACTCATAAGGTAAACACAATAAATTTCTCAATTCTGTGTCGAAATTGAGAAAAGCACACACGGATTTCACCAGCTAAAATGAGACAATTTCTATTCTTGCTCTTAAATAAGAAAAAATTTGCTCACACATTTAAGAAGTTGAAAACTGCAGCAAAATAACCATTGCTTTCCTATGAATGGCAGGATATTCTCCTTTCACAGAAATCCAGAACTTGTTCATGGGCAGGTCAGCAAATCTCATCCTGAGTGCATGATCAGAGTGCAGCTAACAAACTTCCTCTTCTCTCAAAGTCAAGTTCTCAGGCTAAGCAGAAGATTCAGAGAAAGAGTCCCTCACCCAGTCACACACTTGTGTTGAAAGGGAGGAAAAATATTGTTCAATTTTGTTTTGCAGTTCTTCCAAATAGTTTTCAATAAGACTTGAGACTTTCCAATATCCTTCCTCACTCTTGTCACTTGAAGTCAAAACATTTTCCAGGGCCTTGCAGAGACTTGTTCAACTGGTTCATATGATGAGAAATGTCTGTTAAGTAGGCTAGTTTCTGCAGACAATCTTCATCTTCAAATCACTCACCAAAACCTGGCCTACCATTTTCTCAAAAGTACATTTGCAATTCACCTTTCAGCTCAAACATCCTGTTGAGAACTCTTCCTCTTATGAACCACTGGATTTCTGTATGCAGCAGGAGATTGGTGTGCTCTTTGTCCAGGTTTTCAGTTTTTTTAAACATTCTCCAGTTAACTGGTCTTAAAGCTACTAAATAACTTGCATCCTGAGTCTTTTTACTGACTCTGACTTTATTTTCAAAAGCTTTAACCTATTTGTTTTGAGCTTCCAATGGTCATTTAACATACTCAGCACTTCTACGTGTCATATGGCTGTGATCTGTAGTTATGAATCTTTTCAATTTTGCTGGAGCCATTGCTACATTTGTAAGTTGTTTGCCACAGATGAGGCACCAAGGAATTGGACAACTTGGATCACCACTCCATGTAAAACCCACTGATAAGTAGCTTTCATTATAAAGACGGGCTTTTTGTGTCCGTTGTTGCATTAGTACAGTGAAATGACTCTGAAGATTGTAACTCTTCATTGTTAACCTTATTAGAATTGTCCGTAGGCCTAGACCTAGAATCCTCCTCTTCCATCTCATGCCTACTCTTCAAAAATCGCCAAACTAGACCGTCTTTAGAATGAAAATTTCCATCCAATTTTCTACTACACTGGTAGTTTGTTCACTCCCGTAAGTCAGTCAGCGGCACGCAAGGGGAAGTTGGGGACAGTAACTGGGGAGGAGAGGCTGATGTCACAGCCCAAGTTGAGCCAGTCCATTCAATGCTCGAAATACACACTTTACACTCCTCAACATCCTACCATCCTCCCCTCCGTGCAAGACAGCGCTTATCAATTATCAACAGCCTCCCCTATCTTATGTCAAAAACTGAGAATGGACCAAATAAACACGGACCAACTGTGCACTGCCATACTGGCCTAAGAGACCTCTAACTGGATTGCTAACAGGGTTGCTCAGTCACTGCCTATCACCGCAAGCGCGTTGCGTGAAGTTCTAA